>NW_020948983.1:42757737-43357737 GCF_900497805.2 Vombatus ursinus | reverse complement strand
TTTAATTTCAAACTTATATGTATTTAGAATTAATAATTTCCAGGCATTTATTTTTACCCTCTTCCCATTGAAAAGAAAAAGAAAAAGAAAAACAAAACCACTGTAAAAGTATGATTCTGCATCCTGAGTGCATCTCCTCTCTGTCAAGAAGTAGGCTGCATGCTTCATCAAGGGTCCTCCAGAATTATTAATGCTTATTTTGATCAAGTTAATTTGTAATTCCTGTTACTAGTTATCCTAGGGAGGGCTGCAACAGTTCATGTTTTAAACATAAACCTTCCCTGTAATCTGGACATGTGAGAGTAAAGATCAATGTATATGAAAAAAACTCTAAGATATTCATTATCTTTCTGTCATGTAATGTTTAAAAGTAATGAGCACTGTGAAGATACATCTGAATTAAGCAATGAAAATTAACATACCATGTACATACTGGGGACTTTGGTGAAACTTAGAACACCCAAAATTAGTCTTCCCTGCTCTGCCTCTCAGCTCTCTTCTCAAAGGAAAAGGAATTGAATTTGGAATTAGAGAATAGGGGTTGAATCCTAGCCCTGCTATTATTAAAGATTTACCTGTGTGACCTTGTGCAAGTAACTTAAATTTTATGAGCCTCCTCTTCCTCTGACCTATATAAGGTTGCTGCCAACTATGAATCTAATGACCCTGAAGCACTGCCTCAGAGTTGCAAGGGTCAGGGTTCTTCTGCAAGTTTTTTAGTCTCCACCTGTCTCTCTGCCCTGGGCCAGTAGAGTTGCTGACCTGTGTGCCCCACAATTAGACAGATGGAACTGTTTACTCTCCTGCCAACCTTTCTGCTCTAGTATGTTCCTTATCAGATTCTCTTTCCTTCACCACTGTGTTTTCCTGTCCTGATACTCAAAGGTTTCACTTGTGCTTATCTCCAATTCCTCACTGTCAAGGAGGTAAGTCTAAGGGGAAGACGATGAGAAACAACAGTCTAGAAAGCTCAGCTTCAGAGGGGTGATAGGCGGGGTTTGGAGGAAAGGTTGTCAGTTATCTTAATCTCTTAATACCCTTCCCAGACCTGCTGTTAGTATGCATACATATACTGGTCTGGGGAACCTTTGCCTCCCTTCTAGGTTCCTTTCCACTTCTCCATTCAGGAGAGGAAGGTTAACATGACAAGAATCAAGTTACACATTTTTCCTCTCAGGGGAAACAGGAGAAAGGTAAGTAGTTGGTCAGAAAAGACATGCAAATTGGGGTGGTTAGGGAAAGAATCAATGTTAACATAGCCTAAACACAAAAGCAATGGAGCAGAATGGTCTGGAACAGAAGTTCCTGTGGGTTAACTGACCCTCAGAGGGTGGAGAGGGGAGGGATATAGAGGAAGAATAAAGTGTTTGCCTTAGGCTGCCTTTTTTTTTTTTTTTTTTTTTGGTAAACATGCTTGGTGGGAGGGAAACCATGCACATATCCTTAAACACTATCATTCAAGATAAAGAAATTCATATTAAGTTTTGCTTAATTACAGGCAACAGCATGGTTTTCTATTATTCTGTGCTGTATATGTACTTTATTTCATAAGGTAGGCTTGGTCTCTAACCACCATTCATAGAATATGAATGGGAAAATATGTTCTGAGTTCGAAACAAGCCACTTAGATGAACCTTTATAACACCACCCATCTGTAACTTGGACTCTCATGCTAAGCAAACAATTTCTCTTAAAGCAATTTTAGCATTTAAGACTACCTCTGTTATTGTAGATCTTTTTATGAATACTAATCTGAATTAGTTTGGAACTTTGAAATGTCTCTAGTTTTGGCCAGGAACCATCATAGTACAGATTTGGAAAAAGTTTAAATCTGGTATGTCTGTCACTTAAAACTTTTAATATGATCTAGACCAGATGGAGTCTTGGTCTAGGAGTCAGGAAACCTGAACTCTAGACTTATTACCACCACAGACTTTTTGAGGAACCTTGGTGAGCTTATTTTGTCTCCATTTTTAAAAAATACTTGTTCCTCAAATTCCTTAGAGGAATACTAGTTCAGTAGTTATCATATCTACCTTTTGCTATAGCAGATATGGAATTTCAAAGTTGTGAAGAATATGATGGCTTATAAGGAAAATCTCCCCAAACACCAATGTCCTAATAAAAAAAAATTCTTGATTTTGGTGTGCAATCTTAGAAATGTAAATTTTAGCCAATATATAAAGCTGAGTGTGTCATAACAGAATTACAGATTCTGTGAGCAGTTTAGCAGAGTTACTTACACAAGAGAACTGAGGGCTGCTTGTCCTAAATGGTGCTGTTGCCAGGCAGATACTTGTCCTAAAGACAGCATTCCTGGGGAATTAAATCCCTGCAGGGCTGACAGGTCTGCACTAGTAAGTGAGTAATCTGAAAAAGAAGGGAAAAAAATTTTCCTCACCTGGAAAGTAAAAGACATCCTAAATTCTCTGAACGAGTTTGTGTGAAAAAAAGTATTTTCAAATCACAGCTTTAAGTTACATCAGGACAAAGAAGATGAACTCAAACACAGGGCAACAACAATTTTTATTCAAAATAATTACAAAATTAAAATGCAATGAATTTTCTTTTATGGGGCTTTAGATTTTCATTTAACTCTTTTAGAAAAAAATGACATCCTTAGGCAAATATAAGACTTGTGTAGTACTGTATTTTTATTGTACAAAGAGAAACTTATTTTTTTCAAACTGAAATATAGTGACATGAAACCACCAATTATTTGGCACATTGCTGTTACTCTTACAGTCAGAATATGAAGACAATAGTCCCTGTTTGCTGAGACTTTATCTAGACAACTTATAATACTCATAGTGTGATGCAGAGATGTTTCAACTAGAGATATTTTCTATGGTCTTTGTAAAATAACTTAATGCTCATGGAAAAAGCTACAAGTGGCAGATGCATAACAGTTTTGTATGAACATTTCAATAACAGCTTTTTGCCTCAGAACTCATTATTTATAGAGTTCTCATTCAGGGTTACCTTCAGTTCACCACTAAGCTTGCCTCTTCTGTTTCATTCTATGGTGAACTGGCAAATACTTTCTTTTCTTTACTTATATACCCTTGTTTGTTTGTTGTTTCCCCCATCAGTGAAAACTCCACTAGAGCAGGCAACGTTTTTTGACTTTGTCAACCTCTGAACTTAACACACAATGCCTGGCACTTAGGTGCTTAACAATGTTGACGGAATGAATTTCCCTGTTGGAAGAGGAAGAAATGTTCAAGGCCAGCTTGCCAAAAACTTGATGAAAATTTTACTGCCACACTATTTTTGACTATCTTGTAACCACATTATTACAATGAGCTGCAGGTGAGGAAATCCTTCTTCTAAAGTGTACTGGCACTTGCTCTGCAGTCGCCTGGACTTTGAGAGGTCAAGGTCACATAACTAGGACGTGTCAGAGGCAACACTTAAACCCAGGTCTTCCAGACTCTGAGCTAACTCTAAAATTCAGCCTTTTGGCCACTGCCTCGCTGTCTTAATTAGATTAGATTACCACAGTATTATCAAATTACCTCCATTTTGAGACAAAAAACCCCTTCAATTATGACAGCCCATTTTCACAGATTGTAAAGCTATGAGAATAGGTATAAATAAATGTAGTTCTGACTCTATGGATCTAATATGATGTATTTTCTGAAAGATTTTTTATAATAATTCTATAATAATTATTATAACAATTCATTTATGCCCTTTAGTACAGTGTAAACTCCCACAGGTCGAGAGGGCAGGGTTAGAAAATGAGATGATTAACCACTGGTAAATCAACAGCCACCTAATTGGTCTTCTTGCTTCTAATCTCTCTTCTCTCCAATCCCTCCTCCTCATAAATGCCAAAATAACCTTCTGAAGGCCCAAGGTCATGTCACAGCCCTCAGGTCCTTTGTTGTGAAATAAAAATTCCTGAGAACGTCATTTAAGGCTTTCCATAATTTGGCTGCAATCTACTTTTCCTCCCTTATTTCACGATTGCTCTTCACACACTCAACATTCCACCACAAGCTGTTCCCCAAACCGAACATTCCATCTCCTTCCCACATCCTGGGCACTACAATGAATTTTCACAAGCCCTTCCCCCATGGCTGGAAGATACTGCCCCCTCCTCAACTGCCTTTGAGAATTCTTATCTTCCTTTAAGGTTCAGCTAAGAGGACACTTCTCTCTGAAGCCTTCCCAGATTTCTTCCATCAGATGTTGTTTTCTCTTACCTTAAAATTACCTAGTATTTACTTATCTATGTATAAGTCATAGCTACTCCTTCTGGGTACTCCCTTCTCTTATCCTTTCCCAAGCTCCTTGAAGGCAGGAGCTGTTTTATTTTTTGTTTTTGTATCCCTCAAAACCCCTCTTAACTACAGTAGGTATTTAACAATTGTTTGTTGAATGTTTTGAATTACAGAGTTCTTTTGTGGTAATAACTACTTTGGCTAGACACACACACGCACACACACAGAGGCAGTGATAGAAGGGAGGTCAGACAGATTTCTATACCCTATTGTCTGTATATCTTCTTTCCCAGTTGTATGTAAACACAATTTTTAACATGTGTTTTTAAAACTTTGGGTTCCAAATTTTCTCCCTTCCTTCTTCCCACCCACCCTCATTGAGAAAGCAAGCAACTGGATACAGGTGTGCAGTCACGAAAAACTCTTCCATAGTAGTCATGCTGTGAAAAACAAACTGTATTTCCCTTCATCCTATCCGCTCCCCCCCCCCCAACTCTGGCTATTCTATTCTCTCTTTTGACCCTGTCCTGTCTCAGAAGTGTTTGCTTCTGATTAGTCCTCACCTAATCTGCCCTTCCTCCCTCCCTTATCCCCTTCCCCCCTGTTTTCCTTTAGGGTAAAATAAATTTCCATACCCAATTGAGTGTATATGTTATTCCCTCCTTAAGTCAAATCCCTTGAGAATAAGATTCACTCATTTCCCCTTACCTTCCCCCACTTCCCCTTCACTGTAAAAGCTTTATCTTGTCTGTTTTATGTGAGATAATTTACCCCATTCCACCTCTCCCTTTCTCCTTCTCCCAGGATAATCCTCTCTCACCCCTTAATTTTATTCTCCAGATATCACTCCTTCATCTTCAACTTGCCATGTGCCCTCTATCTATCTATACATATATTTTTTCCCCTCCAACTACCCTAATACTGACAAAGATCTCATGAGTTACACATATCATCTTTCCATGCAAGAATGTAAACAGTTCAATTTTAATAAGTCCTTTATGATTTCTCTTTCCTGTTTACCTTTTCATGCTTCTCTTGAGTCTTGTATTTGAAATTTTCTATTCAGCTCTGGTCTTTCCATCAAGGATGCTTGACAGTCCTCTATTTCACTGAATGTCCACATTTTTTCCCCTGAAACTGAATACTCAGTTTTGCTGGGTAGGTGATTCTTGGTTGTAATTCTATCTCCTTTGCCCTCCAGAATATTATATTCCAAGCCCTCCAGTCCCTTAATGTAGAAGCTGTCAAATCTTGTGTTATCCTGATTGTGTTTCTATAATACTTGAATTATTTCTTTCTGGCTGCTTGAAATATTTTCTCCTTGACCTGGGAACTCTGGAATTTGGCTACAATATTCCTAGGAGTTTTCCTTTGGGGATCTCTTTCAGGAGGTGATCAGTGGAATCTTTCAATTTCTATTTTACCCTCTGGTTCTAGAATATCAGGGCAGTTTTCCTTGATAATTTCTTGAAAGATGATGTCTAAGCTCTTTTTTTGGTCACAGCTGTCAGGTAGTCCAACAGTTTTTAAATGATCTCTCCTGGATCTATTTTCCAGGTCAGTTGTTTTTCCAATGAGATATTTCACATTGTCTTCTATTTTTTCATTCTTTTGGTTTTGTTTTACAGTTTCTTGATTTCTCACAAAGTTATTAGCTTCCATTTGCTCCATTCTAATTTTTAAGGAAGAATTTTCTTCAGTGAGCTTTTGGACTTCTTTTTCCATTTGGCCAATTCTGCTTCTTAAGGCATTCTTCTCCTCATTAGCTTTTTGGACCTCTTTTGCCATTTGGGTTAGACTATTTTTTAAGGTGTTATTTTCTTCAGTATTTTTTTGTGTCTCCTTTAGCAAGCTGTTGACTTGTTTCTCATAATTTTCTTGCATCATTCTCATTTCTCTTTCCAATTTTTCCTCTACTTCTCTTACTTGCTTTTTAAAATCCTTTTTGAGCTGTTCCATGGCCTGGGACCAATTCATATTGTTCTTGGAGGCTTTGGATGTAGGAGCTTTGACTTTGTTGTCTTCTTCTGGTTGTATGTTTTGATCTTCTTTGTCACCAAAAAAAGATTCTATGGTCTTTTTTTTTTTTTTTTGGCCCAGTTTGCTCATGATCCCAGCCAATTACTTGAGTTATAAACTCTTTGTTAAGGTGGAGGTCTGCTTTCAGTGTCGAGAATGTATTGTCCCAAGCTTCAGGAGTTTTGTGCAGCTGTTTTCAAAGATACTTCTAGGGACCTGTAAATTTTCAGTTCTTCCAAGGTGGTACAATCAAGGGTGAGGTGTTTACTCCTTTCCTGGCCTGTGCTCTGGTCAAGCACTCTTTTCTGCCTTGGAACTGTGAGGAGGATTCCCTCTCCACCACCACTACAAGCTCCACCATGCCAGTGCTCCTCCTTGCCCCAGGATCACCACCCAGATTTTGAACCAGATCCAAGCACGGGCAAAGCAAGAGAATCTTGCCTCAGCACCAGCAGAGATCTCTGCAATCCCCCTCTGATCAGCCACTCGATTCCCCCTCAGGCTATGGGCCAAGAGCTCTGGAAGCAGCCACTGCCCTTGGGCTATGCCCAGACTAGGGCTGGGATCAAGCTTTTCTCTCACTGAGGTCACAGACTTTTCCTACTGACCTTCTAAGTTCTCTTTGGCATTTGTGGGTTGAGAAGTCTGGAAACCACCACAGCCGCCCGTGATTCAGTCCTCTGAGGCCGGTTTTGCCTGTGCACCCAGCCCATGCTGAACTGCTTTCTTCTCCCAGCCTGGCGCAACAGACCTTTCCAATCAACCATCCAGGTTGTCTTGAGCTGGAAATTTGTTTCATTCTGACTTTTTGTGGGTTCTGCTGCTTTAGAATTTGTTTAGAGCCATTTTTTACAGGTATCTGGAAGGGTTTGGGGGACAGCTCAAGCAAGTCACTGCTTTTACTCAGCCATCTTGGCCTTTCATAAGCTTTTGTAAGCACTTGCTGACTACTGAGTAGAGAAATGTAAAATATTTACAGTACAGAAAACAGACAAGGAAAGGCAACAAATAAAGACTTACCAGTGTTGTAAGCAGTGGGCATGGCTGAATATACAAGTCCCTGTGGAGGCAAGCTTGGAGTTGTCACAGATACCACTGGTGTCGCAAGAGGCTGAGTAGACTGAGAACTGCTTATCCTTTGGGAATTCTGTAAGTGATTAGTAACAAAGAAAGATGTATCATGTGGATATTACAATGAACAGAGTCTATATTTTAAAAAAAACATTCAATTAAAATATGAAAGTTTTCATGCTTTTTATATATTGAAGATCTTATTTCATACAGTAAAGAATATGTGAAAAATTTTAAGTAACTACTAAAGGAAATACTACAAAATATTTCATCTGGCTTATTTTTAAGGGGAAAGTATTTACATTAAAGTGGTACAGTAGAAAGGACACTGGATTTAGAGTTAGAGGACTCGGGTACAAATACCAGGCCTTTAATTTAGTATTTGGTGACCTCAGGTCTTAGGGAGACTATCTCTCCGGGCTCTAGTTTTCTATCTATAAAATCAGGAGATTTCAGTCATGAGCTCTGAGGTCCCTTCGAGCTCTGTCCTATGAATACTATTTATATTCTTTTATGCAACCTTATTAATGCCATGGAGATAACCTATTAAATATAAGGGATTCTACTGCAAGTGATAACACTTCTATGTATTTGATAACAAATGGAATAAAAAGTTGATACTATTTCAACTATTGAGATAGAAATGGACACATGTTTATATTTTAAATATGCTTTCTACAGAGAGTAAGCCATTTGGGAATTAATCATATAAGCACAAAATTGCAACAACACTTAATTGCCACAAACAATAGTATTTTACACATTACAAGAAGAGAAGTCATTTTTAATTTAATTTGCATTATAATGTAAGATTACTCCTAACAAAATGATTTTTATATTTTGCTTTGTAATTGTTTTATGTATACATTCTTTGTCCATCTTAAGATTACTGGCTCAAGAAACTGACCTTCCTCCACAATAGTAAATTTTCAATAAATGCCCTTCAACTATCTTATTTTAATTCTATAGTTCTTGTTCAATGACATTTATACTTTGTCTTAAAATGAAATTGGTTATACTAATTAAAGTCCTTAATTAGACACTGACCTATCATATTTACTGAATATTATAGTTAACTTTATTGTCTTTTTTTAATCCAGAGGGAAGAAATTATGTTTAGTGATTTACCTAATAATGCCTATACCCATATGATTATTTCCTTAAAATTATTCAGAAATAGAAGTATTATATCAGTTATATTATCTACATATGGTGATATTATGGAACCCATTTCTCTTTTCAGTGATTTAGTCTATCTTTTTCTGTTAACAATGAATTAGTATTGGGGAACACATCCCATGTAATGGCAAAGATATGTCTAACAGCCAGATTTTAAATCCAGATATTTTTGCACATGAAGATGATAAAGTATGACACCTGACATTTGTGCCTCTAAGACCTTAGTGTAATGCAAATACCAAGAACCTTTTCAGAAGAGTTGTAGTAATGTGATTCAATTTTTCCCATCACTATTTTCAGAAAGTATGGGTATTAGGCAGGCTATAATTGCTGAAAATTCCATATTACATTTGAATAGGGCCTCTGCAACGGTGCAAAATACTAGACAACAGAATATTAATATTATAAAGGACAGTTATGGCATGGTCTCCAAATAAAGCACTATTCTTTCTCTTCTTTGTTTTTAATATTCCAGTATAAACTAGATGAACACTGGAAGGATTTAAGGTATAGTGGAAAGAACAATGGATTAGGAAGTAGAAGAATTTCTATTATTGGCTCAATTCAACCTTTCTGGGGCTCATTCTTCTCAACTATAAAACAGTGATAATATCAATGGTCTTGCCTCTCAAATAGTTGCTGTGATGATAAAAATAAGATCATGTACATGAAAGTGTTTTGAAAAGCAACATATGAAATATTATTATTCTTTATGATGATGTGACCCAAGATTACAGAGGGTGAAAGGATAAATATTTATCTCTTCTTATTGTGACTTTCCCATCAGAGTGGACATGAAAGAAGTTGGGATTCTTATGGAACTGCAAAGCTCCTATAGAAATCCTTAAACCTCATAACAGAAGAGTCCAGATGTAGGTTTCAGGGCACTTACTTGCCTTTTCTTAGAGCAGAATAAGTCCACTCATGAGTGTAATTCCACTCTCAACCATTACTCATTTGGAAAATATCCAAGTTTCTATAAATAATGATTATAATTCTGTTTCCCAGACATACAAAGTTTTAAAATTATTAATTACTTTTCAAGGTGAACATCCCTAGTTGTCAGCAGCACTCTTTCCCTCTCCATATTAATCTTGAATTTTCTTTATACTTGTATGTATTTAAAAAACAAAACAAAAGAAAACAAAAAAGGTCCTTGAGGGTAGGAGCTATTGTTCACTTCTATCCTTGTATCTGTTGTGCCCTGCAGGTACTTAGTATTTACTATTGAATTGAGTTGAAAGTCTGTTACCCTCTCTGAAGTTTTAAAATACTGCCAAGTGTAAGGATATGCCATTGGTAGTTCTGAAGGTGCCTCATTACAATTTTAGCCAAGTACAATGTTTTTAGTTACATTATATTTTATTTTATGATTACTATAATCTATAAAATCATTATATAGTTGGAAATTTTTTCCAATTTATTTTTATAAAAAGATGTGGAATTCAAGGGATGTTAGAGAATAAAGTAATATACGTATGAATCAATTTCTGTCTCAATATGCTGAATTTGTTAAATTATTCTATAACATTTTGATTCAGCTAACTCTTTGGAGTTTAATGACTTTCTGCATTTGGATTTTTTTAAGTACTCTAGTATAGGTCAGATACTAATTACTATGGAGTATATGGAGAATTCATTATAAAGCCCTTTGGGCTTCCACCCATGCTGCAGCCTCACGTTAGCCAAAGCTAAGATCCAAAATTAAAAGAAGAGTTCTGATGTATTATTTATTACTGCACCCACCAAAGTTTCTGGTTAATGACTCCTTAAAAATAAATAATTTTCAAAACCACTAGAGGGCAACATATTTCTAAGTTAGCAACAACGAAATCTATCTGAAATTTTTTAACTATAGGGAAGTCACATAATAAAGGGAATAAAAATATATACAAACTGAAAATAAACTATCTTTTAGTGAGTTAGAATACATCAAGTGCAAACTTTAATTGTGAATCATAGTGTAATTTAAGCAGATCACTTAACAACAACCCAAAAAAATTGCAAGGCTGTACATATCATCATCTGATACCAAATAGGTAAAGGAAAACCATAAACTGCACTGGGAATAGGAAACGAAACCACAAAGGTGTCTGGAGAGAGATCTTTTATTTTAAAGATAAAGCATTGCTATGATGTGGAGAAAAAGATCTCTGGAAAGGAAAAAAAAAAATCTGTGCAAAAAATGCCAGCATGCATAAGCATGAAACCATCAAGTGGAAACTCAAAGGGTGCATTTCCCCTCCCCATGCTTTCATGCAATCTGAGCCTCTTACCAGCAACAGGTCCATGTTGATGACAAATTAAAAGTTCCCCCCCCTCCCCTTAAATTACTAAGCAAACTACAAACTGATGTTTCGGACTTAAATGATAAGGTCTTTCCTGTGCAGCAACTAAAAGATTTATATTTTATTTTGCAGACAAGTAATATTTCTTACCAACTGCAAGTTATTTTTAGTCACATTTATTTTTCCATAGTGAAAGCCAATAAAAATCACTCATTTTGGAAAAAAAAAGGATTGCCCCCTTTTAAATAGAACATCTTCCAATAAAGCGATGAAATGTAAAAGAATTTATTTACAAACACATATATCCTTTTTAATAAACAGGGAACCCCCTTGTGGTTCTGATCTTCTCATACAGGATGAAATAATTCCAACTCTGTGAAAAGGTGACCTCACCAAAAAATGATGTAACCTTTTTGAAACAAGGAGAAACAACACAAGACCTTGTGTTACAATTTGAGGAACTTCAGGGGTGAAGTCACTTTCTAAAAACACTTAATAATTCGGGGAACTATATAAGGTATTCTGTATCTTTCAGTTTTTGGTTTTGTTTTTTTAAGCCAAATCCTTAGTGTCTTCTGCTCATGGATGGCTACTATTTTTTTTTTTTTGTTTGTTTGTTTGTTTTGTTTTTTTAAAGGCTCTGTTCCAATGTTCCCTCTAACAAATAAAACTGCATAAATATTTTTTAAGAAGAAATGTCAGAATTTAGTTCATAAGACTGTATTTTATTAAATACTTCCAAAATAAGTAAGTAAAAATCTGCTAAAGGGAACATTGTTTATATTTAAAATATCTGATAGAATCGAGGACTTTCTGAACCCCTTTTATCTTATCAAGCAGAAACCCACACTCACCAACTCCAATTCATCCTCCTCCGACTGTACTCAGCAAACAAGAGGGATAACAGAGTTACTAAGACTGTCATTGCTCTAAACTATTTTTTTAAAAGAAAACATTCAAGTTTTAACAATATGATTATATACTTAACCTACTATTTACTCTACACAAGCCTAAATCTCATTCATAAAGATTGCAAAGGTTGCCATACAATTCTATCACAGGTTTCTCACTTGCACATAGGTTTATATAAGTAAAATAATTTAAGTGTGTAAAAACAAGCAAAGGCCATAAATTAAAGTGGAAGAACATGAAAATTTAAATTAAGAGATCAGATAAAACTGAACACATTCGTTCCTTTTTCCTAAATCATCCAGAAAGTATTTTTTACATAGCTGAAAATATTTAGTTAATTCTGTGAAGGAACTATCTAGACTATTTTACTCTATACTGAAATGTTTCCTTTTTTAATTGAATAATTAAATTTTTATATCAATTATTGCTTGAAAAGTTGCATGGTATAATCGGGGGCAAGTTGCCTCTGACACATATTACCTGTCATTGAACCTCTCAATTCTCCAGGAAACTCCAACCAAACTACAGACCAGTTATTGATCTGTGTCCATGGGAGTATCCACACTTGCAGCCCCATCCCCAACCCCTTACCCCCATGAAATCACATGTCTGGACTTAAAAAAAATAATTAGTGTTCTGTTTTTTTCCACACACATGAACAAAAGCAAGTGAGAGATAGGGACTTGGCCTATGATGTCATTAGCATAGGGAACTCTTGGATGAGGAAACTCCCTTTATCAAAGCAGGCTTGATCCTTCTTTCTTAAAGAGTTGCTTGGAGCACCTAAAGGTTAAGTACCTTAAGTCACACACCTACTGTCAGGCAAGACTTGAACTCAGGTCTTCCTGGTTCTAACATGAACAAAATGGGTGATTATTTAACTTTGTACAAAATTTCATTTTATAATAGGACTTTCCGTAAGGTTACGATAACTTCACCGTTTGGTTATAGATATACTTAATTCTATTTCAATTAAAAGATGCCTGTCTAGAATTCTGTAAATATTTGTTTTTTGACATTCATGAATATTTTATTCTCCTTTATTGAATATACATCTAATGGGATTAAGGGTCATAATGTTTTATATGGAGAGAATTTGAGTCTTCAAAGGGAAGATTTTTCTGTCCAAAAACACAAAATAATCTCATTTCAAACATTTTTAAAAAATAATTAAATGCAGTTTCCCCTTTTTACCCACCAGTTTATCAACTGTTTTCATAAATATGTTATCTGTTATCACTTTATAATATTTAAATTAAAAAATGAGTGGCTTTTAGGTCTGGTTTTTTAGCATTTTAATCTACTGCTCATGCCAAATCCCCTCAACAAAGGATCCAGTTAGAAAGCCTAAATTTAAATCCTACCTCTGATGATGGCTTAGAATAGCCTAACCTGTGTGTCTTCAGGCAAATCACTTGACTCTTCTGGTTCGAGGTTTCTTCATTCATACAATAAGGAGGGTAGACTCAATCTTTAAGTTTCCCCACCCAGTCCTTCAGGTAGAAGTACTATGATACTAATTTCAAAGTAGAGGGCTCTTTAATTAGGTGTGCTTTTTTAAATCTGCCAGTATTACTTTTAGTTAGCCAGAAGGAATGAAATGGTGTGTTAGGTAATAAAGGGTGGAGAGCCTTTAAATTATTAGGATATAATCTTAAAACACAAACTTGCTAAGCTGCCCATAATAACCACATTTTTATCCACTACAAAAGTCAAATTAAGTATGAGAGTACATTCCTGGCTTTACCTTCTCCATACAAATGAAATCAGGGCCTGAAAAATAATTGGAAGTTGTGCTAAGAAAACAAGAAGGTGTAGTTTAGTTCTTCTAATCATTATAATGACAGCTAAGCTGTCTATGGAGAGTGGGGAAGAAAAGTGAAGTTGCTAGCTACACTTCATTCTAGTTTTTAAACACTCTTCAATGATCTGAATAGAACAGAAAAACCAACCTGGTGGCCTGCCCTACAAATCTCTCACAAATTTAGCTGGTATTTTATGTATCATTACAAAATAAGTTTATCACTTATTCTTCTTTGTTGTGAGGTAAGTCATGTTTACTTCAATAATATTCTGCCTAACCTACTGGCCTAACCTGCTGACTAATGTTATATAGATCTGTGTTAAATGTAAAACATTTATATAGAAATGTTTTCGTAATCATGATACTTCATAAATAAGTAGGAGGGCTATCTTCATCCCCAAAGGAAGCTGTGAACCAGCTTTACATCTACATAATATTTATAATTACATCTACATAAAATATGCTTTAAAGAATGGAGTTGAAGACTTGTTAAACTTACCAATGGAGGCATCATACCCTTGCTAGAAGGGGGGATAACTACTCGAAGGTCTGGTTTTCGATTGTTCATTCCAAGGTTTCCACCTCCAGGAGGAGGGGGAGATTTTGTAGGCATTACTTTGCCTAAACTACTGCTCCCAGTAGATACTAACAGATTTGGAGATGATCTTGAGTTTACAAAGCCATTCCCTAGAAAATAAAATATTAATCATTATAATGGGCAGAAATGGATATTAAAATAGCAAAGATACAAAAAATTCATAAAAGAAAAACCAGTATCTTTTGATATTTAGAAGAACTGAAGGAAAATGAATAGCAAAAAGAATCCATGTAACTTTAATATGTTTGTAGATGTTTAAGACTACTGCTCCTTATCACCTAGTTATCTGTGAATCACAAAACAATTCAGTATAGTATGGTATTAAACAATATTTATCATAGGGGCCCGAGATCTTAGAAAAGTTCCAAAGGGGTGAATGAGTTTAGACTTCAAGCACTCCACAATTAAAAAATCTCTTTGAAGGTGGTGTTTACTAATGGACAACACCTCTTCTTGCTACATAAAGAAAACAGTTGTTACTCATATAGAGTTTTAAAGGTTACAATGTACTTCATTTGTGTTCTTAACTGATATTCATAATTGTGCTGTGGGGTAATACAGACAATTCTCCTTCTACAGAAATTCACATTACATAAATCTGACTTGACATAAAAAATTCTGAAAGAAATCTGAATCAGGATTTTGAATGAGGATCTGATTGAGCTGCTAGCTGCAAAGATTTCAGAAGAAAGGGAAGCTTTGGAACCTGAGGTCAAACCAAAAAGTTTCACAACAAAACAACTGGCAGAAGCAATTTCATCATATGAGTGAATTTTTTTCTTTTATTGAAAAGACAGATCCAAATAACTTCAAGATTTTTAAAAGTTCATGGGGCAGCTAGGTGGTGCAGTGGATAGAGCACCGGCCCTGGAGTCAGGAGGACCTGAGTTCAAATCCGGACTCAGACACATAACACTTACTAGCTGTGTGACAATGGGCATGTCGCTTAACCCCAACTGCCTCACCAAGAAAAAAAAATATTTTTAAAAGTTCAAAGACTAGATGAGGATAATAGTGCTCGCTATCATCGGATATACAAGGAAAAAAAGAGAGCCACTGTCCAAACACTGCTATGATTCTCTAACTGGGATCCTATCCTGCTCATTGGCCCAACCCTCCACTCTAAACTCAACAAGACCATCTTAGAGAAATAAAGAATGAGAGTTTAAAGAGGCTACACAACTCTTAGGGCACAAATCCACATATAAAGAATCCTCCCTAGAATCCTTAGTAAGTAGAAAACATCATGGTTTAATCAAAAGATCAATGTATTTAGAGGAAGTTTTTACATTCAGCTAAGTTTATCTGAAATAATCATTTTAAAAAATTTTAAATCCAGCCACAACCCAGTGGATGTAGGTATGCCACCTACTACTTGTAACCTTGTGTAAACCTACTTTTATCTCTCTAGACAAAGCATTTTTAACCTTTTTTTTTTCATGAACCCCTTTGGTTCATGGGCCACTTCTCAGGATGTTTTTAATTTTATTTATTTGTTTTTAGTTTTCAACATTCACTTCCATCAGATTTTTAAGTTCTAAATTTTCTCCCCTTCCCTCTGCTCCAAGACAGCATGCAATCTGATATAGACTATACATGTACAATCATATTAAACATGTTTTCACGTTAGTCATGTTGTAAAGAAGAATTAGAACCAAAGGGAAAACCAAGAGAAAGAACAAAGAGAGAGACAGTGAGAGTGTAGCATGCTTCGATCTGCGTTCAGACTCCATAGTTCTTTCTCTGGATGTAGATAACATTTTCCATCACGAATCTTTTAGAATTGTCTTAGATCCTTGCATTACTGAGAAGAGTTAAGTCTACCAAAGTTGGTCATCGAACAATGTTGCTGTTACTGTGTACGATGGTCTCCTGGTTCTGCTCACTTCACTCAGCATCAGTTGACATAAGTATTTCCAGGTTTTTCTGAAGTCCCTCATCATTTCTTATGGAAAAGCAGTATTCCATTACATTCATATACCACAACTTGTTCAGCCATTCCCCATCTGATGGGCATTCACTCAATTTCCAATTCGTGGCTACCAGAAAAGAGCTGCTATAAATATTTTTGTACATGTGGGTCCTTTTCCCATTTTTATGAACTCTTTGGGATACAGACCTAGAAGTGGTATTGCTGGGTCAAAGGGTATGCACAGCTGTATAGCCCTTTTGATATAGTTCAGGATGTTTTTAAATGCCTAAAATAAAATACATAGGAAACCAATTACAGTGAGATAAAGAGAGACCCCCTGAAATTTTCCCATGGACCTCAGGTTAAGAAATCCTGCTACTTTACAAAGGGTTGAACTAGATAATTTCTCATGTAGGTACTTCAACTCTTGATCCTACGATTAACCCTCCTTTGCCTGAACACCTACAGTGATGGGGAGGTCACTCCTCTACAATCGTTTCCTCTTTTATAAAATTTTTTCTATTATGAAGTTTTTCCCTTTAATTAGGTAAAATCTACTTTTCTGCAACTTTTATTCATTTGTTCTAAGTCAGTCCTTAGCAAAAGCAAAACAAGACAAATCTTTCCACACAACAGCCCTCCAGTTATACTCTCCTCCCCAGTTGCCCCAACCTCATCCCTGTTTTTATTCTAGGTCAAACATCTCCAGCTTATTTTTTTTTTCAATTCAACTTTATACTTCAAGTCTCCTCTTTAGCCTTCTCACCACTCCTCTGGATATGTTTCAGCTTATCAATGTCCTTCCTCAAATATGGCACATACAATAATATAAAGCAATTTAAGATGAAAGGAACTTGCTATCTAAGGCAAATCATTTCCCTTATTTAATCACTTTTCTTATTTGTAAAATGATGGATCAGAGTTGATGATCTATAAAGTCTCCTCCTGCTCCAAATCCTATGCACTTTTGTGGCCACCATTATCTGTCATGCTGTTGAGTTGACTTCAAATGAGCTTAGAGCTCATGGAAACCTACAAGCACTTTTGCCCATGAATTCTTCTCTAGACAAGTCTCCTAATCCATCTTATGAAGTTGATTTCTTACGAATCTAAATTAGGACTTCACATTTATCTCATCCTTGGCCATCTCCTTTGCTGCTGATTGCTGCTCACTCTGGACCGCCAGACCTCCTGAAGACCTTAATCTATTGGGTGACTTAATTCACTCACCTTTGGAACTACCACACTAGGGGTCAAGCTACCCAAATTGGTGAGTTCACCAGTAAAAATGCAAGTTATCCTCTATATGGAGCTGGCTCTTGATTCTAGATGATTTTCATTCCTTACAACCACCTACCCAACCTGTTGCTGCATATATACTCCTTTCCGTTCCCCCTTCCAATTTTGACCTTTTGCTCTGAAACAGTATTCAAATCAATACTACCATTGCTTTTGGAATGAGCTTGTCAACTGACTTGTCTTTGGTGTTACTCACCATCCCTATGACTTCCCAGACCAAACTCCATTTCCTGGCTACCACTCCCTTCCATGTGTTATCCTACCCTTGTAACCCTATTAAAAAAAAAAAAAAGAAGTGAGCTTAATTTGGCACGATTTGTTCTTAATGTAACTAATTTTGGCTTTCTTTTCCAGATGGTCATAAGCCATTCCATTAATAAGTTCTAGAATTTTGCCAGGAATAGAAGTTCGTCAGCCCATAATTTAAATATATTTTGTCCTACTGTACATTTTCTATTCACCACAGTTAAAAATATTCAGTAATTTATTTTCCCCTAATTACATATAAAAATAATTTTTAACATTCCTTTTTTTTTAAATTTTGAGATCCAAATTCTCTCCTCATTGACAAGGCAAGAAATTTGGTATAGTTATACATGTGTACGCATACAAAACATATTTCCATATTAGTCATGTTATGAAAGAAAACAGACAAAAAACCATTAAAAATAAAGTTAAAAAAATTATGCTTTCGATCTGTATTCAGACTCCATCAGTTTTTTCTCTGGGGATGGATAGCATTTATCATCATGAGTTATTTAGGATTGTCCTGGATCATTGTATTGCTTAGAGCAACTAAAGTCATTCACGTTCTTCATCATACAATATTGCTGTTACTGTGTACAATGTTCTCCTGGTCCTGCTCATTCCACTTAGCATTAGTTCATGTAGGTCCTTCCAGGTTTTTCTAAGAGCATACTGCTCATCATTTCTTATAGCACAACAGTATTCCATCACAATCATATACTACAACTTATTCAGCCATGCCCCAGTTGATGGGCATCCCTTCAATTTCCAATTTTTTGCCACCAGAAAAGAGCTGCTATAAATATTTTTGTACATATAGGTCCTCCTCCTTTTTGTTTTTTATCTCTTTGGGATACAGACCTAGTAGAGGTATTGCTGGGTCAAAGAGTATGTATGATTTTATAGCCCTTTGGGCACAGTTCCTAATTGCTCTACAGAGTACTATTTACTATAATAAAAAAACAAAACAAAACTATACTATTTAAAAATCACAATCTTTCAATATCTAGGCATATAGTTTATCTGAACCTGGTAACCAAAATTTAGTAATGGCAGCTGAGTGTTCCCTTACCTCTCCCTCACTAGTTCTCCCATACTTAAGACCCTTTCCTGATACATACCCAGATCAATTCTTATAAATGTCTGAGTCACTTGTCTGGAATTTCTCCTATTACCCACTGTGGAGACAATCTGTATTATCTGTAGGCAAGTAGGAAGCAAGTTGATAAGAGTGCTGTGCCTGGAATTAGTAAGACCTAAGTTCAAATCACAACTCAGACATTTACCAGCTGTGTGATACTGGGTAAATTAACTTTGCCTATCTCAGTTTTCTCATCTGTAAAATAGGAATAATAATAGCACCTACACCATAGGGTTGTTGTGAGGATTATATGAGATATTTGTAAAGTGCTTATCACACTAACTGGCCCACAGTAGATGGTTAGCAAATGCTTGTCCTTTCCCTCCTCCTCCTGCCCTGATCTGATTTATTTTGCTATATATCAAGTCCACTAAGCCCCAGTATTTATAATCTTCCTTTTTCTTACTACTTGTTTCTATCTTGTATTTTTTTTAACTGAAGTGAAACAAAGAAAAGTCATTTCTATTACTTATGTTTCTTAGCTACACAGAAATACAGTCACAATTTTCTTCACATGAATGTTCAATATGGACATATTGTGGAATATATGTATCAACCCCATTTGTATATATAACTGTGGGTGTGTGGGGAGAGGCCCTACGCTTATAACCTAGTTCAAATAGTATATGGTATCCCAAAAAATGTTAGTGCTGTTTAATTGCACTAAGACTTTTGGGACATCCTGGACATTAAAGTTACATAACAACATAAAGAAATACTTTGAGATTTGGTGTGAAAATAAACCATATAAACAGCAATAGTTTTAAAGATCCTGTTTGAAAAGTTCAATTTTAAAAGATTTGCCCACACAGTTTTTTCTGTAAATGTTTCAGAAGAATTTCTCAACTCTTAAAACATGCTCTTTCTTCATTACTGTACCTAAATACATTCTTACACATACATAATTTTTCCTTACTTTCTAGGTTAATTGAACCTGGAGTGTGGTGGACTGCTGCCAAGACAAAGACAGAGATTGGACTTGTGATTTGATTGGTGTGAGAAAATGCCCTGTATCAAAGCAGGTCAGCAATTTCTCTGTGACTTATAGTCTTAGGGAGTTGCCTTGAGCAGAGGTGTGGGACTCCCATGCTCAGGAATCAGCTTGAAATGTAACTGGGAAAAATTTAGCAAAATAAAGCAAAATACAACTCAGATAATGTTAAGTTTATGGTTTTAAGTCAATATGTGGCCAGCAGGGATCTGGTTCAATTTGAGTTTGAAAACATTGGCTTAGAATATTAACATAGTAAGTGATTTGCCCAGGATAACACAGCCAGTAACTATTAGAAGTGGGACTTACACCCAGGTCCTCCTACTCGGGAGAATTTTTTTTTTTTATCTTCCCACAGGAGAAGGAAGAAAAGGGGATGTGTGTGTGTGTGTGTGTGTGTGTGTGTGTGTATAAAATATGTGTGTGTGTATATGTATATATATATACATGTATATATATATGTGTGTGTGTGTATATATGTATATATAATGTTTATAGTATTACTTTTTTGCTGTAGAAAAGAGGTGGAAACAAAGTAGATTCATCACTTCAGGAATGGCTAAACAAATTATGATATGGCATGTAATGTAATAATACTGCATTACAAGAAATGTCAACTGACAGATTCAGATGAATCTGGGAAGACTTAAATGAATTGATGAAGACTAAGTCAGAAGAAACGGGAGAACAATTTACATGTTGATCACAACAATATAAAGGCAAACGACTCTGAAAGACCTCCTAACTCTGATCAATATTATAACCTACCTCTTAGCACAGACTAGATCTGTGGAATGTGACATAAATTTTCAAACACAGTCAATGAGTTGATTTGTTTTGTTTGACTATACTTATTATAAAGGAAGGCTCTTATTTGCGTGTGGAAGAAAGAGTGGGTAAGGAAGTGATAGGCAAAAAAAAAAAAAAAAGAAAAAGAAAAAGAATTTAATTCAAGGGCATGCATTTACAAAGGTACAGAAGAGAAAATAACTATTGTACCTAAAAGAAGGTCAGAGTTTCAAATACTCTACTCTTTTGTTCTTCCTATGTTGAAATGTTCATGTTTTTGAAGACCTGGATTCAAATTCAGCCTCAGACATTTACTAGCTATGTGACTCCGAGCAAGTGACTTAACCTTTGTTTGTCTCAGTTTCCTTCTCCGTAAAATGGGAATAATAATAGTGCCTACCTCCCAGGGTTGCTGTAAAGATCAAATGAGATAATGCTTAGCCTAAGTGTTGGCACATAGTAGGCACCATATAAATGTTAGGCAGTAGTAGTAGTAGTACTTATAAATTTATTATGTGTGAAAGTTCCTTTTAATAATTCACAAGGCCTTTCTACTATGAATATTATACTATTATCCTATTCCGAATAGTCCCTTGTGTCCAATTCTATTACGGTAAGGAAAGGTTAATTCAAAATCACTGAAAATTACAGAAAGACAAAGCTACAGTATTAACAATTCATTTTGCTTAAGCAAAAGCTTGCGAGAATGAATATATCATTGTGCATAACAAACTGTAAACTCTTAGTGGACTTTCTTGAATTCCCAGTAATAATGCTTAGCATACAAATATTAACCAGATAAAAAGTTACCAATTGGTTAGCAGTACAAAACTGTGGATAATTAGTTAGTAAACATTTAAGTACCATTTGCAGAACATAATTAGAGGGGGAAGAGAAGATGTATAAGACAAATAGGCACCCTTTTCTCTAGGAGTTTATCCTCTATTTGGAAAAAGGATCGAGACATGAAAATAAAGAACATGTTTATGAAGCAATATATGAAGAAAAGAAAGCAAACATAGTGCTGAGGAAATATAAAATATGGCAATCATCAAAACCTAGCAGGAAGTCTTTCTAGAAATGACTTTTGTGCAGAGTTCTAAGAGAAGGCAGGGACAAGTTGGTTGATAGAAAGGAAGGGAACTTTCTAATAAAAAATTATGAAGGGCAGGAAAGAACAAATCATGAGTGGGAGATGATTAACAGATTAGATCAATTGGGATAGAGATTTCATGTTGAGGGATGATGAACAGAGAAGCAATTAGATTAGTGAAAGAAAGCTGGAAGAGGCTAATATATTTAGTAACATTCATCAGTTTATTTTTTTCTATTTTATTAATGATGCAGGACAGAACCTATGGATCTATGAGCAATAATGTAGATGCACAAAAAATTAACAGTAATGGCTCACATTTAAACATCACTTTAAGATTTAATAAAGTTTTTATAATTAATTTATTTTTAGTTTTCAACATTCACTTCCATAAGATTTTGAGCTTTAAGTTTTCTCCTCCTTCCTCTCCAAGATGGCGTGCAATCTGATATAGACTCCATATATACATTCATATTAAACATATTTTCACATTAGTCATGTTGTAAAGAAGAATTAGAAATAATGAGAGGAATCATGAGAAAGATGAAACAAAACAAAAAAGTATGCTTCCATATGCATTCAGACTCCAAAGTTCTTTCCCTGGATGTGGATAGCATTTTCCATCACGAGACTTTTGGAGATGTCTTAGATCCTTGCATTGCCGAGAAGAGCTAAATCTATCAAAGTCACTCATCACACAATGTTGCTGTTATTGAGTACAACGTTCTCCTGGTTCTGCTTACTTCACTCAGCATCAGTTCATGTAAGTTTATTTTTTCTGAAGTGTGGGTCCTTTTCCCGTTTTTATGATCTCTTTGGGATACAGACCTAGAAGGAGTACTGCTGGGTCAAAGGGTATACACAGTTTTATAGCCCTTTGGGCATAGTTCCAAATTGCTCTCCAGAATGGTTGGATCAGTTTACAACTCCACCAACAATGCACTGGTGTCCAATTTTGCCACATCTCCAACATTTATCATTTTCCTGTTTTGTCAAGTTAGCCAACCTGATAGGCGTGATGTTGTACCTCAGAGCTTTGATTTGCATTTCTCTAATAAATAGTGATCTAGAACATCTTTTCATGACTATGGATTGCTTCAATTTCTTCCTCCGAAAACTTCATATCCTTTGACCATTTATCAATTGGGGAATGACTTGAATTCTTATAAATTCGACTCAGTTCTCTCTATATTTTAGAAATGAGGCGTTTATCAGAGACACTGGTTATAAAATTTCTTTCCCACTTTTCTACTTCCCTCCTAATCTTGGTTACATTGGCTTTGTTTGTGCAAAAATTCTTCAATTTAATGTAATCAAAATAATACAGTGTGCATTTCATAATGTTTTCTATCTCTTATTTGGTCATAAATTCTTCTGTTCTCCATAGATCTGACAAGTAAACTACTCCTTGCTCTCCAATTTGCTTATAATATCAGCCTTTATATCTAAATTGTGTACCCATTTTGACTTTATCTTGGTATATGATATAAGATGTTGGTCTACGCCTAGTTTCTGCCATACTTTTTTCCAGTTTTCCCAGCAGTTTTTATTAAATAGTGAGTTCTTATCCCAGAAGTTGGAGTCTTTGGATTTATCAAATAGTAGGTTGCTATAGTCACTGACTATTGTGTCTTACATACCTCACCTATTCCACTGATCCACCACTCTATTTCTTAGTCAGTACCAAGTAGTTTTGATGACTGCTGCTTTATAACATGGATCTGGTACAGCTAGGCCACCTTCCCTTGCATTTCTTTTCATTAATTCCCTTGGTATTCTGGATCTTTTGTTCTTCCAAATGAATTTTGTTATTGTTTTTTCTAGTTCTATAAAATAATTTTTTGGTAGTTTGGTATGGCACTGAATAAGTAACTTAATTTTGGTATAATTGCCTTTTTATTATATTAGCTTGGCCTACTCATGAGCACCTGATGTTTTTCCAATTATTTAGATCTTACTTTATTTGTGTGAAAAGTGTTTTGTAATTGTGTTCATATAGTTCCTGGATTTGTTTTGACAGGTGGACTCACAAATATTTTATAATGTCTACAGTAACTTTAAATGGAATTTCTCTATCTCTTGCTGTTGGGCTTTGTTAGTAATATATAGAAATGCCGATGATTTTCGTGGGTTTATTTTATATCCTGCAACTTTGCTAAATTTATTATTTCAAGTAATTTTTTACTTGATTTTCTAGGATTCTCCAAGTATACCATCACATCATCTGCAAACAGTGATAGCTTTGTTTCTTCTTTGTCTATTCTAATTCCTTCAATTTCTTTTTCTTCTCTTATTGCTAAAGATAACACATCCAGTACAATATTGATAATGGACATCTTCTTTCACCCCCGATCTTATTAGAAATGCTTCTAGCTTATCCCCATCATAAACACTGTTGTGCTTTCCATACTGAAAGAAGTCAGTCAAGTCTGAATTTCAAACTCCTGGCTCTAATACAGGGTGTCTCAAAAATCTTCATGAAATTTTAAGCTATTAAAGCTTAAAGCTGAGAGCTATTACTTAGTCTTGGAGGTAAGGAGAGATATGGGACAACAGCTAACAAAAATGTCCAGATCAAGTCAGGGTTTTAGAAGTATACTAGATATAATGGGGCATGTTTGTAGGCATCAGGGAAGGAGTCAGTAGGTAAAGAGAGATTGATGACAGAGCTGGAACAACAATTGGGGCAACCTGCCTGGAGAAGACGGAAAGAGATGAAATCAAGTAAGGGTGCATGTACAAATGGTTGGCCTTGATGAGGAAAAGAGGCACCTCTTCATCTGAGACAGGAGTGGAGGAGGAGATAGTAAGAGATGATGTCTACATGATGTGAGATGAAGAGGAAGGAAGAAGAGAGGACTCTTGGAAAATAGTCTTTTTTCAGTGAAGTATGAGGTACGGTCCTCAGCAAAGAGGATGGAGAAAAGGTGTTGTGGGTTTATACCTATCAGAGTAGCTAACATGACAGAAAAGGAAAATGATAAATGCTGGAGGGGATGTGGAAAAATAGGTACATTAATGTACAATTGGTAGATTTCTTTGTGGGGTTTTTTTGTAAATTTTTTTTTATTTTAAACTTAAATACAAATGAGAAAATGCCACGTACACAGCAGACTATAAGAGAGGATTCAATATAAAACAGTAAATTTCCATTTCAAGATAACCTACATAATAAATACTACACACCGTTTTCAAAGCTGCCCAGCTTTTCTTTGCTTCCTTATTGGTCTTCTTTTGTTCTCTGCTGTGCACTTTTTACTTTATTCTCCACCTCTGCCTCCCCTCCCCGGCCAAGAAGCCTACAATTAAGTGTAGATATATACATACCAACATATATACATATACGCAGATCTCTATCAACACACACACACACACACACACACACACATATATACATATACGCTCATACACATATATGTAAGATTGTACTATGTTTATTTCTTCCTGTCATCTGTTTCTCTGAAGGTAGATAGATAGCATCCTCCCTCTTGGGTCCAAGTCTTTCCACATTTTCTTAAATCAACCAACTCATCATTTCCTACACCACAGCAATATTCCAACCCAATCACATCCTACCTGAGATATTGTCTATGAAAGTTTTTTTTCCCAATTTTGTATATTTCTTCTATTCTTGGTCACATAGGTTTTATTTATACAAGAAAATTTTAATTTAAAATAATTGAAATTATCCTTTTTTACATTTCAACAATGCTCTCCCTTATAATATAGTTTAAGGTCTGATACTGCTGAATCTACCTCCTTTATATATTTTTTCCTGGTTTCTTTGATGTTCCTGACCTTTTGCTCTTTCAAACGAACTTTGTTATTATTTTTTCTAATTCAGTAAAATAATTTTTTAGTAATTTAATTGGGATGATGTTGAATAAATAGATTGGTTAGGTAAAAATGTCATTTTAAAAATTATATTGGCTTTACCTACCCATGAACAATAAATGTTACTTCTATTATTTAGATCTGAGCTTATTTGTATTTTATGTTTATGTTCATATAGTTCCTGTGTCTGTTTTAAGCAGGTATACACTCAGGTATTTTATACTCTCTAGGTATTTTAAATAGTCTAAAACAATATTCAATACTATTGCTGACACATAGTGTAGTTTCTCTATTTTCACTTTTGATTAAATCTATTTTAACTTTTAACTTTGTCTGAGATCATGATTACTATTCCTACTTTTTTACATAATAAATTCTACTCCTACCATTTATTTTATCTTTGTGTTCATGTCTCATTTTTGTATTTCCTGAAAGCAACATATTGTCGAATTTAAAATTTTAATCTGCTATCCATTTCTGTTTTATGGGTGAATTCATTTCATTCACATTCTAAGCTACAATTATTTGTTGTGTATTTTCCTTCCTATTTTTCCTCATTATCTTTCTCACCCTATTTACCTATCTCTCCTCACTCCTCTGCTTCACTTCTGCCTGCTACCTTGCCCTCCTACTCCTTAATTTACCCATCCCTCTAACAGTTCCTCCCTTATCTTCTCCCCCCCACCCTATCCTCTTGCCCTTTTATTTTTCTGAATTTAGAAGACTCTCTCCATATATATATACACACATATGTATATATTTCCCTCTTTAACCCATTCCTGATGAGAATAAGGTTCCAGCCCTATACTCCAACTAGCTTCCTTCTATGCCTCATTTACTTGAGATAATTACTCCTTTTTAATCTCTTCCTACACAGTTTTAGTTTTTGTAATCAACCCATCATACCCTTAAGTTTTGGCGTTTTTGAAACAAAAACCTGAAAGTCTTTCAGTTTGTTAAATGTCCTTTTTTTTTTTCTCTCTCCATTTAGGATTATACTTAACTTTGCTGGGTAAATTACGCTTGGTGGTAACCCCAACTCTTTTGCAACAGTATTCCAAGACCTACGGTCCTTCAACACAGTAGCTGCTAGGTCTTATGTAATCCTTATTGTAGCTCCATTATTTAAATTTTTTTTTTCTTTTTGCTTCCAATATATTTTTCTTAACCTGGGAGCTTTGAACCTTGGCTATGATATTCCTGTAAGTTTTCCTCCTGGGATCTCTTTCAGGTGGTGATTGGCGGATTTTTTTCTATTTCTGCTTTGCCTTCTCATTCTAGAACATCAGGGCACTTTTCCTTGATAATTTCATGTAATATTGTATCAAGTTTCTTTTTTTTTAAATCGTAATTCTCAGGTAGTCCAACTATTCTTGTATTATTTTCCCTCGATCTGTTCTCCATATCAGTTGTTTTTCTTATGAGATGTTTCACTTTTTCTATTTTTTCATTCTTTTGGTTTTATTTAATGATTTCTTGGTGTCTTAGCACATCATTAACTTCCCCTTGCCCAATTCTAGTTTTCAAGGAATTATTTTCTTCCTTAAATTTCTGAATCTCTATTTCCAGTTGGTTGACTTTCATAATTTCTTGATTTTCTTGAATTCCTCTAATTTTCCCCTAATTTTTCCTCAATCTCTATTATTTATTTTTTAAAGTCCTTTTTAAGTTCTTCCAAGATTTTCTCTATCCCCATAGTAACTATCCTTGGTTAGATTCTTTCTCCTTTGCTTACTCATTTTTATTATTTTATTTTGTTTTTAGCAGCTCTTAGTGTAATCAAGTTATAGTTCCAAGGTATGGGGAATGATGCCCCAAGTCTCAGGTCCTTTTTACTGTTATTTTCTGAAGTGTATCTTGTGGACCAACCTTGGGCTCTCCTCTCTACTCCTAAGTCATGGCTAAGCCCCCCAACCCTGGCCATACTGTCCCACAAATGATCTTGCTCCCTATGGTCCCTCAGGTGGCTGCAAACTACAGTTGTCCTCTCTGCCCTGGAACTGAAACTAGAGACTTGCCTACAGCCAATAGGGGCTACTGCACTCACCAGGTGTGTGCTAGCTCCTCCCTGCAGCCATAGCCTGGGAAGTGTCTGGTCAGCACAGCTGTGCTTGGTGTCCCTTGACAGTGGAAGGTCCTTCATTCAATTTTTGCCTACTCAGTGGTCAGACCCTCTCACACTGTCTGCCAGATGAAAGTTTCTAAGACTAAGGCTGCTTCTCAACCCAGCTACCCTCAGGCCTTGTTTGTTGATTCTGCAGTCAACCTGGAGATGTTTGCACTTCACTCGGGCCAAACCTCCATCCCTGGAGGTTAGATCTTTCCTGGGGTCTTCTCAAATTGTCATAGGAAGGCAACTGCTTTACCTAGTTTATTTCTGCCGCTCTGAAGTGATGTTCTGTCTTTTTTTGTGGAGGAAATTTGGAAAGCGGAGTTTTCTGACCTACTCTGCCATCTTCCCAGAATCCTCTCTGTTGGTGGATTTGTGAACTGGTCTGACTATTCTGGAGAACAATTTGGAACTATGCCTGAAGAGCTATAAAACTGCATACCATTTCACCCAGCAATACCTCTACTAGATCTACACCCCAAAGAGATCAAGGAAAAGGGAAAAGAACTTACATGTACCAAAAGATTTATAGGATAAATATTTGTGATAGCAAAGAACTGGAAAAAAGGGGATGCCCATCCACTGCAGAAAGGCTGAACAAATTATGATATATGACTGTGATAAAATACTATTGTGCTGTAAGAAATGACAAGTAGGATGGTTTCAGAGAAACCTGGGAAGACGTATATGAACTGATGCAAAGTAAAGTGAGCAGAACCAGGAGAACATTGTACACACAACATTGTAAGGATGATAGACTGTAAAAGACTTAGTGACCCTGATCAAGACAATGATCCAAGACAATTCCAAAGGATCCATGATGAAAAATGTTGTCCAGTTCCAGAGAGAACACATGAACTGAATATAGATTCAACATTTCTTTGCTCCTCCTTAATTCTTATCCCTCCTCCTCATAATCCATAATACAACTGTGAATGACCTATCTTAACACATTAAGCAATCAGTTTCTACTCTGGGCATAATTAACTAACTTTGAGACAATTTCCTGTCTCTTTTCATGTGTTTGGGCAGTTTTTGTGTTAAGACTGGCCTGATCGTCTTTCCTACACATACATACATAATCATTTCTCATAGCCCTTATTAGATCATACTGACAGCTTTGAGAAAACATTTCATGTTTTAAATAGTGCTGCTAAAACAATAACCTACTCACAATTGCACCTCCTGAGAGAATATCTCATCTAAGAGCAAGACAGAGGGATTCAAAATAATTTGCATGCCAAGGGATTATGCTACAGTATGTTTAATACACAAATTAAAAAAAAAACTTATGTTCACCCCTCCTCCATTGTCCTCCTCCCCACCTTCCCCCGCCACCACCCAGAAAAAAGGAATAAGAATTGTAGTATCACATGTCTATATAATTCTATCAGAATCTTTAAAAGAATAACTGTTCCTCTTAATATTAAATATCAAAGACAAACCATGCCTAAGACATACTTTCTCATGACAACAATTACATAATTCTATCTGCTATAGGAGACTATTCACTTAATTTGCACTCAAATCAAAAGGACAAAGCAATATACCTGCCTATCATTCTCTAAAACCCAAAAGAATTTTAAGATAATGCAAAGAAACACATTTACATTTAGAATATTGCTGTCTAAAGAGGTTTGTGCACTTCTTCGACACATTGCTCAGATAGATTTGCTCAGGAAAATAAAATTACAAAGAGAGTGAAAGGGGAGCTAAAAG
This sequence comes from Vombatus ursinus, assembly GCF_900497805.2. NCBI lineage: Eukaryota > Metazoa > Chordata > Mammalia > Diprotodontia > Vombatidae > Vombatus > Vombatus ursinus. The sequence continues at coordinate 43,328,503 of NW_020948983.1, read as the reverse complement.
CACTGCATTTTTTAAGTAAGGAACTAGAAGCAGATAATGATTTCAGGGTGATGTAAGTGTCTGGCAACTTGCCATACTCAAGTTATAATCATCTTCAAAATACCATTTGTTATTTTGTATAGCACAGAGCAGTGATCCTTTGGGCAAACTTTTTACATTCTAACTAATTTCTTTAAGTGAGAAAAAAATAAGATATTAATAAAATGCAGATAATTTGTATAGGTTGCTGATGTAAGTTTGACTATTAATTATAATTAGTATATAATTAATTTTCAAATGTAAAAAAAAGATGTCTAACACTTTCCTATCTTACATGTTCGGAAAAAACGGTATATTTTAAAATAAATGAACAACTTTTACATGGGTAAAATTGTTTTTTAGTTGTGATCATTTATTATAGTAACAAAAAAGACAACAATCATCTTTAACAAATTACATATGAATGCCTTCAGAAAACTAATGCAGCTAATCTCATTTACTGTTCTACAGCTACAAGACATAACAACGTTCAATCAGTCTGGCTCATATTTAGGTTGACATCAATTGAAGCAATGCATTCTTGTGGCTGGAAAATATTCTATGTTCTTATTACTATTATTCTAAGAAAAATTTGTAGTCAATGATGTCATTAATCTTTTCTGTTGTTTCATTTTAAGGATGTGCAGATTTTAAATGATACTCTGAAAAGCAATTCATTCAATTTAAGGTTAAGGAATCATTCTGTCATTAATATGTCAAATTTTTACCAATAAATTTGTATGCTGTATTGTTGAAAAAAAGCAAAAATACAGTTAAAAAGCACAATCTTAAAAGTACGTTCATTTGTAGAACAAAATTATAGTTTAGGCTTTTGAAGTAAAACTACTGATAACCTGGGAGTTCTAAAATAAATCAATATAGAATGCCCATACTTGATAACAAAAACATTAAAATGAATAATGTTTAGATGATTTTTTTTATTAGCACTAAAGATTCAGTGTAAAGCCTCCTTTTATAGTTTACAACCTCAAGATAAAAATTACTAATAACAATTAGGCAAAGGAATGGTATACAATTAGTCAAGTATTTATTAGGAACCTACTCTGTGCCAGTCACTGTGTAGGCAATGGGGATACAAATATAAAAAATAAAATGATCTCTACTTAACACCAACAAACCAACACTTGGTTAAGACTGTAAAGCATTAATATCAAATATGTGTCAGGGATAAATGCAATTTGAGGAAGAAAGCAGGAGTAAGTTCATAATCAGAGCAAAGATTAGAGGAATCTAAAACAGCTGTAGGAATACCAAATTTAGGCAGGGCACAGGCTTTCAAATAACTGATAAGCAATTCCTCCTTGAAATTTTCCTCTCTTGAACAGACAGTACTTCTTCCTAACTCTTACTGCTCTGTATCTGTTATGAATATTCTTTCTATGAATGTTCCCCAAGAATTCATCAATGGTCCTCAAGTTTCTCAAGTAGATCCTCAAAGAGACAGCAGAGCATAGTAAATGTATTCTCTCCTCAAAAACTTATTAGTTGTGTCATCTTGAGTAAGTAAATCAACATCTTTCAGACAGTTTCCTCATCTGTAAATGGTGATATAATACTCTTATATGATAAGAGCATCTAACACAGGATTGTTATAAAGATCAAATAATATATGTAAATTGTTTTGCAACCCTTAAAGTGCCACATAAATGTTAGCTGGCATCATCAACATCATTACTATTATTTTTTGCTCTGAGACCTTTATAGATTCCCATGGCTTCAAACCTAACCTATATATTTCCATCTTTGACCTCTTTTCTGAGTTTTCATTCCACATCCTCAGCTACTTGCTGATTGTTTCAAAACTCAAAGTGTCTAAAAAAGGAACTCATTATTTGTGCCCCTCTCAAAATACATACAGACTTCCTTCTCCTGACTTGTCCATTTCTGTTACTTTTAATCATTGTCACTAATAACAGTTAATATGCTTAAAATCCCTCCGCAACTCACCGAACAGAATGTAAATTCCTTAAGACCAAAGGAACTGCTAATGATCTCTTAGTTGACAAATCCAATGGCCTTTTCTCAATGCTCATTCTCCTTGACGTCTCTGCAGCCTTGGACACTGTTGATCACTCTTTCTCGACACTCTCATCTTTCTAGGTTTTTGGATAGCACTCTCTCCTGGTTTTCTTCCTACCTGACTGCTTGTTCTCTATCTGCTTTGCTAGTTCCTCCTCCAGATCATGCTCTCTAACCATAGATGTACCTCAGGATTCTGTCCTCCACCCTCTTCTCCCTCCATACTACTTTACTTAGTGATCTCATCAGCTTTAACAGATTTAATTACTACCTCTATGCTGATGATTCTCAAATCTACCTTTCCTACCCGGTCTTTCTGCTGAGCTCCAATCTCATATCTCCAACTGCCTTTCAGACATCTCAAACTAGATATCCAGAAAACATCTTAGAAATCTAAAACAGAGCTTATTATCTTCCCCACTAATCTCCCCTCCCCATCCAGGACAATCTTCCCTATTACTGTAAAGGTCATTATCATCTGACCAGTCCCTTAGGCTCGCAACCTAAGAGTCATCTTGAATCCTCCCCATCTCATCCTTCCCCCACCCCCACCCCATCCAATCTGTTGCAAAGGCCTCATGATTTCACCTTTGCAACATCTCTTGAATATGCTCCCTTCTCTCCTCTGACATTGCCACCACTCTGGTACAGGCCCTAATCACCTCATACCTTGATTACTGCAATAGCCTGCTAGTGGGTCTGTCTGCCTCAAATCTCTACCCAGTCCAACCCATCCTCCATTCAGCCACTAAGTGATTTTTCTCAAATCATGTCACGTCACAATCCCCCTCCCATCCCCAATAAACTCTAGTGGCTTCCTATTGCCTCCAGGAACAAATACAAAATGCTCTGGTAGGCATTTAAAGCCCTTCATAAGCTCAGAGTGATAATACTTGACACCTCACCCTCTCTCACTCCACATATCTAATCAGTCACCAAAATTTATCAATTTTACCTCCACATCTCTGACAACCATTTACTTCTCTACTCACATGACCACCTATACTTTAGGCCATCATTACCACTCCCCCCCCCCCACAACAATACTCTCCTAATTGGTGTCCTTCCTCAAGTCTCTCCCCCAATCTCTCTGTCACACAATTGCCAAAGTGATTTTCCTAAAACAAAGTCTGACAATGTCACTCCTCTGCTTAATAAACTCTAGTGTCTCTCTAATGCCTCTAGATTCAAATACAAATTCTACTGTTTGATATTTTGAATACTCACAAGCTGGATCCAACTTAATTTGCAGGTGTACTACACATTATTTCCCAATCATTCGTTCTTTGATCCAGCTGAACTGGCTTTACTTCCTTCACACATGACATGTCTTTGTTTCTCATGCCTGGAAAGTCTGCCTCTTAGAATCTCTAGATTTCTTCAAAGTTCACCTTAAGTACCACTTGCTATGTGAGGCCTTTAATAATCTCTTCAGCTGCCAGTGCTTGGTTTTTATTTTGTATGTACATGTTGAAAGTGTACATGTTTCCCCAACAGAATGTAATCACCTTAAGGATAAAGGTTGCTTCATTTTTATTTATTCTTGCAGGCCTAGCAATTGTTAAGTGCTTAATGAATGCTTGTAAATTGATTGGGCATTTATGATATATTGGCTTGTCTGTACATGCTGTTGCCATTTTTCTCAAAATTTCTGTCTGTCTTCAAGGTTCATCTCAAGTACCATTTCCTCCATGAAGTCTTCTACTAACACCCCACTCCCATCCCCACCCCCCGCAAAGTTGACTTTCACTCTTCAATTTACCTTGCATTATATTTAAATTTGTACATATGGTACTCCCCGCAGTAGAAGGTATATTTCTTGAGAATAGGAGCTGTTTCTGTCTTTGTATCACCAGTGGCTAGTATGAATGAAAAAAAAAATTAATAAGCACTTGCTATGCGCAAAGCACTGTACTAAGTGCTATAGATAAAAAATAAAAGTGGACAGACTTTCATCTCAAAGAGCTCATATTATAAGGGGATAGGCCATACACAGGATTCAGCACCAAGTCAGATGGAAAGACTTTAATGGTCCTAAAGGTTCAGCAGCAAAGCAGATAATCATGTATCTTTACTGTCATTTCCAGTGATAAAATCATACCTATTTTTGATGCTGAACCAACTGACAAAACCAAGGACTTGGGTGTCCAGAATTTTTTCTGAGTCTTCAGTAGCTTTGGTTGCTGAAGAGGCCCCTGGTTTTAGTAATCAGAGAAACAGCTGCTAGGTCACAGATCCAGAGTGGTTGTTTCATGGAGTGATGGCTATAAGGGATGGGCTGGAGGACAGACTGGTGGCCAGGCAAAGGGAGAAAGAGAAGGGAGCACTAACACACAGACTCTTGGTCTCACCTGGCTGTCAGTAACAATTAGTCAGACCTGGTGAAAGTAGTGGTGGGGAGGAAGGTGAACCTTCATCACAGGAATTGCTTCCCTCAATGACAACTGTGAGGGCCAAGCTGGAGGTGTGGCTGGTGGTCTGGATGGCATTGCTATTTCCAGGGCTCAGTGTCCTGGGCTATCTCCCTTTAGGATAGGAGCAGCGGTGGTCCCACTGATCTCATAGACCGAGTGAATGCTGCCTCTTGTTTCTGTCTTAGGGTGCCCTTGGCACTTCAGTTAGGCTGCTTTGCCTAACAACATCTTGCAAGTAGGAGATAAAATAAATTTGCTGGCAAATTTTGCCAGTTATTACTACGTACATCATAAATTTTAGCTTCAATGAAATCTAAAATGACTTAGAAATACTAATGACCCAATTTATTTGTGCAATACTAATAATAATATTAGAAAACAACATTCTGATAGATTTCCATTTCAGGGATGGAGAGGTAAGCAGAGAGAAGCTACGTAATTACACAGCAAGTCTATGGAGTAGAGGTGACTTGAATTAAAGGATTTCTGAATATTCGTTTATTGTCTTTAACTTTACATTCATTATATTTCTCTTCATTAAGGCTTAACATTAATCTTAATTGCTACTAGCTCAAATTCTGTTATTAAATTTGCCTAGAACCAACAGTTCTTCTGCTTTCAACTTAAACATATATTCCAGTTGTATTGCAAATATGATGTATTAGCATGTCAATCAATAATACTTACTATAGTAATTCAACATGTACATAAATGAACTCATTTTTTTTATGTATCTCTTCCTCCTGACTTCAATATTTCTGATCATCATATCACTATCGTCCCAGGCACCGAGGCTTGGAACTTTGGTGTCATTTTTGACTCTTCCCTATTCCCCCATATCTCGTCAGTTGTCAAGTCCTATAGATGCTTTGTATATAAAATCTTTCTCATGTATCACTTTCTTTACATTTTCACTGTCACCACTCTGATCCAGCCTTTCCTTAACTTTCTCCTGGGCTACAGCAACAGCCTTGTAACTGGTTTCCTGCCTAGTTTCTCTTTCTTCCAATTAATCCAATACACTGTGTTAGAATAGTTGTCCAAAAGTATAGCTCTATTTCATTATCCTGCTTAAAAAAAACATCAATGGTTGATCATTGATAACAGAATTAAGTTAGCATGGCATTCAAGACCCCCACAATCTGGCCCCAGTCTACTTTCTTGTTCTTATTTCCCAGAAGTCTTTTTCATAATACCCTATACTTCACTCCAACCTCATCAGTTCTCTGCATTTTTCTATTTCTATGCCTTTGCTTATGGCTAGTTTTTCTATCTAAAATATCCCTCATTTCTTCCCAACAAAGATCCTTCCAATCCTTCCTTTCAGGACCAGATCAAATATCTTTTCCTCCATGGAACATTCCCTGAATCCTGCTCTCCTGATATGATCTTTCTTATTTATTTCTGTCTTATTTAAGGCTGATATTTCTTTCTAAAGCTCTAGTATAGAAGAAAGACTCTTGGACCAGGGAGATCTAGGTTCAAATCCCATCTCTGACTTAACCATCTTAATGGCATTGGGCAACCAGCCTTATATGCTATATTTGTTTTTCTTATCTGTAAAATGAGAAAAAAAATACCAATATACCAACATATAAGGTTGTTAAAAGGAACAAATAAGAGAATATTTAAGTGGTTTTTTTAACTTTTGAAACATTTTACAAATATCAGTCACTAAAACAAATTTTTATTTAATTTTTTCTATGGAAATCTTACATTACCTACGTTTCCCAACATATCCCTATTCCCTTCCCACCCCAGATGACCATCCCTTGAAACAAATAACAAAAGAAAAGAAAGAATTTAAGCAAAACTAAAAAACTTACTGAAAAAGTATGACATTACATGCATTTTTTCATATCCATAGTCTACCACCCCTGCAAGAAGGGAAGATACGCCTTGTCTTTTGGTTCTAAGGTTCGGAAATGCCAGCTTTTAGTTTTTTAATGTTATACTACAGAGACACTGCTTATCTTCCCACTGTGCTATGAATGGAATCTGGTAAAACAATGGTTCACATGTGTATGTGCGCGCGCATTTGTAGAGGAAACTTGAACTTTCATTGCAAACACAGAAACCGAGTCACTCTGTGCTTGGCAAGTTTTAGTAAAAAAACAAACAAAACCCTAAGCATTTATATGCATAGTAAAAATGTTCCTTGCAAAACTAAGGATTCCTAAAAATACAACTTGAAACAAAGCTCTAAAAGTTGCCTATGGAAACAAAATAATTTTGTTGAACCACAACCCAAATATCAAAATTTTTAAACTAGGAATGAGATCTCTTTGCAATTTCCCACCCAAAATTAGAAAAAGATATCTCCAAATGACAGACACAAATAAGACTCGCTAAAATGGCCAAAAGTTACATTCCTTAATGAGAATTCACATCTTAGTTCTTTTTTACTTACAAAATTACAAAAATTTTTATTAAGAAAATATGTTTTAAAATTCTTCATTTAAACACATTCAGTTCTGAGATTTCTTAAGCCCAGAACATACACCAATTTTAAAAGAAATCATTTTCATGCATTTTAAATGCTACTTTATTTAGATTTTAACAGGATGATTTATAAATGCTCTCAGTCTAAGTAACACATTAATTAAAGATAGATTTACTTGGTAAGTAGAGATACATATGCAGCATCAGGATCAGGAATCCTGCACAAAATAAAGATGATAATAGGCAGAGTGGAAGTCTAACCTACACATTTTTATTTTCTTTGTAGTTCAACAAAGCCTGATTCTATAAAGAGTGAAGGTCACGTAAAGGGAGAAAGGACACAGAGAAAAGTAGAATGAACAACGGAAAAATGGGACCAGTTGCTATACTAGCATTAGGCTACAGTAACTGAAATAAAAAAAAAAAGTTTATAAGCACCTACTATAGAGACCCCAGTGGTCAAGTATAGGTCTATAATTTTAAAGATAAAGAAATTGAGGCCTAGAGGCTGTGACTTGACCACTACACAGTTATTAAGAGTCAGAGAGAGAACTTTTTTCCCATTTATTTTAATTTTTATTCTGAACTTAAAAAACACCAAATAAAATGAGCATTTCCAAATATATTATAGAAAAAAGGACTATATATAAAATGGTGCCTCTCCAATAGATAGAGCTTGTTTTTCTTTCTAAGAAAAATTCAATATGTAACTTTTTGAAAATAAATTTTTAGTATCTTTGTTTTTACACTGCCTAGATTTCCTATTGTATCCCTCCTTCATACCTTCCCAGAGTTATTCCTTACAATAAAGATTTTTCTTAAAAAAAAAAAAACAGGAAAAAAATTAGCAAAACTGATCAATACATCAAAAGGGAAGGGTGAGGAGGGAACAAATATTAATACCCCACTGTGCTAAGCACGTTATAGATATTATACCATTTCATCCTAATAATCCTGAGAGGTAGTTACTATTATCTCCATTTTAGAGTTGAGAAAACTGAGACAGATAGATTGCCCAGGGTCAAAGCTAATGGCTAAGGCCAGCTTTTAAATCAGGTCTCCTCACTCCAGGCCCAGCACTCTATTTAGAGTGCTAACAATCAGAATATTTGCAATGTTTCATATATGTGATTGTTCTTCCCCACCTCTACAAAGCAGTGTTATTAGACTCATGGTAAAGTTCCCATCTTTCATTATAGAATATCTCTCCTCCCACCGGAATGTTCTTCAGTGGAACCCTTCCCTTCAACTGAGTCAAAATCACCACCTTTCTTTCCTATTTCAATTTTTTCCTATTTATTTCAATTCTTCCTACTGTCACCTAATTCAATCTACTTTAGTCCCTCTAATTCCTGAGAGACTATACTTAATATCTCTTATTTGTTTACTGAGGGCTTGATTGGGATACATCACATATTCCTCCCTATATTCTTAAGCCTATTTCTCCTTTTATGCACCCTTCCATTTTACTCTTTAATCCCACAAAATATATTGATTTAGCCATGGGGAGGGTAGGTTTAAAGGGTTCAGTTCATAGTGTTTCAGGTCTTTCTTCCATCATCACCTTATCCTATTTCTTTAAATCACACTTTCATCTTTACTCCTTTATGTACTTTAAGAAATCTCTTAATGGTGCTTTTTTTTTAATCAACAGGTGTCTTTCTCTAATTTTTTTTCTTTCAATAATCTCAAGTGATGGGGTAACTTATTTCATGATTTATGTTCTCCTTAGTGGTTGTATTTATTAATGTTTCTGTTATTTGGGATGAGTACAAGTCAAAAAGTCTAATCTTATCTATTTTCTCCCTCCAGAAATCGTTCAAATGCCTTATTTTTTTATAGTGAAGTCCATTTTTTTCATTGATGATTAGGTTTAGGTTTGCAGGGTATATCATACTGGGTTACATCTTGAGCTCCTCTGCTTTTTGGAATATATTATTCCATTCCCTTCTGCAGTTTCTGATGGGTACATTAAATCTTCTGTTACTCAAATTTTCTCTTCTTATATGTGAAGATCTTTCTCCTAATCACTTGCTCAATTTATTGTCTGCCAAAGCAATTGTTAAATTTAAATACTATGTGTCTTAGATTTGCAACATGTTTTTTTTTTTTTCCCTAGTGGCAGTCTGGATTCATTTGATCGGTGCTTTGTTTTCTATGTTTAGAAGTTCTGAGTAGTTTTCTACTCATTATTTCTTGCATCATGGTGTTCAGGTTTTCTAACTTGTCATGTTATTCTGGCAGGGCCATGATTCTTAAGTTTTCTCTACATATCCTATCTTGTAGATAAATACGTTTTGCTTGTATAGAGATCATGTGTTTTATTGTTGTTGCTTTTTGCTTCTCCTTTTGCAGACTGTCCTTTACTTCAGTGTACTGGTATTTATTCCCAATCTGCTTTTCCCTCTTTAACATCTTTTCGGAAATTCATCTCTGTGGATTCAAGTTCTTCTGTTCTGCTAATTATTTCTGCTATGCAGACTATAAATTCTGTCATTCATTCCCAAATGAATTATTTTATATACATATACATATACATATATATTTAACTCCATAGCAACACACTTCTTAAGTATACTGGAAATAAAGGTTTTTTTTAATGACACAAAAGATATCCTTTGAACAGATTCGTTATCACCTCTGTACTGACTTCATTCTCTTCCTCCTTTCCTGATCATGAGCCTCAACTCTATACTGTCCTATGTGCTAGGCACTGTGCTCAGCACTCTTCCCTTGAGTTCCTTGTCCCCTTATCTTAGTGCCAATCTTGCCCTACAATGCTTCAACTCTGGCTTACTCTCACTATCCTCTCTCTTCACTCGCCTTATGTTGCTGAATGAAGCTGGAGAAAATCATGAAACTGTGCTGAATGGGTTGACTACCAATTTATGTTTGCTATTGTTTCTTAGGCCTTTAGTTGTGTCTGACTGTGTCTCTGTACAGAGTTTTCTTGGCAAAGATAATGGAGTGGTTAGCCATTTTCTTTTTCAGTGGATTAAGGAAAACAGAGGTTAAGTGACTTGCTCAAGGTCATGTAGCTAGTGAGTGTCTGAGACCAGATTTTAATTCAGGTCTTCCAGACTCCAGGCCCAGCACTCTATCCACTGAGCCATCTAATTGCCTCCAAGAAATTTATGCCACACAATTCCAAATGAGCTTTCACTGTGGCAAGTCAATCTTTTTAAACACTGTTCCCTAATTGACTCACTACTATCCAATTCACCTCAGTGGCTTTTCCATACCTTTTAACCCTTCCTTAAGCCTCTTGTGGCTTCCCATGCCCCAACCCTCCCAGATTAGAACTTTGTTTCATATTTTACTGAAAAAACTGAGGCACTATGAGTTCCACTATATCCTTTTCCTGATCTCACATCACCCATATGCATACCCCCACTGTTTCTTCCTTCACCCTTGGCTCACATGAAGATGTGGGACTTTCTTGCCAAGATTAATCACTCTCCATGCACGAATGAGCCCACTCCATATTGTCTTCTCCAGCAGATTGGCTCTTCTATCATCCCCAGTCTTTCACTTATCTTCCTGTCTACTGGCTGTTTCCTCACTGCCTACAAATACCCTCACATGTCTCCCAACCTCAAAAATACCCCTTACTTGATCTATCTATCCCCAATAAAGATTCTTCCTCCCATTTGTGGCTAAACTTGAGAAGACCATCTGCAATTGGTACCTCTACTACCTTTCTTCTCACTCTCTTCTTAATTCTTTGCAGTCTGGCTCCTGACCTAACCATTCAGCCAAAACTGCTGTCTTCAAAGTTATTAATCATCTCTTAACTGTAAAATCTGATGGCCTTTTCTTAAGTCTTCATTTTCCTTGATCTTTTTTGCAGCCTCTGATACTGGTGAACACCCTCTTCTCTCTAGGTCTTCAGGACAGTGTTCTCTCTGTTTTCCTCCTACCTATCTAAAACCTTCTTCTCAGAATTCTTTACTGGATCTTTGCTGGTCATACCTACTAATATTAAGTAAGTGTCCCTCAGGACTCTGCTCTGGACTCTCTTCTTCTTCAATATTTTGTTTAGTGACCTGATCTTCCTAAAACCTAAATCTGATCATGTCATTCTATTCAATAAAATCCAGAGGCTCTATATTCCCTCCAGAATCAAATCCTTTTCTGGCATTCAAAGAAATTCACAACTAGGTTCCCCTTCTCCCTTTCCAGTCTTTTTATACCTAACTCACCCCCATGTGCTCTGCAATTCAGTGACACTGACCTCCTTGCTACTCTTCAAACAATATCTCCCACTTCCAGGAGACTTCACTGGTTGCCCACAGACCTAGAATGCTCTTTTCTCATTTCACCTTCCTAGATTCCTTCAAGTCCCAGTTAAAATTCTATTTTCTACAAGATTTTCTCTGATCCCTCTTAATACTAGTGCCTTCCCTCTGTTGATTATTTCCAATTTCTCCTCTTTATAACTTCTATGTACTTAGATTTTTTTTGCACGTGGTCTCACTCCTGTAGAATCTTTGAAAGTAGGGGCTATCTTTTGCTTTCTCTATATCCTTGGTGCTTAGCCCACTGTTAGGCTCTTAATAAATGCCTGTTGACTAACAAAAGTTAAATTATCTTACAGTGATATGAATTATATTATCCAATAACAACAACAACAACAGACTGATCAGTGAGCATCAACAAAGTGATGCTCTCAGGGTCTTAGATGTTTTTACCTTTATACTAAATGGTCTTAGATTGCTGTACTTTTTGCGTTCTATACTTTTCATAGATTTTCTATTTTCTATTTTTCTATTTCCCCTTTTTTTCTGTCAGATTATTGCTTCTCTGTAATCATGTCTGCCTCTAACAGTTCCTCTTCCTACTTCCATTTTTTTTTTGGGTCTGGGAACTAGATAACCTAATTTATTAGTATTATAAAGTAAGAGTAAACAGATTGTGAGGCCCAAAGGTACCTCTTTTAAATAAAGAACTTAAGCTTTTCATATAGAGTTTGTGAAACCTATTTTAAACTCTTTTCATAACATCACATCAAACCTAGGTCTCAAAATGGTAGGACTTAAGCTTTTCATATAGAGTTTGTGAAACCTATTTTAAACTGTTTTCATAACATCACATCAAACCTAGGTCTCAAAATGGTAGGACTTTCCCAAGGTCTTCTAAAGGAAAACACGAAGGACTAGGTACTAAATTTATTGCTCTTAACCAAGTAAGTTATAAGTTATAAAGTAAATTATTCCCAAATAAGCCTGTAGTAGTTCTGCTGTAACATGTGAAAATATTATTTCCAATATGACTGATGTACTGAGGAACATTCTGAGCATAATTAAAATTTGGAATTTGCTTTTGTGTGATTTCTTCTGAGAAACAGTGAAAATGCAGAAAACTGCACAATAACTCACTACCTTCTGATGCCCAATTCCACAAGCAAACTTCAGGTCTTTGTCAAGGTAAAGTACCATATTTATTGTATATCTTCTCATGCAGTAGTATCTGTGAGAAGAGAAATGTCGGTCCCAAACACTCCTTCTACCACAGCTTTTACCCCACGGCCTGAAGTTCAGGGCTGCCCAACTTATTCATGTAAACAAAACCACCCAGACTTCATCACTATTTATTGTACTATGTTTGTATTTCTTAATATACATTATGTATTTCTTAACTATTTAACAAGTAAAAAATTATGCTACTGTTTTTAATAAGTTCTATTCTCTTTTTTGTGTGTCAATTATGAATTTTTTTTAGTATTGTGCCCCAACCTCATCTTCCCTATAAACTCAGTTTTTCACTGCATGATATTGCATAACTTTGTACTTTCTGGGAATGCATATGTCATATTATAGCAGTACTGAATTGTGATAAGGAAGTTCACACATATCCAAGTAAATAAAATACAAGGATTTTATTTACACACAAAAAGGAAGAGATATTAAAGTCATTTATAGATAGCTTGAATTTAAAAATTAAGCCCACACATTAAGTTAATATATTTACTCTCAAATGAGCTGAAATATTAATTTCACACTTCAAAAAGTCATAGAAAGTCACTTATCTGGGACTGTTACATTACTAACAGCTCATTATGACACTGTTTAACCAATGTATCAATAAAAATATATATTTAGGAAAGACAAGCTCTCCAAGTAATTCAGATAGCCTACCTTTTGGAATATGAAATGGCATAAAATGGTAACAATTTGTGACATCTCCTACATAGAATAATTTTTAGTTGAATCCTTGTTTTAAGCTCAGATTTGAAATTGGATACCGATCATAAAGTTATTGTGTGTCATAATCTAAACTATAAGATTTAAGCCAGGATGTCTACTTATGTTAATGTAGTCGCACTGAAGCAACAAATTCATCACTTTTAATTTTGCAGATCTTGGGATAATAAAATGTTTAAATGTGCATAATGTAACATTTGTACAGAAAAATTATTCTTCCTATTCATATAAAAATATAGCTTTAAGAATCCACTTTAAAGATTTTGCTGAACACTTAAGTTTTAGAAGTCAATTAAAAAGAATTTTATAATCACTAAGAATAAGGCTTTCCTTTTAAAATGTATTATACATATAAAAATATGTATATGTCTACATTGCAATTAATGTGGATCAATTAAATCCTACAGCTATTTCCTATAAATCTGCAGGCTTCCTGAATTTGCTGCTGAAATTAATAAAATATTTAAAATAAATTTATAATATTTCTCTTTTCTGTAACTACAGACTACCAGTCAATTCATTCCTTCTGATCTGAAGTAAAAATTTATCAATTTCTCTAACTTAACTGTGAATTACGTCAGGACTACTACTTAATAAGCAATTCTACAAGTGTTACTGAACCCCTCTTATTGAGGGATGACCCCCAAAAAGACAATGTATGTCTGAATTAGTTGGGTAACTTCTGAACCCATGTTTTAGTTTGCCATAAAAAAGCACATATGATGTCAATAAGTCAAATACAACTGAAAATATTTTAATCATGAAAAAGTAATTCTACTGACTCAGTATACTAAATCCTTATACAAAAAGCTAAAACAGTTCACCAATATGTTGTTAGAAAATCAACCCTTTAATTACTGGCAATCAATTAAAAATAAAGGATTATATTTATTTAGGACTATTCACTTGGGCATCATATTTAGATTTCTAGAATAGTACTGCTTGAGCTTGAAAGACCTTGTAAGACTGTAGTTGTCTATGAACTGTCTATTTGATATATTTGTTGCTGACCTGCAATTAAAAACTCTGGAATAAGGAAGATTAATTCACACCTGCAATTCCCTTTCAAAAAATTACACAGCAAGTCACAGCATCTTGGCAGAGTAGTATATAATGAGAGTTTAGTGATTAGTATTATATAAATGTTTTTTAAGTATAGTCAAACATCTTTCAAATTTCCCCACAGAAGAGAAGGATTGTACAGTAGCTCTAGTTATGACTGACAATAAATAAAGAGTACTCAGGGGTTATCTTTCACAAAATTAAAAAAGAGTATCTGTATTTTGTTGTCAGATTAGAATTTTTTAAAAATTTAGGATAAAATTTAGAACAATGTTCAAGGAAAGTCCCTTGCTTATCCATATAAGCTGTTCATCTAATAGAGAAACTTCATACTTATACTTACAATAATATAAAGTTATTGTACTGGTACTATTAGCAATTGATAAGCTCATTACAAATACTTGAGTATCTTATTTACCACACTTATGGTAGAGAAAAAAAAAACAGTAGTTCTTAATAAGACCAAGTTTTAATACAATGCTTTGCTCACCATAGGCTTTTAATAAATGTCGCTAACCCCTTTTTCTGGGGAATTGGGGGATGGGGACAGCATAATGATTACAGAGTTGACCTTGGGGCTATAGCAAGGCCTGGGTTTAAGTTCTGCTTCTGATATGTAATGATTGTGCTATCTTGGCCAAGTCATTAATCTCTCAAAGTTCTAGAAAATTCTCTAAGACTATAAATTACAGAGTAGGTGCCAACTTGAAAAGGTAGCTCCTCAACTGGCAGCTTTATATTACAATGAAATAATTGATCCTGTCCCTAACCTTATTCCTAAATAAAGGCTAGTAAAGGGGCTCAAAGGCGGTCTTTTAAAATTTTCATTATACAACAGTCCCAATTTGGGAAATTAAATACTTACTATGTGTAATTAAATAATGTTATCAATTTTTTCAATTTTATCAATTTCTTGAAACTCAGTAATTTCAACTGGGTAAAATAAAACAAAATAAAACAAGGAAACGGTTATAGATACTCATCCTGTTGTCTGATTTGCATCTGGTTAGACATGAAAGCTGGATGTCAACAACCTTGTCCTTCTCTAAACAGGGAAAATGAAATTCATCACTGTCAGTTAATACCAAGGAAGAAAAAGGAGTTCCAGATAGTTCTCATGCCTGAGAAGTATAGAAGCTGTCACTGTCTTCTGGGATAAAGGATAATGAAAAAGACTTCAAGAAAAAAATAAATCTTTACTATATTTTAAGACTGCAACAACATTTAAGCACAACAAAAGAGAAAAAAGAGGAATATAAACTGGGAGATAGAGGTGGTCAATTGGGGATCTAATAGCTCACATTTAGACAGCACATGAAGGCTTTAAAAAGGCTTTCCTCCCAACAACCCTGTGAAGTAGTAATGTACATATTATCTTTACCTTACGTAGGAGGAAATCTAGATTCAGAGATTAAAAGGCTTGAGTCAATAGTGCAACATGTTAGAAGGTACCTTAACCAGGGTCTAAACTCAGGTCTTCTAACTAAAAGTTCAGCTTTTTTTCCCCACTGCTTCTCTATAGAGATAAAGAAAATAAGATCACTAAAGAGAATGACTCAAAGGAACTGAATAAGAGTCAAAGTCAAGACATCTTAAATAGATAGAAAACAAAAAATAATATACAAGAAGCTTAAGGGGAAAAAAGGAAATGAAAATCAAAGAAGAGTTCTGAGGGACAGGTTGAACAAGAAAAGAAAATTAGGCACAGTCATCTTTCAACATTCATGGGTCTCACATTTGCAGTTTTGGCTATTTGCAGGTTGGACATCATTAACTGAGAATTTTTGGAGATTTGTGGAATGCTGCAGAAAATTGCAGACATCGTGCATACATAAACAAAATGAACAAGAAATTAACTAAGTAATAAATGCATAAATACTGTATATTACTGATCTATTTTATCATTTACTACCCTAAGTATACATACATAAATTTATTACAAACAGTTAAATTTTGTTAAAAGTTTCAATGTGCTTAAGAACTAGGGCTATGCATTCTCTTTGGGAACGCCTCCTCTTTGACTCTCACCATCCAGACTCACTCATGTGATTTTTCCCCTGTGCTTTTCAAAAGAGAAGGAAATCTGTGAAGCAGTTGTTGCAGCTATACTTCAAGCTGAGAAGACTCTGCATAGTGAGAGTGTGAGATGTTAATCTCTCTCAGGTAGAAACTGCAACTTTTTTATGGGTGCAAAGTATTGTTTTACTTGTTTTGTATGTTAAATAAGTATGGATCAGAATTATTAAAAATAAAGGCTGGGAGTGGGGCCTAGAGTCATTAATGGTTTTTCCACATTGGTAGGGATCGTGCACCCCAATCCCAGCAAATAGAGGGGGCAACTGTATAGTATTTTTAAAATTCCAGAAAATAAGAAAAACTGGCATAGGGTGAAACTTCACAGTGCTTACACTCCATGGGATGACAATAATGCAGTCCAAACCTAGATCAAGTTGAAAATTATTTCAGATAATTTTAAATGAAGCAGAGGTACATCAGTACCTAGGGTATAACCTAACTAAGCAGACTGAAAATACAACAGAGAGAAAAATGGGTAAAGAGTGAAAAGGGAAGTGGGAAGGAATAACAAGCAGTCAGAAAACTGTAAGAGAAATAATCAAACTCAAATAACCTAGAATTCAGAAACTCCCTATTTGACAAGAATCCCTGAGAATGAAGGAAGTTGGCAGAAATTAGGTTTGGACAACTATCTTACACCATATACCACAATAAGTTCAAAATGAGTATATTACCTTGTATATTAAAGTATATTACCCTATATATTCTCTCAGGGAGAATTCTTAACAAAAGGAATAGAAATAATCATAAAAGATAAAATAATTTAGATTATATAGAAATGAAAAACTTTTGCATGAACAAAATCTATGCAACTAAGGCTTCCTTTTAACTAGTGATTAGAACTCCAAATTAGTCCAAACCACTCTGAAAAATAATTTGAGACTACACAAACAAGTACATGTAGTAAGAGATAAAGCTGAAATGGGAAGCTGGAACTAAATCGTGTTGTGCCTTTAACACCATGCAAAATAGTATGAACTTTGCTTAGAAGGTAAATGGGTTAACACTGACGATTTCTGAGCACATGATATGACTAGGCCTATACAAAAGGAAGATTAGTCTGGTAGAGTTACTGGGAAAGAGAAAATATGCAGGCAGGAAAAACTGTTAAGGTATTATAGCAGAAGAGGAGGCTGATACTGTACTATGCTGGTATTGGGTAGGAACAGAAATTAGATAAGGGATGTGAACTGTTAAGGAGGTAGAATAAATCTGAAGAATCACTTTTGGGAATTGATCATTGATTACATATGCCAGGTGAGGGAGAGGTAACAAGAATCAAAGATATCAACCTAATGTCTAAAACAGAAAGAATGGGTATCACCAAACACAATAGTGAAATTATGAGGATAAGCAGTTTTAAGGGAAAAGAGGCTTGTTTTTGGACAATATGAGTCTAAAGTACTGATAGGATAACTAGGTGGAGATGTCATATGGACAAATGAAGACATGTCTGAAGAATAGAAAGATCAGAGCTGATGGTAAAGGAGAGCGAATATTAACTGAGATATAAATAACTTTATACCTATTCACACAATGCTTTAATAAATCCCTATCTCCATCACAATCATCTTCTTTGATTTGCAAGTTCTTAGAGGGGATCATAACTATTTTGTTCTCTTTGTACAGGACCTAGTAGAGTAACATATGTAATTAGATATTTACTAAATACAGGTAAGTCCTAAATGCTTTTAAAGCATGTATTCTTTGTATCTTGAAGTCAACTTTAACACTGCAAAGATGAGGTCTGTTACAGCAGAGGTGTCAAATATGTGGCCTGCAACATTCCTGAGTGTGGACTGAACCAGATTAAAATGTAATGAGGAAATATTTAACAAAATACAAATATGATAAAATACAGATATTACATTGTAAAACTTAAGTCAACATGCAGTCCAAAGAGATCTTTATACATGGCTGAGTGACCCCATTTCTTTTGCAGTCTGACACCACTCTGTTACAAAATACTATTTGTCAAATTTTGTGTTTCTGTTTGTGAAAACTTTCATTTTCTGATACTTTCATCAAGAATGCTCTTCTACAGGTGTAGATCCTAACTCCAGAGTTGTAACATTTATAGTTCATCTAGCCTAACCCCTGCATTTTACAGATGAGGAATCTGAACTGCAGAGAGATTAAGAGACCTGCCTTATGGTCACCCAGGTAAATAAGTGGCAGAGTCAAGATTTGAATTTGGATCCAGGGACACCATGCGTAGTATTCTAAAGAGCTCTTTCCACTCTATTATGCTGTTTCTGTCTTTACGGGATATTCTCACAAACATTCTGTTGAAATGGGGAAGCAAGCACATGATTCAATACTCATTATTTATTGATTTTTTTAGGTACTAATAACATATATTATTTTCCCAACTGTTTAGTATTCTCACCTCTCTTTTGAAAAATGACTCTTTAAATGTTCTCAAAATAATGTCACTTCCACTATGGCCCACCTTTATGTCTAAGCTAGCTATTCTTCCTCTTTCTGTTTAGTGTTGTTTCCATTTATTTCTGTTGGTGGCTACTTATGTTAGAGCTCAAATGTGGTACTTCTCTATTATATGTGGAGAGAAACATTTGTTATAGTCATCTTGACCTATCTTTTCCATTTATTGTCTGTTGGCCTCCCTCCAATCTCATGTTTAAATGTTTTAGGGACAATCTGACTTAAATGTGTCTCTTGCCAAGCTTAGTAACCTTATTTTTCCCTCCATTGCTTCTCACTAAAATGAAGTTGCAGTAACACAACTGGCAATGAAGAAAATGCACAGTGAGCATAAGTTGCAGCATATTACCAACAAAGAAATGCAAAAGATAAGTTATATAAGATATCATCAGAGAGGCAGATGATGGGAAAAGGAGTTGGGCCAGTTCTGTCACAAGAAAAACAGATAACTGATGGACAGTTTAAGTGTTTCACTAGGACCTGTGCAAGGTCATTTAAAAATATTTTTCAGTATTATGAACTTGACAGCTATCAATAAACATGACATTCTCTAATCCAAAGAACTGTTTCTCTATTATGTAGAGTTTCCTTTTGAAAATATATATTAATTTTAACTCAGTTCCAACACTGTTTTGCTTATCTGTATCCCCACCTAAACTTCTTTCTGCTTTCTTCTATTTTAATGTTTCATTGACACTTTTTTGGCGAGTGGGGGAAGGGACTACCAATATTACTCTCTCCAATTCTCTATATCTATACCTCCCCTTTGGGGAAAAACAGATTAACTCTCCTGTGTAGCAAACAAATATAACCAAGCAGAATAAATACATATGTTGACAATGTCTGAAAATATATACCTCATTCTGAATCTCCAGCCTCTCACCTCTCTACCAAAATATGCGAAACATAATTCATTGCCTGTCTGTTGGTCGCTGCACTGATCATAGCTCTTATCTGTCACTGTTGTTTTTTCTACATTGTGGCTGTCATTGTATAAACTGTTCTAAATCATATCACTTCATTCTATCCATGCAAATGTCAAGAGTTCTACAGAAAGGTTTCCAAGCACAACGAGCAGATTACCTGTAAAGGATCTACATAGCTGAGAGAGTGTAGATAGGCTGCAATCTATATACCTGGAGGGAATATCAATATAAACACATAACCATCACAGTATTTAAGAATGGAGCCCTAATTTTCTTTATGTCTTACAATTCACTATCTTACTCAGAAAATGCTGACCAAGACTCAAATTTGATTTCTGCCAACTTTATTTAGGGGAAGAGAAATGAATAAGCATTTATATAGTGCCTACAATGTGCTAAGCACTTTACAAATATTATCTTATTTGATTTTCCCGACAGCCCTCCAAGGTAGGTGTTGTTATTTATTCCCATTTTACAAATGAAGACACGGAGGCAAATAAAGGTTAAGGGACTTGGCTCAGGGTCAGTAAAAGTCTGAAGCAGGATTTGAACTCAATTATTAACACCACGCCCACTGTTCTATCTGCTGCACCACCTACCCGCCTACTGATTTGAAAGTTTCCACCGATCTCCAAACAGATTAAGGCAATCACCATCAAGTAAGTTTTCTCTCTAAACTTCTATTTGTCTGTACTGCCATAACACTCCTATGGTACCTATGATCATAAATGGGTTTGCAGAGTAGTTGTAAGTGTACATGTCACTGAGGGAAGCAGAAGCTTCTTAAATATCTTTGTATCCTCCCCCAGCTTATCATGAAATGCTTTGAGGAAAGTATGAATGAAGATATTAATTATCTTCAACATTCTCTATAATTGGTAGGAACTAATTTTCACAGCAATATTTATGTAATACATTCAAACACTTGTCAAATCTATAGGAGAATCAAAATGAAAAAGCTCAATGAGCAATAATTTAAAATTTTCTCCAAATGAAATGCTGATCCTTTGAAGATAAAACCTTTCAATTCTATACATCTAGACATAAGGTTGCTACCTCATGCTTTTGGGATGTAGGGTGTATTCAGGGAAGACTAGTACCTCTTGTGTGATGGCTGCCAAGCCCTTTTCAGGGCTGCTTTCCACTTTTGGTGTCCACCTGTTCCACCTCTCACCTGTGGCTCCAAGAAGCTGTAGCATTCACAGTGGCCACACCCCAGTAAGCCGTTTTGGCAGATGGACTAAACCAGGTTGAGGGTAACCGAGGGGTCTCAAACCCATTGGTGAGTTAGGGGTGTCTACTCCAAGCATGTGAAGATGTCCCCCAGTGGAATGAGCACATGAGACTAAATGTGTTCCAATGGCCATGAAGGCAGCTGAAGCAGGCGCTGTAGAGCGCTTTGAGCTTGGTTAGACATCGAAGACACCAAAATCATGCACTGCATCTTGAGCCATCACCAGTCGTCTTGGTTCTGTCCTGCCATCGGACTGTGATGACTCTGGAGGAGAGAGTGAGGCCGAGGACTTTGTGCAACTCTGCCTCACTTAAATCCAATTTATGCATGAATCAAAAGAAATCACCCATAGCATTTTACCATTTTACCTATCTCAAAGTCCTGTGGTGACAGGCAAGTGATGAAGCAGCAGGTGCAGATATCCTGGGAGCTGTAGTCACAATCTTGCACACAGGCAGCCCAAGCCGTCATCTTTTCACTGGAAGCAGCAGTGGGATTTGGCAGTCCCCTAGGTGTCTGAGTAGCCTTTTAAGGATTACACTGCTCACCTCCTGGTGTGAGGAAGGGGCTAGAAAAGGTGTCCTAAAAATTGTCTGCTTACTCAGCCCTGGCCTGATTACTGCGGCAGGCAGGAAATCCCACTCTTTGGTCAAAACACAAAAAAATGTACAAAAATGATTCAACTCACCATAGGCACATGGAATGTGTGCACACTTACAGACAACACAAAATTCAGTAGGACCGGAAAAATGAACAGCTCTTGTTGCAAGAGAACTTAGCAGGTATTGCATCCAAATAGCAGCCCTGAGTGAAACAAGGCTGGCAAATGAAGGCCAGCTTACTAAAGTTGGAGCTGGATACAATTTTTCTGGTGTGGCTGCAGTGAAGGGGAACGCTGCTGGAGTAGGTTTTGCAATCAAAACTAATCTAGTCAACAAGCTTGTATGCCTACCAAAAGGAGTGAATGACAGACTCATGACAATGGGAATGCTACTTGCAGGAAAACATCATACCACCATCATCAGTGCCTATGCTCCCACCATGACGAATCCTGATGAGGTCAAAGAGAAATTTTATGAAGACCTGGAGACTCTTATCACCAATGTGCCAAAAGAGGACAAGCTTATAATTTTAGGTGACTTTAATGCTAGAGTAGGCTTAGACTACCAGACTTGGCAGGGAGTCCTGTGGAGGAATGGAATTGGAAACACCAACAGCAATGGTCACTTACTACTGAAGACTTGTGCATATCATGATCTTCTCATCACCAACACTGTTTTCTGTTTACCTAAATGCAATAAAACTTCATGGATGCACCTTCACAGTAAACATCGGTATTTAATAAGACTATGTGATCGTAAGGAGAAGATACAGACAGGATCTGAGAGTGACAGAGGCAATGTGTGGCGTAGAGTGCTAGACTGATCATAGACTTTTCCTCTCCAAGCTAAATATTCACATTCAACAAAAGTGGCATCCCCAAGCCAAAATGACTACAAGAATTAATGTCAACAGATTAGTGCTCTTCTCTGAGTAGGAACAGTTTGTGGCTAACTTGGAGGGAGAGTTGAGCCGACACACAGTTGGTAACAGTGGAGCAGAAAAGCAGTGGGAAACTTTCAGAGATTTGGTGTATAGCACTGCATTTGCTCATCCAGGTCAGAACACTCCCAAACATCAAGATAGTTTGATGAAAATGATGAGGAAATTCAGAAGCTACTAAACGAAAAACAAGAACTCCACAGGGTTTACTAGCAGGATAGTTCATCAATTTCTAAGAAGGCCATATTTAATTCCATCAAAAGTAAAGTACAAGCAGGGGCAGCTAAGTGGCGCGGTGGATAGAGCACTGGCCCCAGATTCAGGAGGATCTGAGTTCAAATTCAGCCTCAGACACATAACACTTAATAGCTGTGTGACCCTGGGCAAGTCACTTAAGCCCACTGCCCAGCCAAAAGAAAGAAAAGTACAGGCAAAGCTTAGAGAGATACAGGATTCTTGGTTCAGTAAGAAGGCAGATGAAATTCAGTTTTATGCTGATAGTAACAATCCAAAGTGCTTTTATGATGTCCTGAAGGCTGTTTATGGTTCAAAGACCTATGGTGCATCTCAACTACTTAGTGCTGATGGAGCCACATTGACTAGTGATAAGGAAATGATCCTAAAGAGATGGGCCGAACACTTGCATCGTGTTATCAACAAACCATCATCAATCAATGCTGAGGCCACTGACTGTTTACCTCAGGTTGAAGTCAATCCCTTCCTAGCTGAAGTTCTAACTGAAGAAGAGGTTTTGAATGCCATTAGGCTCCTTTTATGTGGCAAAGCACCTGGTGTTGAGATTTACAAGGTAGGGGGGTCCACTGCTCATACAAAAGCTGACTGAAATTTTCCAGGTTATATGGCAAGAGGAGGTTATCCTCCAGGAGTTCGAGGAAGGTAAAGGAAATAGATTGTTCTGTGACAATCACAAGGAGGTCTCTCTCAAGTCACTGCTGGCAAGATTCTTGTCAGAGTCCTCCTTAATAGGCTGATCGTTCACCTGGAAGATGGTCATCTACCTGAGAGCCAGCGTGGCTTCAGAAAGGGCTGAGGAACAGTTGATATGGTGTTTGCTACCTGACAACTCCAGGAGAAATGCCAGGAGCAGAACAGAGGTCTGCACACAACATTTGTAGATCTGACCAAGACCTTTGATACTGTCAGTAGTGAGGGCGTATGGAAAATTATGTTGCCCAGAGAAGTTCATCAGCATTGTATGTCAATTTCAGGATGGCATGCTTACCTGGGTTCTGGATAATTGATAATGCTCTTGTGCTTTCCCAGTCACCAATGGCGTGAAACAAAGCTGTGTGCCTGCTCCCATGCTTTTAAGCATGATGTTTTCAGCCATGTTGTCAAATGCTTTCAATGAGGAAGAACATGGCATCAAGGTCAGCTACCATACTGACTGTAAATTCTTCAAATTGAAAAGGCTACAGGCCAAGACCAAAGTGGAGGGAGTGTTGGTGAATGATTTTCTGTTTGCAGATGATTGTGTACTCAATGCAGTCTCTGAAGCTGAGATGCAACAAAGTAGGGATCAATTCTATGCTGCTTGTGCTAATTTTGGCCTAACAATTAACACCAAGAAAACACAGGTGCTCCATCAGCCACCGCCACACCACCCATATGTGGAACTGTTGGTTACAGCAAATGGAGAAGTTTTGAATGCTGTGGATAAATTCACTTACCCTGGTAGTGTACTTTCCAGGGATGTACACATTGATAATGAGGTTGACACATTGCCAGAGCTAGTTCAGTGTTTGGGAGGCTCCAAAGGAAAGTATGAGAGAGAAGAGGTGTTAGACTGACTATCAAACTGAAGGTCTACAAAGCTGTTGTGCTGACCTCACTGTTGTATACCTGTGAAGCCTGGACAGTCTACCAGCGCCATGCCAGGAAACGGAATCGCTTCCATTTGAATTGTCTTAGGAAGATTCTAAAGATCACCAGGCAGGATAAGGTACCAGATACTGAGGTGCTTTCTCGAACTAAACTACCAAGCATTCAAACTCTGCTTCAGAGAATGCAACTCCGCTGGGCTGGCCACATTGTATGAATGCAAAACGTAGGCTTACCAAAAAGACTATTTTATGGAGAACTCACACAGGGTAAGGGTTCACATGGTAGTCAGAAGAAGCGATACAAAGACACTCTCAAGGTCTCTCAAGAACTTTGGAGTTGATTGTGTTACATGGGAGATATTGGCACAGGACTGCTCAGCATGGCATGCCCACATTAGAGAAGATGCTGTCCTCTATGAGCAAAGCAGAACTGAAAGGGATCAAAGGAAACGCAGGATGCACAAATTTAGAGAAACCACCCCAAATGTTCACATGATCTACTTATGCCCCACCTGTGGTAGAGCATCCCATGCTCACACTGGTCTGACCAGCCAGTTGGACACACTGAAACTTGACTCTAGCATAGTGATGTCATTTTGGTTCCCTTTGAGAATGAAGGACAACAATCAACTAACCAACTAACCTCATGCTCTGAACTCTCTTGGTTATTATATGGTGTTATAGAAAAGATATTAAAATTTTATAAGACAACTACCTTCTATAAAGTCAAACGCTGAATAATATGAGACAGAAAATTTTGGATGCTTCTCTCAAGTTACTATACCTTGATGCAAATGCTTATTTTTCCAAAATTTTTTTTTTTTTACAGTTTTAACATGTGGTTTCAAAATAAAAAAGAAAACATTTGTGAAAACAGGCTCAAGGAAGAAATAAAGTTTCTAAAGGGAGAGGTGAATATTTTTTTCTTAAAAAAAAAAATAATCAGAACCTATCAGCCTCATCATTTTTCTAGTTTTTTTTCTCCTCTGAACTCTAATTTAGGAGGAGACAGTGATCTGAGATCAAGTTTCTTATGTCTCAAACATAGGGATGGATGACTACAGTACAGGAACCAAAGAATAACATCACTTACCCACTGGACTATTTCCAGATCCATTTGGCACTGTGAGGTCTGCAGTGCTCAACATTCCACCTAATATTAAAACAAAGACAGAAAGATTAGCTATTCCTATTTGTATTAAGCACCAACAGAACATTAAAAAAATAATCTAATAAGGAATCAACATTAAAATGTTTCAACATAAACTTTTTTGGAGAATATGCCTACTCGGCCATGGACATAATTCCCTATACCCTTCTGATAAATGATATCAGACAAAATTATAATGAGAGGAGTAAGGGTGGGATAAAGAAAACAAAAGACAATTATTTCATCATCTTATTCTCCTGTCCAAAAACTTACAATGATTCTCCTACTGTAAGTTCAATTCCAGATTTTATATCTTGTCACTTAGAAGTCCACATATTACTGTCCCATCATGCTTATCCATAATTTTCTTAAATGAATCACCAATTTTTGAGTGTCTACTCTGTTCAGGGCACTGTTTTAGGTGCTATGGGAGAGAGAGGTAAATATAAAACATGGTTCCTCTCCTCAAGGGGATCATTATATTTAGTTGGGGAAAAAAGACATATATTCCTGAATTATTAACTAGACATAATTCAATCAAATGAAATTTAGAGAAAGGAAAAGTTATCTCTGACATGACACATACAGGAAAAGAGAAATTTAGGCTAGACTTTGATGAATGGGCAGGATTTAGATAGGTATAGAAATCTGGGTCGGGGGAGAGCAAGGGGATTTATTCTAGGCAGAGGGACTAACATGAGTGAAGTGAAATACAGTGGAAAATCCAGTAATGTTCATTCATGAGTAGATCCTCCTCCAAAATGAACAGAACTTTTCCTCAATGTGTTCCCACCAATCCAGTTAAGCAGGTCTCACTACTGTTCCCCGAATACAACTTTTTAAATCCTTAATGTCAAGCTTTTGTTTACAGTTTTCTGTCCACCTGGGGCAGCTAGGTGATGCAGTGATACAGTGCTGGGCCTAGGGTCAGGAAGACTAATCTTCCTGAGTTAAAATCTAGCTTCAGACACTTACTAGCTGTATGACCCTGGGCAAGTCACTTAACCCTGTTAGCCTCAGTTTCCTCATCTGTAAAATGATCTGGAAAACAAAATGGCAAGCCACTCCAATAGCTTTGTCAAGAAAACCCCAAACGAGGTCACAATGAGTCTGAAATGACTGAATAACATCATTATCCACCTGGAAGGTCCTTTAAAATCCCAACTATCCCATTCAAAGTTCAAATTAAGGGCTGCTTTTCTGACTTAGCAAGTCCACCCTGATCTTTTCTATTCTTTATTTCATTCTTACCATCTCCTTTTTCTCATGCAACCAAATATTACCTTAGGTTGTTATTAATTAAACGTCATATCATTCCAATGACATGATAAATGAAATAATAAAGGCACAGACTATGCTTTATCCTTCACAATATTAGACATATTAATACTTCTCAAAGAACAGTTCTCAAATTAAAGTCAAAGAAAAAAGCGAAGAGCAATGATTCTAAATTATTCTGAGCCAGTAAGGTAGTGGAAGATGACTTGACTGCTGTCATGCAATATTTGCCATTTGTTACCAATCAGCTCTATTATTACAATATCAAGACTATTAAAGGACTGGAAAAATTAAAAGATTACCTGTGTTGCCAGTACTTGGTGGTCTCTGAGGAGCTCCGGGTGATACATTTCTATGCATTGTAGGTGGAGAGAGCATGCTTGTGTCTGTTAATGATGAACTGGCTGCCAATGATGGGGATACAAGTGAACTTCCTGGGTTGGTGTAGGTCAACACATTGTGATTAGTAACTGGAACTGTAACTGACATTGAGAAATTCTGAGGTGGCAAACCAGGCTGGAAATAAAGGAGGAAGAAAGGGGAAATTTTAGTTTTCATTTACATTTTAGAACTAATAAACTACTTAGCATACTTTGTTTCACAATGTCTTTATAACATTTAAATGCAAAAGACAGACATTAGCCCTGTTTGACAGTTTTGCAAAAGCCTAATGTACAAATAATTTATTTTTTAAGTTCACCTTGAAAATGGCTATTAATTACAATATTAATTTTTATAACAAATACTGGCACAACTGAAAATCAGAAGCCAGAATAACTTTAGGTTGAAAGCAATTTTGTGAAATGATACAAATAAAATAATAAGAAACATAACTTTTTGCTACTAATCAATCACTTTAAAAATAAAAATTAGCCTAGACTTAACTCTTTATTTTAAATCTAGTTAGAGTTATATGTTTGTTAGTGATTCAAAACAGAACAAAATGTAAAAGTGTATGTTATTTTCAACATAGTTATGAGACAGAAAGCAAAAAAAAGCACCAATTACTAATTTATTTGATTTTTAAAAAATCTACCAAAAATATCAACATATTAGTTACATACTTAACATTATACAATCCTAGTAAAAATGAAATAATATACAGAAAATACACTTAAATAACAAGTAACCAATGGCAGATCAGATTAATAAAGAATTCCTTTTACTGTTACGAAGTCTTTAAAGTAAATATATTTGGACAAAGAAATATGTTTGGAGAAAGCTTTAAGAAAATGACTCCATGAAAATTCATATACAGTAAAAAATGGTGTCCGTTATGACATGTCATATCTATTCGTATCAATTACTAGTCTGCTAGAGAAAAAGTCTTTTCTCTTTATTTTTTGAATTTTACCTCTAAAGATCCTATAAAAATTCTTTTTAACTATCACAAGGTAAGAGTTACCTATACCTCAATTTTGAGAAGAAACCACTTTGCTTTCCCTTATCAGAAAATCATTGTCAATCCAGAAGAAAACCAAAGAATGCAAAGAATTTACAGACCCAACATAAATCAGTTTACTGTAGAATTATATTAACTGAACAATAAGTAGAAAGCAATAATCTGATTTTTTTTTTTTACAAATAAAACTTTATTTTTGCAGTACTACAGAAGCTCAACATCAATTCACTAATCCTCACAACAACCCTGTGAGGTAGGTAGTTTTTATTTGCTGTTATAATGAACAGATGTATCCTTGTATGGTATCACTTTAATCAAAACAATGCTAGTCATGATACCTATTTATGTGTGTTTGTGTGTGTGTTTAAGGGAAATTAGATATTAAGCCTACGGAAAGTACCTTAGAGAAAAAGCACTGATACTGGGCTTGGAAAAACTATCCCAATAAAATCCTAACACTGGGGGCAAAAGGTAAGACTCTGCCAGGAGCATGAATCTAAAGAAAATATCTTGGGGCAGCTAGGTGGTGTAGTGGAGAGAGCACTCGGCCGAGTCAGGAGGACCTGAGTTCAAATCCAGTCTACCTGGGTGACTCTGGGCAAGTCGCTTAACCCCAAATGCCTCACCAGAAAAAAAAAAGAAAAGAAAAGAAAAGAAAATATCTCTTCATCATTGCTGGAAACGTGCACATAAGTAGTCCTAATAAAATCATGGGACCATAGATTTAGAGATAGAAGGAGCTTCAAAAGTCATTTGGCCAATCCAAACAGAATACTCCTTCAAAATCTGTTCTGGAAAAGGCTATTTCTTATAAGTTACAATAAGGCTCTAAACACGTCATTATAGATTCAGCACTAGACAGTATTTTTTAAAAAGTTATAGGAAAATGTTATCATATATATAAGGATCAGGTTATTTTTACAAAGCCCCAAAAAGGAAAATAGCTTTATTATTAAATCAGCTACAGCTACTTTTAAATAATTAAAGGAGGTTTACACTTTAGGCTAAATCTAGACACTAGATTTGAAGTTGCCAAACTCCATTTAAGGGTAGAGAGAAATAAGGAGGAAGTCAGTAAGGAAACAGAAAAGGGAAGAATTTCAGTTTTACCTTTTCTACTTTAAGATATTAGATAAGTACTGTCCAAAAGAGCATTTGGGGGGGGGGGATGAGGCAATTAGGTCACACAGCTAGTGTCAAGTGGCTGGGGCTGGATGGATTTGAACTCAGGTCCTCCTGATTCCAGGGCTAGTGCTCTATCCACCAAAAGAGCATTTTACAACAAATAAATTTTTTAAATTAAAAAGTCAATCAATCAAAATGAAAATTAGGACACTGTCCAAAAAAAAAAATTAGAAATCACTATCACAGACAAATACCCATGAACTTAACTATTCTTCCCTTACCCTATTCCTCAACAGGGACCTCCTGAGGGCTAAGGTGTGTCATGTATCTTTTCATTCTCTAGTGCCCACTGATACGGGCTGACATACAACTAACAAATTAAAAAAGAATCTCTACTCCTTAATGAATGATTTCATACTATCGCTTCTGGAGCATAGCACTGAATACTAAAATATAAGCTATATTTGTGAACATCTTCATGCACAAGATAAAAGCACAAACCATACTTTAGTACTCACTGCGATTTTATGATTCCGCATCATATTATCAAATTCCTCATTTATTTTTTTATATTTTTCTTCTGTATGTGGAGTTAGCACATATGAAGTATCAGGGTCTGGGCTGTCGCACCCTCTGTGTTCCTTCTTGTTCAGAGCCTAAATAATGAAGTTGATAAAAAGGATCAACAAATAAAAAGTAAAAGTAAATGAAAGTACTTACAGGGCCTCGCTTGAAAATAAAATCACTATCTTCATTTAGTTTGCTGAATCTGTCCTCCGAGAGTGGACTGTGCTCAAAGTAATCGTCAGCATCAGGGCTCTCACAACCATTAAGGCCTTTCTTTCTTAATGTCTGAAATACAATTGGAGAATTCACACACAAATAATACTAACTTGCCATGATTTTTTGTTTATTTATTAAGAGAGCACAGACTGAACTGAACTATATTGAGCCACTGAAATGATTTTAAATGTACTCTAATTTTCAAAAAAAGAACAAATTTATTATGAATACTTAAGATAACCTATCACGGTGAATACTCAAGATAAGCTTTTTTACAGTAAAGTAGAAAGAATATTCATAGTTAAATTAGTTTCTCCCTTTTCTAACCACTTAGTGAATACTATAATCACATATAGCTTTAGCAGTTTCTACTGCTAAATGATGGGCCCTAATCAACTTTATTATCATGATAGTTGGATGAACAGGAATTTATAGAGCAAAAATGGAAATGTAAAAAATGGTCCTCTGAAAATATTTGTTGTTGTTGTTGTTTCAACCATTGCATTTCTATAATAAAATAACCATTTCAGTGATATATTTTCCTACCTTTCCAATCTTCTTATAATTTACTCCTCTATACATACTCTAATATCAAGCTATATCAACCCATTTGCATTTCCACAAAAGATACTTCATCTCTTGTATCTGTAATTGTTAACTGGTTGTCCCTCATGCCTGGAATCCTTTTTCTCCTGACCTCCACTGCTTCCCTAAAGACTTAATTTAAATCCTACCAATTTCAGGTGGCCTTTCCAGGTTGTCCCCCTCCCTGTTCCTTTTGTTCAGGTTATTTTCCATTTACATTGTTTATATACATACACACACTGAGACATTATATAATCTTTCATTCACATCGTTTGTGTATGTGTGTACATAGTTATTTGCACATTGTCTTTCTCACTAAAATGTAACTCGAGGGTGATATCTGAGACCATATTTTTGCCTTTCTCAGTATTCCCTGCACTTAGCACAGTGCCTTACCCATGGTAAGCTCTTAATATATGCTTATTGACTATTTGACTTGTTTATGAAAATAACATGGATTACCGAATCAACCTCTTCTCTGCTCCAACAACAGCAACAATATAACATGGTAGTCCATTAATTCCATTCTAAATTTTAAATTCTAAAAATTTATTTTTAAAGTGACACTGAGTAAAAATGTACGAATATATCAACTAACTTCATACTCAAATGATGAAAAACACTACACAGAAATTTGTAAATAAAACAATTATTCAAAACATAACCATTTGTTTTTATAGCTCTTTTTACCTAACTTCTCCAATGCTTTGATAGTGCTACTGGCTTGCCCAGTGGACTGTAATTCCTGTTTACTGAATGTAACTCAGTATCCCTAGTGACATACTGTCACCTTGGAGCACTAAATACTGGCTTCAAAATAAATACTTTTAAATGACCTATTACATTTTTTAAAGGGACAGAAAAAGTGGAAATTTTCTCACACTTTTTTCTTAAACTTTCCTCTTCCAAGATGTCTCTCTGATTTTCTAACCCAAGTGGGTCTATGTTTTGGCAGAATTACTTGGCTAAATAATTTATGTAGCTCTGAGATTTCATGTTATCCTGATCGAGGGCATAATCAGAAGTATATAAGATTTTTAAAGAAAGTCTAGTAGAATTTGTTTTGTCACTGCATAAATTTTTGGTCAACTGTACCTAACTGTAAGCTTTTAAATAAATTATTATTTATTTTACTCATGATTTTTAACAGTTTATAATAATGAAAGTAGTTGAATCCACCTCTTAAATACATTATCATCATGATACTTTCCTTGATTTTGTTTTGAGAGAGGCAGGAACATGAGCACTAAATTCTGGAAACTTTTACTTAGTATTTCTACTATTAAACTATTTGATTTCATAATGGCAACACTGACTATAAAATAAAATCCTCAAAGATCATAGATCATCATTAGTATAGACATAATTCCTTCTCAAATTACTTGGCATATGCTATGTATCATCCCCCACACAGAGCTAAAATGTAATCACTAAATCAGCACATGGCAAATGCTACACCTGTTTCTCCAACACCTGTCATTACACTAAGCTCTCCTGGTCTAACCAATCATGTGAACATTTATTTGGTCTTTGCCATAAAAGGACCTGTTGTTTAGGACACTGAAGGTCGGAGACAGTTATCCTCTCTACTCTTCTCAGCAAGTTCTGCTTGCCAGTTCTCTGCATACTGATATCAGCAAGAAAAATGTTAACACTTAATATACCGGTTCACAATCAAACCTTAAAATTTACATAAACGTTATCAACAAAACACAAGAAGTCAGTAGCAATCTGATACAGATTCTAAACCAAAATACATATTCTCATAGAGACAATAAATTATTAAAAATCTAAATCTGGAGAAAACATTTGCTTAAATTACACTGTATTTTCTAGTTTATCTGTTTTATGTCAGTGAAAAGGGGTTTGTTTTTTACTGTAGTCTAAATTCTTTAGATGCTCTTTCTTCACTGATCTTCATTTAAGAATTATATTTATTGTTCTTTCTGAGAATACTAAAAAAAATCATTACAAGTGAATAAAAATTGTGAAAGCTGAACTCCACATCTCGCATCCTAACACATAAGCTAAAAATTTTAATGCTTGACAAAGTGTCTTTGAATTGGCAAAAACCCTACATGTGATATTATACTTTTATAAGTAATATTACAGCATTTCTTCAATGAGTACACATGATTTTTATTCTAACAATGGTAGGGTTAACTCTGCTTTTACTTAGGAGGAAGAAAAATATTGTAGTATCTACAGCTCAAGTTTCTGGAAATCTTCACTGCAGATGGGGTTCCTGTCATTGCCAGAGAACTTAAGAGGTTGGTTCACTATTGGAGATAACAAGTTAATGTCCTAATGTCTGATATCCAACTTGTTTCCTTATCACCAAAACAGTGACTACTGCTTTGAGGACCCAACTACCATAAAAGACCTTTTCTGTCTTCTTTATCATTACCCAATAGCATAATATTAAAAAGTTTCTCCTGTGTGTCTGGTCCTAACAAGTGGAATGCTGTAATCTGTTGACAAGACCAGGCGAGGGCTAAGGGACACAAGACAGCGTTAGGTTTTTCTCTGGCTAGGAAATTAAGCATAATGGGCTCTTGCACAATGAAGAAAAAGAACAGAGAATGTTCCTAATCATTGACGATATAGATGATTTTTAATGGTGAAAATATCCATTAAAACAAACCAGTAGCAACCTATGCTTTCTCTACAGCTAATAATGGTAACTTGTTTTTCATTATGCAGTAAACATTGTTCCTAAAATCCATTTGTGCTAACAGATGATATTTAAAAATGTTTCAGTGAAGTTCTGACATAGGGGAAAAGCCACATAATACGTCAAAATAACTTAAACACTGAGGGGCTACTACAATTTAGAACTATTTACTCCAATTTTTCTTAATTGTAACCACTATGAAGTACACATTACAAATTGCTGAAGGGATATACTTTGATGAGCAAGTAAATGATTAATCAATCTAAGCTGACTTGATAATTATTTTAAACTTCTCTAACAAGGTATCACTATGTTTAGATATTTTAATGTTCTTATTTGCAACTTAAAGTCTTAAAAATTCAATGTAGTAATATGTCTTGTTGAACAACAAAAACATTGTAGACAATTTTTTTTTCATTTCCTAATGGTTAGTCAAGCATTATCTAAGAAAAAAATTTCAGTTTTCACACAAAAAAATTTCAGTTTTCACACAAAAAAATTAAATGTCTATAGTTAAAGTTCCTATTTCAGAAAATACATTTTAGAGTATCTAATTCCAACCCCCTAAAGATAAAGAAACTGCTGACCACTGAGATGAAGTCACTTACCAAAGGTCACAGAACTAGTAAGTGGTAGAACCAAGTTTTACTTAAATAAGATATTCTGATCCTCCAAGTCCAACTATACCTTTCTGTCCTTGTGGCTTCTTCCTTTTCCTCTTACTCATATCTCTGGACAATAAGTGCTTTCTCTATTACTATAGTTTACAAAAGAAAATGTAACTTTCAAAAAAAAATTAGAGAATACACCTCTTTTATTTATAAAGACAGATTATTATAGGCACTTCATTAATAATAGCACTGGCATGAGTAAACAAAAAAACAAAAAAACCTACCTCACTAGTAATGACTGTTGGGACAACAGAAAACTTTGAGAAATGCAAGAAAAAAAATTTTAAGTTTATTTTCAATGATGAAAAAAGCTGGGTATTATTAGAGCAGTGATGTTGATGTATTTAACATTAAGTAAACACTATTATTATGGCACATCTATCATAGAATCATAACTTTAGAAGTAGAAGGGAGCTGGGAGGTCAACTTCCATCTCCTTCAATTTATAATTGAGGAAACTAAGTCCCAGAGAGGTTAGGTAACTTGTGGAAGGTACTAAGTGGCAGAGCTGAGAAGTTCTGACTCCAAATCAAGTACTCTTTGTACTGCTAGAACTGGAGGGGATTTTATAGCTCATTGAATTCTCTCATTTTACAGAAGAGAAATTCGAAGCCTGAAGAGGTTAAATGATTTGTCCAAAGTGGTAGTGCCAGGTCTGAGTGCAAGCCCAACCATGTCACCACCCTTCCCCCTTACTCAATAAACTCAAGTGGCTCTCTACTGCCTCCAGATCAAATAATTAATAATTGTTTGATTTTTAAAGCCCTTCATAATGTAGCCTCCTCCTATATTTCCAGCCTTCTTACATCTTCTTCCTTGCTATGTACTTTTCAATCCACTGACACTGGCCTCCATGTTGTTTAATGAACAAGAGACTTCATCCCTCAAACTTTGGGAATTTTCTCTGGTCATCCCACATGACCAGAATCTCTCGTTCCTCATTTCTGGTATTGTCTTCTTTTATGTCTCAACTAAAATCCTATCTTCTACAGGAAGTCTTTCTTAACCCCTCTTAACTCTAGTGCCTTACTTTTCTTAATTATTCCCTATTTATTTTGTATGTTTACTTGTTGTTTTCCTCATTACATTGTGAACTACTTGAGAGCAAGGACTGTTTTTTTGGCTCTTTTTGTATCCCCAGCACTTAGTACAGGGCATGGCATATAGTAAGTAATTAATAATTATTTACTGACAGCTTTGCATACTCTCAGCCTAGTGCAATGCCCTACACAGAGCAGACATTTAATAAATGATGATGTGGATGTATTATATTACACTACAAAACGTAGGAGCAAAAGACATCAAGTAATAACACTGTGACTGGATATTCAGGTTTTCAAAAGTACCAAGAAACAAGTATGTGTTTTTGTCGAAAAGCAACATGTTTGAATAATAAAGCAACCTGATGGAATTACTGCACTATGTCAACTGACTGACATTTTGAAAACTGCACAGAAAATGTCACATCCTGCAGTATGATATGGCAGCAATGATATCATATAGTGCTAATCCTCTTTTCATTGTTTAGGTTTGTTTTTTTCTTTAAGGCAATTGGGGTTAAGTGACTTGCCCAGGGTCACACAGCTAGCAAATGTCAAGTGTCTGAGGCTGCATTTGAACTAAGGTCCTCCTGAGGCCAGGGCTGGTGCTCTATCCACTGCGCCACCTAGCTGCCCCTAATCCTCTTTTCATAATGCAACATTTATGACAAGTTAATTGCCAAAATTTCTGAATGTGGACCTTTTAAGATAAGCACAATTGTTGAACTGCCTTGGCAGAGAAACTTTCCTCATGGGAAGTTCCCTATATCATGATATTCTAGGTCAGGAGAAAAAAGGAAAAAAAAAATGGTTTATTTCTCCTGGTCCCTGGAGGCAATTTCACAAAACTGAATGGAAAAAATTTCTAATTAAATAACATTTCACTAATAGGTTGGTGCACACATACATACATGCATATATATGTACATCTGAGTTTGGGAAGTATAGAACAATCTTTGCTTCTGAAATTATTATCACTTGAAAACAAATGAAAGAAGAATCAAGATCTTTGGAGAGTGAGTTCATCTAAGTAAACCAAATTATATGGGTTTTAAAACAAAGTTAATATTTGGTTAAAGAAATGACATCCTGTGAGTCAGGGAGAACTATAGTCTCTGAAAAATTAAAGATAAATATTACTCAGTGAACAATGGGAGGACGGTGGATGATAGCAGGCTACAACATAGAACAAATACGGAACATCAAAGAAGTACAGGAGTTAAGAATATCATTAGGGAATTAAGTAACAGAAAAAGGATGGGCTGGCTTCATGTCAAAGTGAAGGAATAAAAAGTAAATAGCCTGAAATGACTAAATAGCACTGAAATGACCAAAAAAGTAATGAAAACACATTTGGCAGATACCTTATTAAGACTTGTGTAAAGACATGGACAAGAGTTGTGTACAATGAACAATGAGCTGCAATCTACATAACTAGAAAAATAACAAACTCCTAGATTAATGAAATCATCAATTCATTTGAATACTTAGTTTTCTATTTTAGGTAATTTTAATAGGATTTTCTCTATTTTGCTTATTTGGATTTAGTTCTAATTTTTAAAACTACATCCTTAGTACTTTAATCTTTTTGTTTTCTATTAGTTAGTATATTTCTAAGAGACTGAATTTTTCCTAAGGACTCTTTTAGCTGTATCACAGAAATTTTGGTATGGTGCCTCGTCATTAAAATTCTTTTTTACAAAGTTACTGTTTTATAACATTCTTTGACACATTCATTCAGGATACCAATATTATGTCTTCATTTAGGTCTGTTATCTTGTGTTTGTGTTCTCTATATTATTATTTTTATTAAATTATGATTTGTAAAAGATGTTTAATATTTATTTTTACATATATTTATAATTTCTCTATGCCTTATGACATCGTCTATTTTTTAAAATAGTTCCATATGATACTGATAGGTGTATATAGTCTTTGATGTTCCCATTCAGAAGATGTGTGAAGGAAAAAAAAGTCTCTGTTCTGACAGCTGATTTTTTTTTTAAATTTTCAATTACGTCCGTAGCAAGAGATTCCCTGAGAGACTCCTAGAAAAGGCCATCTACAATAGGTGCCTCCATTTTCTTTCCTCTCACTCTCTTTACAATCTGGCTTCCAACCCTGTCATTCCATTAAAACTGCTCTCTCTAAAGTTATTAATTATCTCTTAGATGCCAAACCCAATGGTCTTTTCTCAATCCTCATTATCTTTGACTTCTCTACAGCCTTTGACACTGCTGACCATTCTCTTTTCCTTGATTGTCTCTTTTCTCAAGGTTATTGGACACTACTCTAGCCTGCCTCTCTTTCCATCTAGTTGACTCCTCCTTCTCTGTCACCTTTTGCTGGAGCTTCCTCCAGATCATGCCATTTAACTATAGGTGTCCTTTAGGATCCTATTCTCCCTCCAAACTACTTCACTTGGTGATCTCATCAGCTGCCATGGATTTAATTACCATCCTTATGCTGATGATTCTGAAATCTACCTATCCTGCACCAATTTCACTGCTGAGCACCAATTTCTCTGCTGAGCACCAATCTCACATCTCTAATTGCTTTTCAGACATCTCCAACTAGATGTCCAATAGACATCTTCAACTCAGTATGTCCAAATCAGAACTCATTATATTTTGCCCTACACCCTCTCCACCTCCTACCTTTCCTATTACTATAGAGGGCAACACCATCCTACCAGTCTCTCAGGCTTCCAATCTAGGAGTCATTCTGGACTCCTCACTATCTCTCCCCCACCCCCATATCCAAGTTTTTGCTTCCTTCTCTGATACTGCCACTATTCTAGTGCAGGGTCTCATCACCTCACTCCTTGGTTACTGCAATGTCCTGTTGGTGGATCTGCCTGCCTCAAGTCTCTCCCTACTCCAATCCATCCTCAATTCAGTTACTAAAGTGATTTCCTTAAAATATAGTTCTGATCATGTCAGCCCCACCTCCCCACCAAACAAACTCCACTGAATCTTACTGTTTCTAGGAGCAAATACAAAATGTTCTGTTTGGTATTCAGAGTCCTTCAAAAGACTACCTCCACCCCTCACCCCCACATCTTTCCAGTCTTCTCACACTGCTCCCCACCATATGAATGTCTGATTCAATGACATTGGCCTCCAGGATGCTCCAGAACAAGACATTTCATCTCTCAGCTCTGGACATTTTCTCTGGCCATCCCCCATACCTGGAATGCTCCCCCTTCCACTCTGACTACTGCCTTTCTGGCTTCTTTTTAAGTTCCAATTAAAATCTCACTTTCTACAGGAAACCTTTTCTAACCCCTCTTAATTCAAGTGTTTGCTCTCTTTTAATTATTTCCTATCTATCCTGTATAGATTTGTTTGAATGTTGTCTCCTCCATTAGACTGTAAAATTCCTGAGGTCAGCAACTGTCTTTTGCCCCTTTTTGTAAACCCAGTGCTTAGTTGCTGGTACCTAAGTAGGCACTTAATAAATGTTCATCGATTAAGTGAAACTGACAGACTTCAGAGTTAAGGTCTAAAAAAAAATTATTCAACTAAGAAAAAAACACCTTAGTGTGAAGGGAAAAAAGCCTCTATACAGGCTGATGG
The DNA here is from genome assembly GCF_900497805.2 of Vombatus ursinus. Classification (NCBI taxonomy): domain Eukaryota; kingdom Metazoa; phylum Chordata; class Mammalia; order Diprotodontia; family Vombatidae; genus Vombatus; species Vombatus ursinus. Next base: position 43,289,971 of record NW_020948983.1, on the reverse strand, counting down.
TTGATTTGAAAAAAAAAATTGTGGAAGGAAAAGGCCTCCACTAGGACTCTCCCACCAGAAGAAGGATTAAAGATGATTTAAGGATAAAATGAAGATTAAAGAAAAGGCCTTTTCTTCCTCTCTTTCGTCAATCAAAGAAAAAGACTTCAACTAAGGCTGATCATAGGAGAGAACTTCAGTGTACATGGTGAAAGAAAAGGGGTAAAGGGCAGGGGGAGTCCTCAACCTGACTTGATACCTGTAGCAGGGGAGAACTAGAATTCAGTCGAGACTTCACCAACAAGAATGAGTAAGTTAAATAACTAATTAAAGGACTTTTATGATGACAAGGGTGACAAAGACATAAGCCTAGAAAAATATAACTCAAAAACACCTATAATCAAGACCTTAAGGAAAAAGCAGATTGCTCACAAAACATTAGAATTCCTTGAAGAAAATAAAGCAAGAATTTTAAAAAGATGTTATAAAATGAGCTACATCAAAGAGAAATGAAAAAAAGGAGCTTCACTGAAACTTAAAAGAAAAGGTATAAAATCAATCTATTAGTAATAAACTGCCTAAAAAATAGAAATGGAGCAAATGAAAACTAATGACTCTAGCAGACATAAGAATTCTTAAAACAAAGTCAAAAGACTGATAAAACAGAGAAAAATTTAAGATATCTCATATCAGAAACAACCAATCTAGAAAACAGATAAAGGAGAGATAACTTAATACTCTTAAGGTTTTGAGATTACATAGAATACATGATCAAAAGAGCCTACACACCAGATTTTAAGAAATCTAAAGAAAACTGCCTAAATATATTAGAACAAAAGGCCACTGTGACAATAAAAAGAATTTACTAACCACTGCCTAAAAAAAAACACTCCAAAATGAAAATTCCTAGGAATGTCACTGCTAAAATTCAGAGCATCCAGATTAAAAAAAAATTATAAGCAGCCAGAAAGAAAGAAATCAAATATTGACGAACTACAGTTATACCTGCACAAGATTTAGAAGGAGGGAACATAAAGACAAAGGCCTACAATCAAAAGAAAAAAAAAAAGTAACTACAAGTGAACAATCAGATGAGACTTCATAAGGATGAATTGTTTACACTTTAATGGATAGGGAAAGAGGGGGAGATGTTAAAAGAATCCTAATGCCACACAAGGTCAAAGAGGTAGTCAATTGAAACAGATTTAAAGTTTTGTTGTTTTGAGGATATAAGAAAAAAAAAGAAAAGAAAGGGTGTGGGGAGGATACATTAAAGGAAAATGGCAAACAAGATGGGGGAACTTGTAAAGACACATAATTCGGTTATGAAAGTAGAAACATATGCAAACATGGAAGGGGTGAGTGAAGCAGGTGTTACTTGAACTTCAATCTAAACTAGTCAAAAGAGGGTAGAAAACATACAATCACAAAGAATATGGTGTAGAAATACATTCTATTCAACAAACGAATTTGGAACAAATGAAGAATAAAAATGTTATATTAGAAATGATTTTGCCCAAATACAGGCCAACAAAAGCAACTTCAATAAAATAAATGAATATTTTTTTAAAAATGTAAAACACCCAAATTATGGAGAATTTAAACAAACCAATTTCAGAGGAATAAATTAGAAAAGTCACAAATTAACTTCCAAATAGTCTTAATCAGATGAATCCACAAATGAATTTTATCAAACATTCAAAGAATAATTAATTCTGAGTACATATATTATTCTAAAAACTAGCAAAAGAAGGTATGCTGCCAAATTCCTTCTATGGTCTTGATACAGGAGCCAAGGAGAATCAAAATATAAAAAGAAAACTATAAGCCAATATCACTAAAGAACTTAAATGCAAAAATTATAAAGAAGTATTAGCAAAGAACCTAAAACAACATATCATGAAAATTATTAAGTATAACAAGATGGGACTTACACTATGAATAATAAGTTAATTATATATGATTAGATAATATACAATTATTTAATAACAGGTTGATTTAATACTAGGAAAACTACAAACAACCATATTAATAACAAAATCAAGAAAAACATGATTATATCAACAGATGCAGAAAAAACTTTTGACAAAATATATCTATTTCTGTTAAAAATGCTGGAAAACAGAGGAATAAACATGGTCTTGTCCTTAAAATGATAAACAGTGTAACTCTAAAATCAAGAGTTACCATTAACTATAATGGAAATAAGACAGAGTTTTTTCCAATAAGATCAGGAGTAAAACAAAAATGTCCTTTGTCACCACTTCCATTTGATAACAGTACTAGAAATACTGGTTATGGTAATCAAGACAAGAAAAATAAATTAAGGGAACAGGCACAGATAAAGGAGAAACACAATCATTACTTTTTGCACATGATACAATAGTGGAGGAGAGAAGAAAACGAGAATTTATAAAGTACCTACTATGTGTCAGGCAATAGGCACTAAGTACTAAATAAATATCTCACTTGATCCTCACAACAACTCTGAGAGGTAACTGCTATTATTACCCCCATTTTAAAAATTAGGAAACTGAGGCAGACGGAGGCTAAGTGACTTGTGCAGTAACATAGCTACTAAGTGTCTGAGTCCAGATCTAAATGTAGATCTTCATGATTCCAGGCCCAACATTCTATCCACTGTACCACCTAGCTGCCTCCAGCTATTTTAAGAACTCTAAAGAGTCAACAAAAAATGAACTGAAACAATAACTTCATCAAACTTATTGGATATCAAATAAATCTATACAAATCATAAGCATTTCTATTTAATACCAATAAAACTCAGTAAGAAGAGACAGAGAAATTCCATTAAAATTATTATAAAATACTTAGAAGTATAACTTACAAGATACACACAAGAATGAAATAAATATAACTACAACCAACTTTTTACAGAAATAAAGACAGAAAAAATTAATTTTTCACAAGTATACCAAGACAATATAATAAAAATGACAATGGTGCCTAAGTTATTTTACTTATCTAATTCTAAACGATTAAAACTACCAAAGTATTACTTTATAGAGAAAGATGATAAAATAACTCAAATGGAGAAAAAAAGGTAAGGAACCTCAAGAAAAATAATGAAAATAAATGGAAATGAAGGGGACCTATCAGTGCCAGATTTTAAACTACATCACTAGCAGTAATCATTTTAACACTTTAATACTGATTAAAACATAGGATTACAGATAAAATAGGATTACAGAAGATAAAATGGATAATTTTTATTACATAAAATATAAAAGGTTTTACACAAATCTAATAAAGTTAAAATTAAAAGGGAAAGTACTGCAAAAAAAACCTTTATGGCAAATTTCTCTCACAAAGGTCTCATTTTCAAGATATTAGGAACTGATTCAAACCTACAAGAAAAAAAGCAATTCCCAAATTGACAAATACTCTAAGAATATTCTCAGAGAATACTCTAAGAATATTCTCAGAGAATACTCTAAGAATAAGAGAAATGCATAGTAAAGCAATTCTGGAATTCCACCTCACATTCATTAGAATAGCAAAGATGACAAAAACAGAAAATGATAAACGTTGGTAGACTTGTGAACAGATATAACGATAATGGAAAGCAATTTGGAATTATACAATTCCAACTGACCCAGCTATACCACTGCTAGGGCTATACCCAAACAAGATCAAAGAAAGAGAAAAAGGTCCTTTATGTACAAAAATATTTATAGCAGCTTTCTGTTGAGGAAAACCAATGGAAACTAAGGGGATGCCAACGGTTGAGTAATGTCTGAGTAAGATGTGCTTCATGAATGTCATGGAATACTACTGTCCTATAAGAAATATGGAAATAGATGATTCAAAAAGACACAGAATTCATGAACTGGTGAAGCATAAAGTAGAACCAGAAGAACAATTTACACTATAACATCAATATTTTTTAAAATGAACAATTATGAGGATTTTTATAAATGAAGAATAACAACACTCTAAAAACGACTTTGAAAGTTGTCAGAACGATGCTAAAGGCAATGAGCGTAACTGATTCCAAAGGACTGATGATAAAATGCTATCCATTAAAGAGAGGTGATGGATTTAGTGTGCAAAACCACATGCATGCACGCATGTATATATATGCAGCCATTAAAGGGAAGTTTTGCTTGATTATGATGTGTTTTAAGAATTTTTCCTCTCTCACTGGGGTGGGGGAGATAGGAATATAGATATCTGTTCATTTAAAAGAGAGCAGTTGGAAGCATGGTGATAGAGATGTGAAACGTTGCATATACTTCAGATAGGGTGACTGTGTTATTAGTTTTATTTAACTGTTTTACTTTGTTACAAGGGACCTCTCACGTAATGGGAGTAATCTTTAAGAATCTGCAATGTAAACAACAAAACACAATAACAATTTTTTAAAGATGCCTTAAAGTCTCCAGATTTAATTTTTCCAACAGCTTATTCAGTTCTATGTTTCCTGTTTTGTTTATTTTTTAGGTGTAGAGAGTAATACTTTTACTATTACAATGTTACTATCTATGTCTTACAATTCCAGTCAAACTTCTCTTTATGAATTTAAATGCAATATAATTTCTTCAAACCTGGCTGGTTTCATGAATTCCTAGACTATTTCCTAACTTCTACCCCAGCAGCCTTCTCATATTGGTAATACCTCCACATCTTCTACCTTCTTCCCCAGCTTCCATTTTAGGAAATGCCCAGTCAAGCCCCATTCATTCTCAACCTGACTCCGACTTTCAGGACACCCTGCAACTCCACCCCAACCTGCTTTTCAGCTCCCTTATAGTGTCATCAGAGAATGTATTTCTGTTTGCTTGCGTTTGTATTCCCAGTGCTCAGCACAGTGTCTGCTGCACACAGAATACCTATATACACACATACATAGCTAAATTAGTGATTTATCAACTTGGTGCATAGACATTTTATATTGATAGCATTTCACTATCTTTAAGTGTAAGGTACTTTCCTTGACTCTCTCTTGACATTGTGAATTTTTGTTTTTGTTTTATCTTTGGCATGAATGCATTCCCACTTCTGGAGAATCACTTGACACATACTAAATTTTTGCCATTAATTTTTACCTTATTCTTTTAATTTTCTTTATTTTCAAGATGCATTTCTTATCCATTCTGCCACACTCTCTTGCCTTTTATAGGATTGTTAAGTCCACTCAACCTTAAAGTTATGATTGTTAGACTTATGTTTTCTTCCTTTTATTTCTTTTGTGATAATTTTAGACCATTCTTTTAAGTCAGTACTTTGTTCCTGTGATTACTTTTGTTTATACCAACTTGATGTTATTGAGTCCATTCTCACAGTCTCTCATCATACTCCTAGTAATCTGCTCTGTACTAAATTACTTAAATTTACTGAATTATTAATTTTTCTTGTCATTTATTTTTTTCTATTCACTTGCCTCTGTTATTCCTGTCCACCCAGGCATGTGGTTTAAAATCTGAAACAAATGGAGATTTCTAATTTGGAAAAGAAAAGTTAGGCAAGAAGGAATTATATGTATATGTTATTAGAATTACTATATTCTAGATTCCATTTTATTGTATACTAACACCAATTAATCTTAAAGTTTCTTTTGCTCATTTAAATATTTCAAAAGTATTTAAACAAGGTGAAATGTTTATAAACCCAAGAGACTACAATGTTCTGTTTATCTTAAATTCAGATATAATTACTCAGTTATAGACATAACCAAAACAAGAGGAAGAAAGCCTGAATGTTTATTAAGAGTATTTAGTATATAAACTGCCATTTTACAAAAGACCTGGGGTAAAACAAAAGTTGGAATGTTTCCAACAGCTGTTTAGTTTTAATCTGAATCTCTGATAACTATGTTTAAGGATTAAAGTTAGCCCTCATTCCACTAAAACATATTAAGAGTCTCTACAATTATGGGTGAAACTATCAAGTAAAAAGCATAATAGTTTTGTTTTTTTCTAGGTTAGTTATACAGGTTAGTTATGAGCATTTTCATGACCAAACTTACCACCATTATTTTGGTAAAATACTATTATCTGTAAACATTAACATGTGCAGGGCCACATCAACTATGAGGAACCTCTCTTTCCACTGGGACCTTATGCAAGGCATTCTTTACAAGAATGATGAATACCTTGAGTGATTATATGTCTTCTTGTATGTCTTGCTTAAATTTATTATCAGAGATTTTTTGAATAGGTTTCTATGGCTGCATCTATCAAATAATCTTGTATGATATAAATATATACAAGCAAGACATACTGTAGGAGAACCTTTAAAGCTAAGCTATAAGGCTTCCTCAATGAGCTCTCTAACGGATGATAAAATAATTATTATCCGGACAATGATATGTCCATTGATTTAGGAAATCAAGTATTACCAACAGATAATAATTTGGTTTTAGAACTGAATAGGAATAAGAAAGACAACTAGATTATATTTTCAAAACTGTGCAGTGCTTTTGATGATCACAAGCTGCTCTCTGCTACAAAAATCAAACTATTTAACATAATTGTTTCTCAATTATGTCATATGGTTCAAATATTGAAGATCACACTCTCTCAAGAATCAACCAACTAATTAATAAACATTTATTAAGAACCCACTAAATAACAGGCACTGTGCTAAGAATCAAAACTGTAGGCAACTGACAGAGCAATAGAAAGATGTATGGTAGGCAAAAGTAGGCCATACCATATTTCCAAAGAATAGACGTAAGTTAGAAAAAGTAATGTAAAGGAAATTATTGGTCAGAAAAAGAAGTAGCCCTACTTATGGAGTAAGAATAAGAGAGACAATTGATAGCCCAAGTGCTGTAACTGACTATATATATATATATATAATGCATATATATTTATATGATGTAGAGAAAGGTCTTAGCATGCTTTGTCAAGGATTTATGGAGAACATGAACAAGAATGGCAAGAGAAGAGGCCTGAAATGGTTGAGGTATGTACCTATGAGATCAGAGATTTGATAAAGTACTGAAATATCTGGCAAAGAAGCTATATACACAGTAGTGCCCAAAAGATGCTGATTGACCAGCTTATTGAAAGAATGAACACAGATCACTAAAGAAAAATGTAGCTCCAAAACATATTTGTAAGATCCTAGTACCTCTAGGATTCTCTAAGTAAATTATCATATCTTAAAAGTGAGGGGGGGCAGAGCCAAGATGGCAGAGGGAAAGCAGTGACTTGCTAGAGCTCTCCCCCAAACCCCTCCAAATACCTACAAAAAACGACTCTAAACAAATTCAAAAGCAGCAGAACCCACAAAAAAAGAGAGTAAAACAAATTTCCAGCCCAAGAAAACCTGAATGGCTGATCGGAAAGGTATATCGTGCCGGGCTGGGAGAGGAGCGCAGTTTGGTGCCGCAGTGACCCTGGAGCAGGCCTCAGAGGACTGAATCTCGGGCAGCTGTGGCGATTTCCATACTTCTCAACCCACGAACACCAAAGGCAACTTAGAAGGTCAGTGGGAAAAGTCTGTTACAGCAGTGAGAGAAGCTAGATCTCAGCTACCCTGAGGGAAGCGGCTGGCTTCTGAGCTTCTGGCCCACAGACTGAGGGGGAATCGAGTGGCTGATCAGAGGGGGATTGCAGGGATCTCTTTGCCAGGGCTGAGGCAGGAATCTCTTGCTTTGCCTGTGCTTGGATCTGGTCACAGTTCTGAGGGGCTGGGGCAAGGAGGAGCACTGGTGTGGTGGAGCTTGTTGCTGCGGTAGAGAGGAAACACCTCACCCCTTATCATAGCACCTTGAAATAACTGACACTTTTCAGGTCCCTAAAAGTATCTCTGAAAACAGCTGTATAAACCCCCAAAGCTTGGGACAGTATATTCTCCACATTGGAAACAGACTCTTATCTTAACAAAGAGTTTAAAACTCAAGTAATTGGTTGGATCATGAGCGAGCCCCGCAAAAAGAGTCAGACTATATTATCTTACTTTCGTGACAAAGAAGATCAAAACATACAACCAGGAAGAAGAAAACAAAGTCAAAGCTCCTACATCCAAAACTTCCAAGAAAAATATGAATCAGTCCCAGGTCTTGGAAGAGCTCAAAAGGGATTTTGAGAAGCAAGTAAGAGAAGTAGAGGAAAAACTGGGAAGAGAAATGAGAGTGATACAAGAAAATCATGAAAAGAAAGTTAACAGCTTGCTAAAGGAGACACAAAAAAATACTGAAGAAAATAACACCTTAAAAAATAGCCTAACCCAAATGGCAAAAGAGGTCCAAAAAGCCAACGAAGAAAAGAATGCCCTAAAGAGCAAAATTGGACAAATGGAAAAGGAAGTCCAAAAGATTACTGAAGAAAATACTTCCTTCAAAATTAGAATAGAGCAATTGGAAGTGACTGCATGAGAAATCAAAACACTGTAAAACAAATCCAAAGGAACGAAAAATTAGAAAACAATGTGAAATATCTCATTGGAAAAACAACTGACCTGGAAAATAGATCCAGGAGAGAGAATTTAAAAATTATTGGACTATCTGAAAGCCATGATCAAAAAAAGAGGCTAGACATCATCTTTCAAGAAATTATCGAGGAAAACTGTCCTGATATTTCAGAACCAGAGGGCAAAATAGAAATTGAAAGAATCCACCAATCTCCTCCTGAAAGAGATCCCCAAAGGAAAACTCCTAGGAATATTGTAGTCAAATTCCAGAGTTCCCAGGTCAAGGAGAAAATATTACAAGCAGCCAGAAGGAAACAATTCAAGTATTGTGGAAACACAATCAGGATAACACAAGATTTAGCTGCTTCTACATTAAGGGACCGCAGGGCATGGAATATAATATTCTAGAGGGCAAAGGAGAGAGCATTACAACCAAGAATCACCTACTCAGCAAAAATGAGTATAATTCTTCAGGGGAAGAAATGGTCATTCAGTGAAATAGAGGACTTTCAAACATTCTTGATGGAAAGACCAGAGCTGAATAGAAAATTTGACTTTCCAATATAAGACTCAAGTGGAACATGAAGAGGTAAACAGGAAAGAGAAATCATAAGGGGCTCATTAAGATTGAACTGTTTACAATCCTGCATGGAAAAATGATATTTGTAACTCATGAGACTTTTGTCAGCATTAGGGTAGTTGGAGGGAAACAATTATATGCATGTATATATATATATAGATAGATAGATAGATAGATAGATAGATAGATAGATAGATAGAGGGCACAGGGTGAGTTGAAGATGAAGGGGTCATATCTGGAGAATAAATTAAGGGGTGAGAGAGGATTATACTAGGAGAAGGAGAAAGGGAAAGGTAGAACGGGGTAAATTATCTCACAAAAAAACAGAGAAGAAAAGGCTCTTACAGTGGAGGGGAACCAGAGGAAGGTGAGAGGAAATGAGTGAATCTTATTCTCATAGGTTTTGACTTAAGGAGGGTATAACATACACACTCAATTGGGTATGGAATTCTGACTTACCCTACAAGAAAATAGGAGGGGAAGGGGACAAGAGAATAGGGGGATGATAGAGAGGAGGGCAGATTGGGAAAGGGGGTAATCAGAAGCAAATACTTCTGAGGGACAGGGTCAAAAGAAAGAATAGAATAAATGGGGGGGGTGATATAGGATTAAGGGAAATAGAGTTAGTTTTTCACAGCATGTCTACTATGGAAGTGTTTTGCATAACTGCACAAGTATAGCCTATATTGAGTTGCTTGCCTTTTCAATGAGGGTGAGTGGGGAGGGAGGAAGGGAGAAAATTTGGAACCCAAAGTTTAAAAAAACACGTTTAAAAAAAAATATTTTCACATGCAACTGGGAAATAAGAAATACAGGAAATGGGGTACAGAAATCTATCCTGCCCTACAGGAAAATAGAAGGGGAAGGTGGGTGAGATAGCAGGGAAAGCAGACTAGGGGAAGGGATATTCAGAATGCATGCCATCTTGGGGTGGGGGGAGGGGTGAGAAGGGGTGAAAATTTGGAACTCAAAATCTTGTGGAAGTAAACGTTGAAAACTAAAAATAAATAAATAATTTTTTTAAAAAATTCACTCATTAGAGATCAGGGATATAGGCATGTTACCTACAGATTACCTACCTGGATATAGAAGAAGTGAATAGTCCAAGTTAAAAAAAAAAAAAAAAAAAAGCATGGCAGAGAGCCCACCTGGAGGTGAGAAGGATGATTAACTAGGTAGAATCTCTGTGCAGTGTAGCAGTAAGACTTTGGTGTAGTGCAGCTAGGTGGTGCAGTGGATAGAGCACCCAATCTGGAATCAGGAACACTCTTCTTCCTGAGTTCAAATCTGGCCTCAGACACTTACTAGCTGTGTGACCCTGGGCAAGTCACTTAACCCTATTTGCATCAGTTTCCTCATCTGTAAAATGAGCTGGAAAAGGAAAATGGTAAACCATTCCAGTATCTTTGCCAAGAAAACCCCAAATGGTTTTGGGGGCAATGGATGTAAACTACATTATATACTTAAATGGGAGGGAAGGGAAAAAGCATTTATATAGAGCCTGTTACATAGTAGGCCCTTTGCCAAGCTCTTTACAAATATTATCTCATTTGATCCCCACAACAACCCTGTGCGGTAGGCATTATTGTCTTCCATTCATCAGAGGAAACTGAAGCAAAGATTAAGTGACTTGTCCATGATCATATAGCTATTAGGTGTCAGAGGCTAGATTTGAATTCAGGTCTTCTTGACTGAAGGCCCAGAGTTTTAAACATGCTACTACTAGCTGCCTCAGCTCACAGAGAGCTGAAGGCACTTAAAATATGTAGGTAGTATGGAAAGACAACTGCACTTGGAATCAAAAAAGGCTTGGTTTCAAAATACTACCTCTGACACTTAGTTAAGTATAAGACCATACGCAAACCACTTAACCTTTTAAAACCTCAATTTGCTCTAGTATAAAATGGAAATGATATAGAGTGTCCCAAAAGTCTCCATGTAGCTTTAAGCTACTAAAGCTATGAGTTTTGGGTATGGTCTTATATAAAAATTAATTAAAATTAAACAATTTTGATGACATTCTAATTTTGGTTGTAGCTTATTTGTTATGTCTCAAAAAGACTTTGGGGTTTGTATTTGTGATGTAGGGATTTCTAATTTAAGATAGTGACTTACCTCTTGATAGTGTCTTACCAGATGTTAGATAGGTGCTAAATTATAACAGCCTAAAGCAATAATGCTATACAATTCTGCTGTTTCCTTGAATCACCTGCATGGATCTGTAAGTCCAGATTCTTAAGGAAGAGCTTTCTGTAATTTCCTGACATCTGTGACCTGGTCATCTATCATTCATATAAACCCCTTTGTTTTTGTAAATGAAAAAAAAAAGTGAGAAAATGTTCTCCTTTGTGCCTAAGCTTATTCCTTTTTCTTGTTTTCCCTCTTTTGCTATAGTCAGTAGTTCTAGAACAATGTCAAATAAGAGTGGTGACAATGGGTATCCTTACTTTACCATTGAACTTATTGGTAAGGTTTGAATTTGTTTCCAAAATGAGTAACATTAGTAAATGCTTTTTATAGTAGCATAGAATTGGAAGCCAAGTAGATGCTCAATGACTGTAAATGTAACTGTGTTATAAGAAATGATGAATGTGAAGAATATAGATAACCATAAACTGATGAAGAGCAAAGTAAGCACAATTAGAGAACAATATATATAGTGACTATAACCTTATAAATGAAAAGAACAAAATGAAAATTGAAACTGGATGTAGCCTACGTATTTAAATATTGTTCATCATATTAAAGGATAGTCCATTTATTTATTTGATCATTTTTTTTACAGAATAAATTCTATATTCTTATAAAGACTTTTTATGTATCTACTGATACAATCATGTGATTTTTGTTTTTGCTATTAATATAGAATATTATACTTATGATTTTCTTGATGTTTTATTCTTACATTCCTGGCATAAATCCAACCTGGTCTTTGTGAATACTTCTCAATATTCGGCTGTAGCCTCCTTGCTGGTATTTTATCCAATAATTTTGCATTAATATTCATTAGCAATATTGGCCTATAGTTTTGTTATCTATTCATGGTTTGGGTGTAAGGACCATATATTTCTCATAGGAAGAGTGTGAAGATGACTCCTATTCCTCTCTTTCTTTTTTTTTTTTTTCAACAAATTTATGTGATACTAGAATTAAACTATTCTTTGAGTGTTCAATGGAATTCACAAGTCCATCTGGGCCCTGGATTTTTTTTTAATTCATTTATAGATTATTTAAATTATCTATTTCTTCTTTTGTTAATCTGGTTGTTTTACATTTTTATAAGTTTTTGGTGTTGATGGTATATACTTGGGTAAAACAGTTTAACAATAGATTTTACTTCTTCATTATGTGTTGTAAATTTTCCTTTTTGGTAATTTGATTTTCTTCTCTTCTAGAAAAAAATCAAATCTAATGGTGGTCTATTTTGTTAGTTTAAAAAAAAAACAGATCCTAGTTTTATCAAGTATTTATATACTTATAACAATATTCAGAAAAAATTAAACAAGTTCCAAGGCAATAAGAATAGTTAAAAAGAGACATGTGCTCAATTCCGTACTACTAGAAAATTTTTAGTTTTAAATCAGTTTTTAATTTTAAATTTAAGTTTTAAGTTTTAAATCAGTCAACAGTCAGTGAACAAATAAAGGCAAAAATCTATTCCCTGAGATCAATTAGCTAACATGCAAACAATAGGTAGATACAAAACATAAGAAACTGTAATGGCAAATAACCTCAGAGAGAAGGCACTACCAGGAAAGTAGTCAGGGAAATGAATACTGCAGAAGGCATGATCTGAATCAGTCTTAAAAGAAGGCAGGGGAGTCAGGAGGCAGAGGAAAGTAAAGAGGGAGAGAATTCCAGACACAGAGTTGAGAGATAGAGTGTCATATGGGAGTAAGAGTAAGAAGGCCAGTGTTGCTGGATCAGAGTGTACATAGATGCGTTCTTGCTGTTCATCCTTTATACTCAAAGAAGACCAAAATGACATCATGATGTTGGGGTCAAGGTACAGTGTGTTCAACTATGACTGTTCAGACCAATACAAGCTTGGAAGGCTCTACCGTATGGCAGGCACAAATTGAATATTGGGCATGGAGATGTCTCCAGATTTGCACATCTCACATTTCTTTGGAGTTACAAAGATTCTGCTTTGCTCATACAGCGCAGTTCCTTCTTTGATGTGGGCATGCCATGTTGGGCGGCCCTGTGCCAGCATCTCCCATGTCTCACAACTGATACTAAAGTTCTCAGAGAGATCTTGAGAGTGTCCTTGTATCACTTCTTCTGACCTCCATGTAAGTGCTTGCCTTGTGTGGGAAGACTAGCAAAGGACCATGTTGTGAAGGGCTTTAAAAATCAGAAGATTTTATACTTGACCCTGAAGATGGCAGGGACTCACCCGTTTACTGATTTAGGAGGAGGATATGGTCAGACTTGTGCTTTAAGAAGATCACTTTGGCAGTTAAGTGAGAAATGGACTGGAGTAGAGACAGACTTAAGGCAGAGATACCAACCTGAGGGCTAATGAAATGGTCCAGGTGCTAGGTGATAATGGCCATAAGCAGTGTTATGGTTGTGAATGGAGAGAAGGAGATCCATACATGAGATATTGGAATAAATATTTCCTTCATCTTTAGAATGCTTTTCCTTCAATTTTCAATTATTCAAGCAATCTTTCTGTCTTAATGCTTTCTAGGTATAACCTTCCTATGTGAAAAGCTACTCAATCAACCATTAACATTTATTAAGCACCTACTATGTGTCAGGCAGTATGCTAAGCACTGGGGATGCAAAAAGAGGCAAAAGACAGCTCCTAAACTCAAGGAGCTTACAATCTAATGGGGGAGACAAAACAAATACATACAAAAGAGCTACAGATAAGATAAATAGGGAATGATTATATATAGGGAATAATAATAGGGAAGGCAATGGAATTAGGAGGGTTTGGAGAAGGCTTCCTGTAGAAGGTAGAATTTTAGATAGGACTTAAAAGAAGCCAGGGATGACAGTAGTTGGAGCAGAGGAGGGACAGCGTTCCAAGAATGGGGAGGACAGCAGAGAGAATGCTGAGACATGGAGTATCTTGTTCATGGAACAGCTAGGAGATCAGTGTCATTCGATCAATGGAATAGGCAGGAAGCCTGTGTCATCAGACTGAAGAGTACGTGTCAAGGAGTAATGTGTAAAAAAGACTGGAAATACTGGAGAAGGCTAGATTATGAAGGGCTTTAAATGCCAAACAGAGCATTTTGTATTTGTTTCTGGAGGCAATAGGGGCTGACATAATCAGACCTATGCTTTAGGAAAATCAATTTAGTGGCTGAACAGAAGATTGATTGAAGTGGGGAGAGGCTGGAGGCGGGAAGAACCACCAACAGACTACTGCAGTAATCCAGGTCTGAAGTGATGAGGGGCCTATACTACAGTGGTGGCAACATCAGGAGAGAAGGGGGGGTATATCTGAGAGATGCTGAAAAGGTGAAATCAGCAGGCCTGAAGAGTATGTGTTATGGAGTAACGTGTAAGAAGACTGGAAATGCAGAAGGGGACTGAGACCTGATAAAAAACATTAGCTTGAAAAGGTCAAGGTGTCTCACTATATCCTGGGCCACCTACAGTTGTCCTGATCTATATCTGGCCACAGCAACCAGAAAGCTCTGTGGGGAGAAAGCGAGGCCGGTAACTTTGCACAGCCCTCCCTCACTTAAATACAATTCACTTGCATGTCACAGCCCTCTTCTAGAACAAAGAATAAATAACAACCTCTGTGAGTAGAAAAGGAGCTGACCATTGGTGACCAAACTGGAACTGGCAGATGGGCAACATGTCTGTCTGTCTGTCTCCCTTTGTCCACATAGGGTATTACACCCTAACCTGCAGGTGTTCTGCCCAAAGGCAATGTACATTTTAATCTCTGAAACTTTTTTTTTCTTTCTTAAAATCCAGCCCTAACCCCAAATCACTCTGGCTCTCATTAATTGGCCAACAACAGGACCCAGGCCAAGCCTTACTTGGTCACTGTTTGGGTCCTGATTGGCTCAGAATCAATGTAAACAACTACTGTTTCTGTTTTAGCCAGAAACCCTGAGGGTCTTTCCCTCTCAAATAGTAGTATCCAAGGTGGAGTTTAAACCAGGTCTTCCTACAGCCAAGTCCAGTGCTTTATCCATTATACCACACTGCTTCAAAATCCAGTAGCCTTTTCTCAATTCTCATCTCTCTACATTTTTCTGCAGATTTTGACACTGTAGACAAGTTCCTAATAGATACTCTTTTCCCAAGACTTCCATGATATTACTCATGGTTATCCTTGTGTCTAACCATTTCTTCTAAGGCTCCATTGCTTGATCATCATTCATTTTCCATCTAAGCAAAGGATCTCCAAGTCCCTGCCTTGGACTCTTTTCTCACTCTTCGTTCTTTGCCTGTGAAGACTTCATCAGCTCCCATAGGTTTTATCATCATCTCTATGCTAATCACTCCCAAATCTACCGAACCAATCCTGACCTCCAGTGAATGCCAGTCTCCCATTTTCAATTTACTCTTGGATATCTCTATCTAGATACCCTACTGACACCTGAAACAACAGATCTATAACTGAACTTGTCCTATTTCTCCAAAAGCTTTCTCCTCAAAACTTCCATCCCTGTAGAGGGTAAAACCTTGGAGTCATCCTAACTCCTTCCTCTCCCAATTACATTCACTAATCTCATCATTTACCCAGATGTATTGATTCTCCATCCAAAATGACTCTCAAAGAATCCATTTCTCTCAATTCACACAGCCACCACCCTCGTTCAGGTCCTGGAGACCTCATCTGAACTATTGTAATAGCCTATTAACCTGTCTCCTTGCCATCACTCTTTCTTTTCTCCGACCCCCAATCTATCCTTCACAGAGTTACCAAAATAATCTTAATAGTACAAGTCTTCCCGTGTCATTGCCCTGCTCAAAAACTTTCAGGGACTCTCAAAGTCCATAGGTTAAAAAGCAAATTCATTTCACATGAACTGATTGCAACCTATCTTTACAAGCTTATTTCATGTTATTCTTTTAAACCCTTTATATTACAATTGAATTCCACTATTTAACTGATGAACTTTACATGCTGGCTTCTACCTTTAAGCATTAGAACAAATTCTCTCCTCCTCCATTTACTCTTTTAGAATGTTTTTCATCCATTAAAGATTAGCACAGGTGCTATGTCCTCTGTGAAGTGTTCCTTGTCTGTATTTATGTCACCTCCATTAAAAAATAAGTTCTTGAAGGCAGGGACGTCAAGATATAGCCTCCACTATACCTTCCTGCACATATAAAGTGCTTAATATTTACAATTAATGAATACTCAAAAACCTGCTGATGCAAGTATTATTATTCCTATTTTTATAGATGAAATAGCTGAGGTTTACTGAGTTTAAATTATCTGTCCATGGTCAAAGAACTAGTGACAGAACTAGAATTTGAACAAAGGTCTTCAGATTTCAAATCTAGAACTTGGTTATACCATAGCTCTCCTTACACTTAAGTGGAACAGGAAAACTAAAAAAAAAAATCACTCTCCTTTATGCAAGCCTGACACAAAACTGTGGTTAGATTGGAAAATGAATTTTAGATAATCAGCTTTTACTGAAAATATCACGTATTATGCTTTTTAAATTTCAGAATTAGAAATGGTTAGAAAATGCACATTAGAGACTCATAGAGACAATGTGATTAAGGTAGGCCTACATTACATTATAAGAAAATGAGGTTATGACTTCCGGAGGCCAAGATGGCGGAGTAAGTCGCTCTCACCCTCTCTTATTGACCTTGAAAAACCCAGAAAATACTGCCCCAAGAAAAATCCTGGAAGAGTGGAGCCAGCATAAAGATGGAGTGCAGCAGTCTTTTATCTTGGGAGGCTAGGGGGATTAATGGGAAAGGTCCCTCTTGCTGTGGCTTAAGGGTACCACAACAGGATGGGAGGCATCCTGGCAAGTCAGTGGCAAATCCCACCTCAGGAAAACCAGTGGAAGATCCTAAGCCCTAGGATGGTGGAGCAGGCAAGCGACAAAACCAGGACTTCCCCCTCCCTCCCAGTGCCTTGGCACAGCCAGCGGAACTGGCAGATGCCAGTGTAAAGAGCCACCACGTCTGCCAGTAGACAGGTACCAGCAACTGAATCTACCCGTGCTCTGGCACATCCCTGGGAGAGCAGGCAAATGCCAGCAGCCAGACCACCCCCACTCCCTACCCCATGAACTTCAGTGTAACCCTAGGGAAATGCAAAAAAAAAAAAACAAAAAACACCTGGCCTTGGCATACACCAGCCACTACCACCAGCTCCAGCTTAGCACCAAGTAAGCTACCAGACTCCTATACCCTCCAACTGCCAGCACCTGAGGCCCCAGCACACAAAGCAAGTAACCAGGCCCCTAGCCTCCATCACAAGAAGCATAAGACAGTACCCCCCGTGCCCCAGAAGCAGAGATCAACTTTAAAAGTCAGGTAAAAGGCAAACACCATGAGCAAAAAGCAACAAACAAAAACAAAGACCATAGATTCTTACTATGGGGGCAGGGAAGATCAAAACACAAATTCAGAAAAGGACATTATCCACATCCAAAATCTCAAAGGGGAGTAGGAATTAGTCTCAAGCCCCAAAAGCCTTCTAGAAAGAGCTCAAGAAAGGTTTTAAAGTCAAATAATAGAAGTAGAAGAAAAATTGAATAATTCCTCTAAAATACAATTGACGCAATAGAAAAAAAGTACGCTGAAGAAAACAACTTCTTAAAAAGTAGAATTGGCAAAATGGAAAAGGAGGCACAAAAGCTAACTGAAGAAAACAATTCGTTAAAAATTAGAATTGGACAAGTGAAAAATAATGACTATGAGACATCAAGAATCAGTCAAATAAAATCAAAAGAATGAAAAAAAAAGAAG
This sequence comes from Vombatus ursinus, assembly GCF_900497805.2. Taxonomy (NCBI): domain Eukaryota; kingdom Metazoa; phylum Chordata; class Mammalia; order Diprotodontia; family Vombatidae; genus Vombatus; species Vombatus ursinus. The sequence continues at coordinate 43,272,108 of NW_020948983.1, read as the reverse complement.
AAAATATAAAATACCTCACTGGAAGAAAATGAGGTTATGAAGGAAATAGGGTATTGAAACAGCACATGATGTATGTATGGGGGGAGTTTGTGCCATAACTATCCATATCACATAGTCCCACTTTACACTCAACTTTAAAATGACTAATATATACAAACAAGTGTTAAGACAGTATGAATATGAAATCCCCATTCTCTTGTGGGAACAAAATACCCCTTGTTACCCAATTCATAGTACCAACTGAAGAAAGAAAGGTGCCTCTTTTTTTTTTTTTTGGTGAGGCAATCAGGGTTAAGTGACTTGCCCAGGGTCACACGGCTAGTTAAGTGTCAAGTGTCTGAGAACAGATTTGAACTCAGGTCCTCCTGACTCCAAGGCTGGAAAGGTGACTCTTCTTATACAGAAGTATAGAGACCAAAGGCAACACTAGTTTAGAACACAAGCTTTTTTGAAATCCTAGGAAAAATAATACACAGTGAGCAGTACTGTCTCATATAGCACAGAGAAGCAGTAGAAGAAAAACCAAATTTTTTAAGAAGTTTAGCAAGAGATCCAACTAGGCAAAGTCCTCTCAGGAATATTGAAGGATGAAAAAAGAAGGAAAAAAAACATAAAAAAGAAGAAATCTGCAAAAATTACTACAGCAGATTGCTTTCATCATCAAGGGCAGCAAAATCATCATACTTAAAACCTACACAGTTCTTGATGCGCAAGTCAGATGAACCAAGTGGGTACTGAGGTCAATGTTGGAGGCAACACAAATATGAGGGTATTGAGTAACAAAATGCAAGACATTTTAAGGAGGAAAATATACCAAAAGAGTGGAGGGGAAAAAACAAAGACCTTATTAGTAACAAAATAGAACAATCAAGAAAATAGCAACTACTACTAACATATATGCCTACTCTCCCATTTACACAAAATATTTAGGAGAATCATCTATCTACACATCAAGGACATCCCTGATAAGGTTATTACTAAGGAATAAGCAGGCATTTGTAAGCAACAGTCAACAAAACATGACATCTTTACAATTTCACAATTAAAAAAAAGAATACAAATCCCACTGTGCTTATTGTTTGTGCATTATAAAAACAAAACAAAAACATTTGTTTCAATAGAACAAAATGTTTCCCATATGTATATCAAAACCATTCAAGATTCCTCAAAAGGTACATATAACAAGAAAAATAACTCTGACCAACAACCTTCTGATCATAAATATGAGGTGAAGTACAGAACAAAGAGATGTTTAGCAAAGGTGTTTACCATTGTGATGGAGGAAATTCAGCACAGAGTTCAAGTTGAAGAGGGATTCTCTAAGGTTGGTGAAGTCGTCCAGATGCTTCTGCTTGCATGGCACTAGGCTGGTTGCATCAAGCCCCAGTAGACTGTAGAGTCTCATGGAAGAGGTTTATAACCACTAAATAGAGTTTGGCCTTACCATGCATACAGGAAAGACCAAGTGGATCAAGAATTTCTACAGTCCAAATTATGACATTTATTGGGAAGGACAACCTACATAGTTCATTCATCAATGTGTATACCTGAGACAGAAAGTATAGATGGATAAGAAATTAGGCCTTCTCTCTTAGGAGAACAGCAGGACAGATTGTTTTTAGGAAATTTAAAAACTCTTTGAATGACCTCAATTTCTCCTAAAAAAAAAAAAGGCCCATTTGTTTAAGGTCAACATTTTATTGGTATTGCTCTTTGGCGTGAAACAAAGAAGATAAAAGCTTCTGAAGAATTAAAAATAATCATTACAGAGAAGGCAATGAGGAAGTGTACAGCAGGCATGATCAAGGTGCATCTTGTAACGAATGAGGAATTTGAAGAAGAATAAAAAGATGTCATAAAAGAAACAGATAATAGGAAGAGACTAATATGGTAAGGGACAGTCAAAGTGCTCCACAGGCGCCTATGCACTGTCAGGAAGAAAGCAATGAAGGCCTCCAGCCCAATGAGTGAACTCCTGTAGAGAACTCACAGGAGTATACAGATAAGATTCATACATACAGGGGAGGTAGACATGGATGGATTAGGATCGGCATCAATGCAGAGAATTTCCAAATCACTAAGATCATAGATCTTATTGAGTGTTTTAGCATAATGTTCAACATTCATTTACTCATTCAAAATTTATGATGTGCATACTCTGTGCTGGGCTTTGGGAAAGATGTTAGATATATAGATGACAGACAGACAGATAGACAGACAGATAGATAGACGGATAGGTAACATGGTAGTTTTTTTTTAACCTACATCTCTATCCATTTAGAATGTAAAATACCTGAGGGTCAGGGCTATGCGTCTTAAATTTCTTTGGCACAGCATTTTGTTAATGAAGCTTACTAATCGAAAAGTGAAATGTTTAAAAGTATCACTCAGTAAAATTATAAACTATTTCAACAAGTCTTATTCTATATTTTAAAGGATATATGTCCTTTACTTAGTTATACTGACTGACATTGGAATGTTTTACTGAAGTGTTATGCAAGCAGAAAGAAAAATATCATGGTGTCTTTTTGTATCACATGGAAATATATTTCTATTTAATAGCACCAAAATGGAAACAAACTATACAAACTGTTTACAAAAGGAATTTATGTTTCAGATTTCCATTCTAAGTGTGCTCAAGTCTGATAGGCAATATGATTTAGGGAACTAAACAACAGTTTTGGGAGACAGGTGGTTCTTTAATTCCAGCTATTCTGTTGGTTTATTATGGGACTCTTTATGAAACCATGGAACTCCTTGCTCTTTAATTTCTTCATCCATAAAATAAAATTAATTATGCTTATCTAAGACATGAGTATTAAGAGGACTGACACACAAAAGTACTGACATCATCATCACCTACAGGAACACTCATCTAGAAGTCGCCAAGACTTTAATAAAAGACTTAGTGTATTTCCTAAGTCAATGAATATTATTTCTTCTCTCCATCTGAAATCTTCACTCTATCTGAAATCAGAGGTGGAGAAACACTGTAATAAATTCTAATGACAGCAGTGCTAATGTACCTACAAAACAAATATAAGTAAACTAGTGAGAGAAAAGAAAGAATAACTACCTTCCAATTACTGGTTGTACTTTACTCACAAAATTAAAATGACCAAAGTCTTGGGAACAAGAATGTGGTAGAGATAGGTAGAAGAGTAACTGCCTGGATAATGACAGAATTAGGTTTCAAACAAATAATAGTGACTGCTCAGTCTTAACAAATATAACCAGCCAATTCTCATATCTGTCTCATACATGACAGAAGGTGAAATGAAGTTTAATCACCTCTCCCATCACAAGTGGACACATTCTCTCTTATGTGAAACGATCACCAGAACTTAGCTGATCATCAGAAATCACCTCATAATGCCATTTAATTCAGCCTTGGGTATGCTCAACACCTTTCCAACTCCCTTAGCCTCCTCTCCCCACTGACTTGAGGGATGAAGGTTGGAGTACTAAACTCCACCCAAAGCCTTCCTTAAAAGAGGGCAGAAATTGGGCTTCCAATTCACTCCACTGTGCATCTGTAGCCCTGCTGGGTCTCAACTCCATAAAAGTACCACCCTGGCATTGTGTCCCTTTCCCCTGCCCCCACTTCCCAGCTTCCTCTTCTGTGCTGTCTTCCCTCATTAGACTGAAGCTCCTCAAGGGCTACATTTTTCTTATTTGTAAGCACTTAGTACACTGCCTGACACATAATATGTGCTTAATAAGTGTTTACTGAATTAAATGGAATTTCAATGGAATTGCACTTACAATCTGTACCATAACAGTATATGCTTGTTTTAGCGTTCATTTAGTTCCATCCCTTCATTTTACAAATGAAGTTGGCACCATAGATGTTAAACTTGCCCAAGGTCACATAACTAGAAAGTGGCAGGATAAGACTGAAACAAACAAACTAGGACTTCTAACTTTCACTCTAATGTTCTATTATGGCTATCCATTAGACATTGATGAATGAATAAACCTACCTCTATCCTCTACTCCATCTATTCTACCACTACTCTCCTGGCACTAATAAAATGAACATTATGATAATAATGACATTTAACAGTTGCAAAGTGCTTTTTTTTATTATGTCATTTGAGCCTTATAACCATGTGAAGTGCATTTTACAGATGATGAATCTTGTGGCACTGTGTATTGATGAAAATTTCCTTTATTAGATGACTTTTACTGCTTGTAGAGATTGCCTGGTTCTTCCCAGAAAGCCCATTTTAAGGAAAGCACCTAGGCCATTCATGTGTTCATTCCTCTCCAGGTTCCACTCCTGACTCTCCAGACTTTCTCCCCTAGGCCACAAAGTATGTCTTCCTCCACATGCCCTGTTTAGCCTTCCTTTTATGTGTAGTCTTCTCCCACTACACTGAGGGTAGGGATTGTCCTCATTACAGCTTGTATTTGAATTCCCAGAGTTTAGTACCATGCCTGGAACATAGTAAGTGCTTAAAACAAGGGGTTAAGCAACTCACTAGCCTCATATAGCTAACATAAGGTTAGGAAGTAGGATAAAAAACCAAGGCTCTTAGGACTACAAGTCCATTACTTTTACTACTGTCTCACCCAGCCTCTATAAACAAAACCAACTTTCAAAAAATGCAACCTGCTTAGATGTTTAATAATCTAAGAAATGGTACAAGAAGAGCATCAAAGGAATTGACTACATATCTCAAACTGCAAAATAAAGGCTTATGCACATCTCCATGAATATTTCCTCTTAGGAGGAAAGTGGAAGTGTAACATTTGTGGTCTATATTGTGTTTTGTACTTTTCAAAATACTTTCATATGCATTACCCCATTTAATCCTCAGAATAATCCTATATTAAAGCTGACACTTATGTATCACTTAAACAATCTAGCAGTAAGAAACATAATAGACACATATAGATACTGAAACTAGAAAGATTAGACAGACTATAATAAATTAACTCTACATTATTAATGAGCTACACATATCAAATACCAGTTATAAATATTCTATTATCAGATACCGATCATCTGCTGCTAATTAGCTGACTAGGTACTATTTCTTTATCATTCTATATGAATTTACACTGTGGTAGTGCCACTTTATGAAGCACTACTAAAAATTTAGCAACTAAAAGTGATATGAAAAAATTAAATAATACAATATTACAGTAAAGTGCTACACAAAAGAGGCATTCAAAAGCTGTAGAATGAAAAAAAACTTTCTGTACATAGACAAAATTCAATTTCATAACACAAGTACTTCTTAAGTCTTAAAGAATTAGATAAGCCAAGCAATTCCCAGAAAATAAAAACCCAGTTAATAGAAGAAAAAAGTTTCCTTTAAAAATTTCAGAGTGACAGAAAAATAATTATAATGAAATTATGATGAATGCATTAATCAAGAATTTGGAACTTGGACTGATTTATTGGCAATTGCTATGAAGGTTCATTTACAAATATAATTTTCTAACTTTTACAATTAATAATAATAATAACAAAAGGGCTTACATGTCTCTCTTAACTTCTGGATATCAGTATCACTGGATTATAGTGAGGACTGAAGAAATGAGCAGAAACTCATTAAAGCATATATTTAAAAAATTTTTTAAATTATTACTAGAAATTTTAAAAGTAAATATTTCCCCAAATATAAAAATACTCACATTACATTTTGGTTTCATCTATTGATTCTCCCTTAAGAGTAAAAATATAAATATGTAAAGCTTCAAATGAGACTGCAGCTTTTAAATGACACTGTAGCAAAATGGATCAGGGCAAACTTTAGAGTCAAGAAGATAGGGGTACCGCCTCCAACATACAACTGGTTGTATGATCACGGGCAAGGGACAATCTCTCAGTGCCCCAGGCAACTGATTGTGAATTAAGTTGCTGACAACTTGCTTATCTGCATTACTGAAAGGACTTTACACACTGGCAGTTCCCCATACCAAATAAATCACAGATTTGGATTTTCTTCCCCTCAATTAAAAAAAAAAAACATGCCAAGAAAGTTATTCTCTTTTACTCTTTAAGTCCCATAATCCTATCTTTTAGGACAGAAGCTAATAAAGTCTGGAAGAGTAAAATAAATTATCACACAAAGGAGAAACGACTAGCGGTGAATCTTTGTATCTTAGGTTTTTTTGAAATCTCTGTCTCAGAAGAATTAAAAAAAAAAATCCAAGTCATCTGTAATGTTGTTTCTCTATTAAAACTAAAAATTACCAGGATCATACATGAGTATGAACCACCAGGTTCTGAAGAACTTTTGAATCTACATTTGTGAATGCAATATAACAAAGCTGAAAAATTTACTAAATAAAAAATGCAAAAACTGAACTTGAACTTGACTTACGTGTGTTAGAGGATATTGCATAACAACTTCACTGTATAGATCCACAGAGACCTCTATTAAATATTACAATAAGCTGTGAATTAGCTCCTAGTTAGTTTTCTAATACTTACATGGTAAACATTTTTTTCACAATTGCTGGGGCTCTACTTAAAATATCTTGAGGCCATGTGTGCTGTTCTGTATCCAAGAAAAGAATTTCTGCCAGCAAGATAATATAATAGTTTTTTATTGTTAGGGGTTTGTTTTATGAAACTACTTAATAAATGCAGAATGTAGAAGGAAAGGAGATGAGTTTACTGTACTTATGCAATTTAAAGAGATTTTTATGTTAAAAAGGGTGTTACAGAGCTCTGCACAGCCTGAGTGGACAATGTATAAAATCAAATATTCAAAAACATCAATTAAACTTATAAAGTTTCTTTATACTTATCAGCAATTTATACTTATAGTCAGTTGCCTGGGGCACTGAGAAATTTTCTTTTGCCCTTGGGTCACAGAACCAGTTATGTGTTGAAGGTAGAACTCAAATTCCCATCTTCTCAACTCTAAAGTTGCCCCAGTCTATTTTGCTACAGTATGTATGAAGATCAATGAAAGAAGGATGGTGTAGTAAAATGAGAACTGGGGGGAGAGTGGGGAGACTACCCCCAACTAGCTGCGTGACTCTAGTGAAATCACTCTACCTTAGATGTCAGTTTCCTAATGTGTAAAATGAGTTGGATTGTGTGATTCTGAAGGTCTTTACCTGCTCCAATAGTTTATAAACTAACTGGAAATAAAAGTGGTAATTTACTTTGGGTATAAAGCTGAATATTTGTGTTTTTCTCTAGATTCACCACTAATTTGGGTTTTACCTTAAGTCCTTTACCTTCCTCTATAATTTAGTTTAACCAATTTTCAAGGTTAAACTACTTCACAAGATGAAAGTTGATTATATTTATAAATACTCCCAATTCAAGTTTGGAGTAAACAAAAAAAATAGATAATCCTCAAGATATTTCTAGTCAATTTTAGAAAAAAAATATATGTATATACATACATATACACAAACATATAATATTTGTGTCAGATTTACCTTCCCAATTATGTGTTTGTTAGGGAGGAATTAAAATTAGTGGATGTCTTCTAAATTCTTCTCACCTTGATTGTGAGGTACATTAGTCTGGGAATGTGCTGGGTACTGAAATCTTACTCTTGTGTTATATTCTGCATCTATTTCCTTGTGTATCACAGAAAGTTGATTATGTTTAAATAATTTGTCAAGATTATCATGTAAAAACTTCCATGACATTTCTTGGCTGGAAAATGAATACCATTAACCATAAGATAACACATAACCAAAACTATCCCGTAAAATACAAATTTACTGCTTTAACTATTTCACTTTCCCAAAATCATTTGTATTTTCACAGTATTCATAATTCTGCTCAAACTTATTTTTAAAGAACTCATTCACCGTAAGTTTGCTTAAATAACAACTTGGACATTATTTACCTCCTTTGGAAAAAAGACAAGAATGGAATAGAGCTATACTACAGAATGAATCAGTGCTTTAGGATGCTGCCCAAATCAGCCCTAAGGACAAGAAAGTATTATGTTTATTTTTCACTATTTAATCTTCTTAAACAGAATCAAGGCATCCATGAATTTGTAAATGACAATCTTAAGAAATACTGATCATTTGTTAGTCTTCAAAATAAACTCTGTTTACTCGAAATTTCCATTTCATTCCCCTGAGAAGTTGTATAAAAGTAGTAAAGTTCAATTTTTTTCTCCTTTCATTGTGAAAATCATCAATACAAAGACTAAAGCTTTCTGTCTTGCAGAAGCGTCTTGCAGTAAATGTAAATACTCAATAAAAGATGGAGAAAAGCTTTTTTTTAAGTAAAAATGATCTTGAAGAGATATGATTATTTTGTTTGAAGACTGAAAAGAATAAAAAGGAACTTAAAAGTTGTTTCCCTCTTCAAAATAAGACATGTTGCCTCAATATGTTATTTCTCATTCCACAAAGCAAGACAGTTTTTTTTTTTAGTCACTTAATTATGTTTGTCCTTGAGAGAACTGCAGTGTGGTATCATAAAAGACAAATTGTTAACAAATTATTTGGACATCTCAAGCCAACAGGAGTCAGTTTCAAAACAACTCAGTCTTCCTTTTTATGCTTCCTTAGCCAGTCAAATGTGGACAAATATTTGTTAATTACTGATCAAGTACATGCCCCAATGTGGCTCCTGAGATAATGCTTTCCTACCACCTTAAAGCAAGATTTTGGAACGACAGCCCATCCTTCCAATATAATTTCATTAGAATTGTTTTGTAACACAAAGAACTCCAAAACCAAATTTATTTAAATACAAAATAATAATGCCAGATAGGCTTAAAAAACACATCTGCCTATAAAACTGTTTAGCTATCCACAAACATATTTCACCAATGCTTCCTAGGACTATCAAGAAATTTAATTTTTTTAAAAAATGAACACTGCATCTGTACCTTGAGAAAGAAAACCAATACAGAATGCAGTACGGTATTCTTTATAACACAAAAGAAATTTGTTGCTGAAAAGTAGGCTGTGAAGCGATGTTGTATGGATTTAACCCTATTTTCTCCCACTGATTCCCATTTAAAAAAATAAAAGATAACATTCCTTTAAAAAAAAAAAACTGCGGCCTGAAAATAATCAAAATCACACTTGGAGATGCAGCATACTTTCTTAAAAAGCACATAAAAGAAAATTGATAATTGTATGATGAATAATACTCAAAATACATTGCAAAATAAAAATACTAAAACTGAAATTGCAAGAAACTATGGTGATCATCGTGTGAAGTGGTGGTGCAGCAAAATGTGGGAAGGAGAAGGAGGGCCATGAGGATTGTATGCCTCACCCTGCGAATCATCATCTTGCTGCTTCAGGCTCTGTTATCAATAAAGGAGCAGGGCAGGGGGCTGGAGGTGGAGGGAAGCTTTGTCTTGTCTCCAGGTGTCACAATATTTTTTTTCCCCTTTCCCTGCCGCTCCATTGCAGCCCTGTAAAACATTAGGCAAGCCTCTTAACCGTTCCCTGTCTGTTCCATTCCTTATCTGTAAAATGGGGAAAAAAATGTTTATTGGCTGAAAAGCCTTTTAAAAAAGTTATTACAATACTGTAAGTAAGCCTAAACATAACAATGTCCCTAGTTTGGTCAAATCAGCATCAGACCTTCAAAAGAGAAAGGCTAGCAGTTTGGTTTTCTTTCTGGCTCATGGCTGTGACAGACACAATTCCCCTCCCCATTACCGCCTTCCCCACCATGAGTCTACAAGGGACCAAAAATTATGTTAAGCAAATTAAGTAAGAATGTATTAGAAATTCATTCCCTGCTTTACAATTTATGTATAACCCAAACTGCCATACCATTATGAATTGCCTTACAATCAATAGCTGCACTTTCAATTTTTTTTCATTAAATCTTTTACTTGCTTACTGCCTATGTTATGTCTAATACCATTCTTATAGACAACAGCCTGGATGATCACCACTACCTTATTAAAGGTATTCATTTCCAATTTTGTCTACGATATTTATTACAATCAACAAATTAATACAAAACTACCAAACAAGAAATGCATCAACAAAACAATTTTTCTCATGTCTATGGAAAAAAAATTTTTGAGTCACATTCTTATTTCCAATTTTGCCATTTTATTATCTAAAGCTCAATGTACTTTTTAACTAAGCAGGGTTTTCTTTTTTTGAAAATACAAATTCCTTGTGATGGTCACTGTCAATACTAATCTTCGGAATATGAGGTTCTTAACCTTTTTTTGTGTACCAGGGTCCCCTTTTGGCAACATGGTGAAGCCTAGGGATCCCTCCTTAGAATAATGTTTCTAAATAATTGAAGGAAATGCTCATTTCAGTTAGAAGTCAATAAAAATAAATATGTAACTTTTTACCATCCAAGTTCATGAGTCCCCTGAAATCTATCCACAGACTCTTCATAAGTCTCTGGGTCCCAGGTTAGGAAGCCCTATTCTAACATGAAGGCAAAAGTGAAGATCACAGTCTAACAAGAAGCCAATTTTTCTTTCTCCTAATCTAATTTATACTAAACAACACTAAATCCTTGTTTCAATTAACTTTTAAAAGTCTAATTTCTGCAAATTTCCCAGATAATGCATTTTATAACATGTTGAGCATGTTATAATTTTGCATTTTCTTTTTTCTGTTCATAGCTCAGGACAGTTTTTTCCCCTTTAGCCAGGTCAAGTTTGAAAAAGTTTTTTATCAAAAGGTTGGCCAACAAGTATTTAGTGTTTTTGAACCAGGAACTTAAAAAAAAGTTTACTAAAGATTACAATCTACATTCTTTTGGTGAAGGAGATACTTCGGCAAACAAATTAATTGATATAGGAAGTCCTCTGCATTTTAAAGGGGGAAGAGGGATATATTTTATAGATTTCTCTGCAGAGCAAAATCCACAAATACTACAGTTTCCCTTCAGAAGGTGAAGAAAAGTCCTCAAGTAGAGACCTGGTCACAAGAGAGATTACAGTGGCTGAATGGTTATAAGGACACATCAGATAAGCTGAATGAACTGTGCTACTGCAATGTGAAATTCTTAAAAAGCAGTATATTTTACTATTTCAACTGTTTCTGTTAAATTGGAATGAAGGCAATGTGGGCACTGAAGTATCTATGGTCTAGGTTTTCATTCCTCGGTACATACAATAATCTTCATCTAGTGGGTCTTTAGAATAATTTTTTCAGTTCACACTAACTCCTACATCTCCCTATGTTTTAATCTCTTTTTTAGTACAGGCTTCAAAAAAGGTTAGAAATCTAGTACACGATTTTGTCACTTATTTTTAATTTAATTTAATTATAATTTGACTATTAAAGCATAGGTATGAAATATTAAAATATATAGTACATGAATCTTCAAAATAGTTTTGCAGTTATCAGAAAACATAAATGAATTCTGGTATTTAAAGGATACAATAATAATGGTATAATATGGAACAGGGAGGATTGTACTAGATGATTTCTAAGGTCCTTTTCAGCTTTATGATCTTATGCTATATAATAACTTTATTCCTGAAAAATTATATGCAAATCAACTTTTAAAATAAATTAAATCCTTTTACATAAAGCAACAGTGCTCCCCATGTAAATGAACAGTCTTGTGAATACTTTCATAATGGAAGTTTTCCCATCTTTCCAATTTATCTCTTTTAAAAGTTTTAATTTTCAAACATAAATTTTGCTTAACGAAGAGTACAACTAATATTACACAAACAGATTTTGGCTCTATATTTAAAATATTTTAAAGCTTTTAAGTAGAAATTGAATGTGAGAAAATACTGCTGGTTTAAACAAATAACTTAAAACCATGGCAACTTCCTTAAATAAATAGTTAGAATCTGTAAAGTTAAGAGCATTTTTAAGGAATTATATTTCTCAATCGTGTGTAATTTATACGGTACAGAAAAAGAGAGTGCAACATTATATTTTCTGTGTCCAAAAAAAAAAGGATATTGAAAGATAAGTAAATGTGAGCATTACATCTCACTGCTAATGACCCATCATTTAGGTGTCACTACTTCTTTGTTGATGTTCTTAGAATACTATTCTCCAAACGCAAATTTTATTTGGTGCTATAGATGAAACATGGGGATCTTTATGTAGCAGTGTTCATATTTGCAGAACACAGCCAAAACATTGGCCTTAAAAGTATCTCTATCAAAAATTTTTAAATTGTTCTTAACAGTTAACTGTTTATAGTAATAGTATTAGTAAAATATTTTCATTGGCTATTATATTGGTACTTATTTGGATCTTTATTTTTACAGTAATCCTAGCATAAATATTTTTCCTCATCATGTGAGGGAAAATAAAACCAAATCCTACTAATAAAAAAAAACAAAACAAAAACAGTTTGCAAACATGTACTACTATTCACAGAAGAAAACCAAGTGAGAGAATGTATGATTTATTTTTATAATTACTCTATGAGACTAATTAGCAGTACCGTATACACTGTACAGTTCTTTCATAAGTACAATACTTTATTAAGGAAGGGTGATAATACTGTGATGGGGGTAGCTGTAATTAAATTGTTGCATTCAATTTAAAGACAGTTACTTTCCCAAACACAGTCCTTAGGCAAATTATAGGCGCTGATTTTAAATTCTAAAGTGTCAATGCAGAAATTCATTGCCAACTGGTTAAAATTTATGGAGAACATTTTTCCACAGCTGACAATATGTATTAAAAGTGACTGTGTGCAAAGTTTTGGAAAATAAAACTATCTCTAATGCAATGTCAAATGAATATTACCAGAATGCCACAAAAAAGCCTGAGGCTTTAATCTGTTCAGAGTTTATGTAGAAAAGTAGGAATAAGATGTTATTGGCTTGTAATAAAATATATTTCTTAAGAACTTATGAATAAATGTATAAATTATCTTTATAGCTGTCTCAGTACAATTCATTTCCATTACTAAAAGAATAAGTATGTACACCAATGCTGGGCTAGTAGTGTCATTGTTATAGGAAACAGACAGCAGACATTAATAGCTACAAAGTGTGACATACACTGTCTTCTAACAGAAAGTATGGTTTAGTCAAGCAAAAATTTAATATTCAAAAAAGAAAACTAAGTTTTTCAGTCCTTAATACCAAAACACATTTACTAACTCTTTACTCTGTCAGTAATCCAATATGGTCCCTCTTTATATTTAGCTCCTCAGAGCTTCATAAAAAGGATATGAATAGTTTTAACTCCATTCACACACTTGCAATTTAAAAAAGAACACGTCAAAATCTCATTGATTAATTTACAATTCTAGTTTCCAATCTACAAATAACTAAACCAGACTAATGTCTAAGAAGAGCACAAAAATACCCTTTTTATTTGGACAGTTTGCCACAACTGGAGTGGAGAGTTAGTTACAGAAAAGCTACAGGGTAAAAATCAGAATATATACTTTATACTTTTTAAGGAAGTAGATTTTTAGATTTGAGAAGTATTCAGAACCTCCTGGTGGAGATAAGAACATCTGCAAAATGAAATATCGGAAGTAAAATAAATAATGATGTGTTAGTATTTTTAATACAAGGATCAATCTTAAATTGAAACCTTGGTTAACTGCAAATTATAGGACTTATATTAAGAAACAAAGTCTGAAGGTAAAGTGTGTGATGTCATGTGCAGCGGGAGGGGAGGAGTTTTCAGGATATAACAAACAAGGTTGGCTATATTTTCCATGTGTTACTTCAAAAGTGTTAAATGATAACATAATTTACACATAATTTTAAAATAAGGTTTAAGCTAAACATGAGGAAGAAAGTCATAGTTATTTAGTTCAACTAACATGATCTTTATCTAATAAATAATTAACTGACATGCATTCCAACAGAGAAGCTCAGACAGCATCCAACAAACCGTGGCCAAAAAATTAAACAAGACAATGATTCCCACTAATTATGCTATATTTTGCTACCTCTTCTCATTTAAAAATTCAACTGTTCCTTAAAATTAGCAGAAATTAGAAAAATTCAAGCAGTTTAGTGATTTTTTTTAAATAAAAGCATATGTATATGTATATATGTGTATATAATATATATCATGAAGCCAAAAGAATGCTATATAAATATAAAAATACATTTAAAATATATTATGTATTTATATTAGAACTCTAATGTAATACAAATGATCTCGCAAAGCCAAATAAATTAAAATCCCTAGGCAACGAAATCGTTAAACATTCTCTCTTTGCATCAATTTTTAGGGAAACAAATTTGTATTTTGTTTTCATTCAATTCTTGTAAAATTAATTTTGTTAAGCATTCTACAAGATTTTTGGCAATGGGAAATTTTAATGTACCTGAATGGTTACGTAATATTAAAAAATACTAGAAGTCTACTAAATGTTATTATTTCCCAAGTAATGAAGAAGCCCAATTTCCTGAATGAAAGAATAATTTTAAATGTTTAAGGGGGAAAAAAACTCTCTACTATTTTGAAAGGGTACTCAGAATTCCTGCAGACTGCAGGAAAATAAGTACATATTGTGGTTCCGAGGTAGGGTAAGATGAAAGGAAACTAGGTTTTATTTCTTTTGGTGGGAGGGTTTATTTTAGAACGTTGTTTTTGAGTAGGAAACCTACTTTGCCTTTTTTTTCCTCTGATAAAACAATAGGTCTACTGAGGGTGAGGAAATGTTAAGAAGAACAATCAGGGAGGAGGGACTATACCCTGCTACTCCAGTCCTCCTACACTAAGCTCTGTTAATATAAAAAGATCATTTCTATCTTTTTCCATGTCATTAGATTTTTGAAGTTGAAGGTATTTATTAATGAAAATAAAACAATTAAAATTGCACAACTATATGCTAATATCTTTTATATCACATCCTTGAACAGTATACTATGATACAATTCTAACTTTTTAACATAAACAACTATAAGATAAGCTATAGATAAGCAGTTAGATTAGCTTAGTATATTATTAATATACTTTCAAAGTTTCCTTAAAGGGATTTATGATGTTTAAATTACTAAATCAACAACATTCAGAAATTATTTTTAGAAAGTAGGTATTACACTTGAAGAGAAAGTAAATTCTATCTGTAACTATTTCACATCATTTTGCAACAGAACACAAGTGTTCACTTTTAGTTTTTCATTTTAACATTTCAAGCATAGACAAAGGTTAATTTGGTTACTCAAATTAAAATGAAAATGTAAAATATTAATTATTTGTAAATTAGTCATTTTTGGATATATGTGTTACCTCAACAATATCCGAATTGGTTCTGCTCTCATGGGGTTCATTATATTCTGTGTACTTGAGGAGGACTTTGTCCATGTCAGTGCTGGCATACTGAAATAGTTTGTTAGAGCTGTTAAAAATGATGAGTGCTATTTCACAGTCACAAAGCACACTAAGTTCATAGGCTTTCTTCATCAAACCAAATTTTCTCTTTGTAAAAGTCACCTGAAAAAGAAAAGAAAATTGTTTTAAAAATTCTCAGTAGCTCTAAGTATAACTTTTAATTAAGTCTTCCTTAGAAATGCAGGTTGGTCTAAGATAACTAATTGAATTTCTAGTTCTCTCATTTTAGAATCATGACAACACAAATCCCTAATATTCAAAAGCTCCAAGTGATCCAAGTTTTATCTTTTACAACACTGTTAAAATAAAAATCCAAAGCAATCAGAATTTTCACCAATAAACACTAATGCTTTCATAGTTTATATACAAAGTTAGTTTTTAACAACTCCACACTGCAGGGATAATTTTTGCAAATGTCTATGAAATTAAAAGAAAAACAAGTAAGGAAAGCAAGGGTAGTTGATACTCAGACCTCAGTTTTTCAGAGGAGATGTGATATTTCTCTTTCCTCGGACACAAAGACAAATGTGTCATCTTTAATGGATACTTAAATGGCCACTTGTTGGGGACACTGTAGAGGGGACTCTCAGTCAAGTACAAGTTGGACTCCATAGTCTCACAGTCTTACAGTATTACACACAGAGATTCCATGATTCTGAGAGAAAGAACAATTGGACTGGCAAGGCTTCCCAAGGATTTCCTCTGTTTAATGATACTATTTATACTTCAGGCAATTATAGCATTGGCAAGGATGTGGTAATTACCTTGGAGAAGAAACTAGAAGAGAGATGGACAGTCCCTTAGCTAACATCTAGTGAGAGAGGTGAAATGAGGCAGAAAATCACAGTTAACTATCAGAGCCAGAATTTGAACCTAAGTGACTCCGCAACCAAGGACTGTCTGCGCAAACAAAATGTCCATAAAAGCACAGGATCACAAACCCCAAAGGAGCCTGAGATAAGAGAACTTGCAGCAACAGGTATAAGGTATGGCCAAAAGTTTGCTGAATTTAACAATGAAAGTAATTGAGAGAGAACTATAAATAACAAATAATTTCAGCAGATAGGGTGGGAAAGAGAATTGTTCTTGAGACCTACATAGATTGTGTCAAATCTGATGTTTCTCACAGGCAGCAAACAAGTTTGATGCACTGAAAGAAAATTAATCTCATTGTTAGAGGAGAAAGCAAAATGGCTGGAGAAACCCTTTTCTGTTCTCTAATACATATGGGAAAAGATGGCACATTTGTAGCAAGAAAAAAAAGACCTAGGAATAAAGATGGTGAGAATAAAGAAGTTGAAAAGTGGAAGAATGTGAGGAAATAAGAATGGTTCTATGTTTTTCTAAGTAAACCATAAGCAGTACTTGTTGCAGAGGATGGACAGAACCTTTTCAGCTAGAAATAGCTTCTTCTATTACACAGAATGGTAAGAGGGATTCACAAATGCCACTAAGAAAGAGGGCATCTATTACTGGCCCCAGGAAGAAGAGATGTGTTGTAATGGCAGAGTTGCTGAAAGATGTGTAAGGGTACTTATGTAAACTGAGTACCATCATGAAGTTTACCCTGTCTAAAGCCTTCCAGATGCAACAAACTTGTCAAAACCTAAGGACTGTTTGCTATACTAGTGCCTCATGTGGGTAATAAATGATACTCTCAGAAATAACCTTTAAAAACTCTAAAGACTAATTAAGTCCAGAGCAGGAAATTGAAGGACTTAGAGGCACAGATGGTGTTTTCATCCCTATTATTGATTAAACCTATAGATTTTAGAAGAGACAGTAGGATACTAGGAGTAGCTGGTTAAAATATGATACCAAAAATTGCAATTTGACTTTATGTAGCATGATGTAAGACAGAGAAATGAAAGGCTGGAGGAGAGGGGAGTGAAGTAGGGAAATAAGTATCTTAGATACAGCTGCTACAACAGATATGCTAGTGGATAACAGTCATGGCATAGGAAGAATAGCAGTGGAGGTCCTACTAAGTCAGTAACCTAGGTTCAAGTCTTGGTTTCACCATTTATTAGTCAAAGGAATCTTGAGCAAGTTACAAACTCTCAGTACTAGTTTTCTCCTCTATAAAAGTGGGATAATAATATATGTATTCAATGGAGTTGTTATGCAAAAAGTGAAAATTAAAGTGAACTAGAGATTTTAACATAGGTAAACATGACTCACACCAAAAAGATTCAGTGAAATGGATCTCATGACTAAGATTACCAAAAACAAAACTAAAAATGAAATACATTATACTACATAATACTAATAAGCATCTAGCTTCCATATTAAAGATGGTCAGTTACCAGCCATCAGACAACTCTCTTCATCCACAGACTCTGAGATCATAAAAATTTTGATGAAATTTAGAGATAATTTAGTATGATTCTTTTATTTTACAAATAAGAAAAACCAAGACCTTAAAAAAGGGAGCTGAGTGAAGTGTTCTTTCCACCTCCCAGCAAGGTCCAGCAGTAAACTACTCTTTGCTCAAAAAGGAAAAGCTTAGGGTAGAATGGAAGTCAGGGCAGCATTTTACATCTAGAAAACATTCATCTATGAAAACTCACAAACTTGAAGGGGAGAGACATGGTGGAAAGTAATGGATGAGAATGAAAGAAGAAAAGGACCCATATGTACAAAAAAAATGTATAGCAATTATTTTTGTTGTGGTAAAGAATTGGAAACCAAAGGGGTACTCATCAATTGGGACTAGCTAAATATATTATGGTATATAAATGTAATTGAATACTACTGTGCTACAGAGAAATAATTAAAGAGATTGGTTTCACAACATGATCCCTTCCTGTCATTCCAGTCTTCTTACACATTATGCCCCATCAGGTACTTTACAGTACTAGTCTACCTGGAATTCTCAGAATCAATCCTTGGTTTCCTTTAAAACTTAGCTAAGTGTGTGTGGTATGGGGCTGGGGGGGGGGGACGACAGCTAGGTGTCACAGTGGATAGAGCACCAGCCCTGAAGTCAGAAGGACCTGAGTTCAAATCTGGCTCACTTACTTATTAGCTGTATGACCCTGGGCAAGTCACTTAATCCCACTGCTTAGCAAAAAACAAAACAAATAAAAAGACTTAGCTAAGTGATATCCTACACAGAAGGCATTTCCTTTCTCCCTCCTCCCCTTCCCACTGCCCACCCTCCACCCCAGATGTTAATACTGTCCCACTAAAGTTGCCTTGCGTCTGCTATGTATGTCTTGTATGTACCTATATATGTTATATCTCCTTATATGTGTTAATATATAAGCTTGTTGGGGGCAGATTGTTTTGCCTTTGTATCCCCAGGGTTCAGCATAGTGCTTGGTACACAGTAAACACTTAATAACTGTTTGCTGATTATCTTTCTTGGCAAAAGATAGAACAAAAATCTTTAAACGGAAATTAAAACCCAAGATTAAGTCAGGCGATAGTAAGATTTCTTTTTTCCCTTTGTTTTTTTTTCTTTTCTGTTCAATGACCTAAAGGTTCACACACATCTAAGCCCTAGCCATTTTTCATCCTACTAGCTTTTTTTTTTTTAAATGAAAAGAGCAACTTCCCAACCTCCATCTCACTCCCTTCAACTCCAGTAAGGGCAAATTACCTAGGTTCTTTCAAAACAGGTGAGAAGGTAAAAGTCACTCTAAAATCGAATTCACATTTTTTCATGAATATAAAACCCAACAATTAAGGGGAAAAAAAGGAGCAATAACTCAAAAAAATTCTAGCCACACCCCACTAAAATCTTGATTCCTTCTCTCACTGTGGACAAGGGAATAGAACAAGCAGTGATATGTCAATGTAACCAAGAGTATCTTTAAGTGCTAACAAACCTTATTAACTACAAGCCCCTTAGATCTGGGGTCTGAATCAAAGTGGAAACTCTCCTCTTAACTGAAAGATTCAGGGATAGAAAAATCAACGTTATAAACTTGACCAAGGGAGCTAAAAGCCAGAGAAGTTCCTACTGATAAAATGGTCACTTAAAACTCGGGATAGGCACTCCTCCTCACTGCGACCTTCCATTTTCCACATTCTCACAAACTTGAAAGAGTGCCAACCCAGGCTGCTGCATTTCAACGACGCCAAAGAAAAGACTATGCAAAGATTGGAAAAAAAAAAATGAAATGTGTTCTTTTTCAGTCATGAGGCAAAAAGCTGGGTAAATCCCTATACTTCTAAGAGATAATGAATAGCTCATCTCTTCCCAGTCCCTGAGACATAGATAAATTGCAGAGGAGAGAGTCAGAAGGAAAAGAGAAACAGGGAGAGAAAACCCAGCCTACAGGACTAAAAATGTATAGCTTCAGGATAAAGTTGTTTGCTATTGCTGCAAGGTTGGCTATTTTTTTTTTTTTAGTAGCAGTAGTAAAGCCTCAGCCAGCTTATCCACAAGCATTACATTCAGCTCCTTCAAAGCAAAGGGCAGCTGGTATTTGAGAGTACTAATGAAGAAAATAAGGAAGCTGTGAACCTGGACCAGTTCTAGTATAGTGCCAATCTCAATCATATGCAACTCTTTCAGTGTGGTCTGCTTGGAGCATGAGTGTACTACAACACAATGAGTTTCCTTCCAGAGACATAAGCGCAGATAGTCTGCAAGTAATCCATGCTTAAGCTTATCTTCGAGTTAGTAGCACCAACTACCTACAACCTTCCCAGGGAAGACAAGGAACCCATGAAAGTACACTAACAATCTCCCAGATGTCACTGAAGGCAGAACTACTAACAACCTAAATGGCATTTATTAAGCACCAACTATGACTGTGCTTGGTATTGAGGATGCAATGACAAAAATGAAACACTCTGTATACGGATAAGTAAATATAAGATAGTTTGAGGAGAGATAATGAGGTGTTATTAGTGAAAACCAGCGGAGTTTTCCCATTAGAGAAGCTAGGAATTCTAAGAGGTAGAGGTGAGAAAGTACTTCAGTTCTGAGATGGAAGAGATCTTGTGCCAATGTATGAAGATGGAAGATATAATACCAAATTTGGCAAACAAGCAGTAGGCTGGTTTGGCTAGAACACTGAGTGCTTAAAAGAGAGCAATAGGAAATAACTATGGAAAGGTAGGCTGAAACCAGATTGCTGAGGACTTTAGAGAGCAGACTGAGTTTTTATTTTATCCTACAAACAATGACACATCATTGCAGATTTTTGAGTAAGGGTCAGTCTTAGTCATGGTCAGACTTGTGTTTTAGGAGGATTAATTTAGTAGTTCTATGGACAATGGATTGGAGAGAAGAAAGGCTGGAAGCAAAGAGAATAATGGACAGCCTACTGCTAAACCCAGAAAGACAAAGGTAGAAAAAAGTACCTGAAGTTAGGAAGACCTGAGTTCAAATCTGGCCTCACAAATCTATGTGACCCTGAGCAGGTTACTTAATCTCGTCTTAGTTTCCTCATCTGTAAAACAGGGCTAATAACAGCACCTACCTCTCAGGTATCAAATGAAATAATACTTGTAAAATGCTTTGTAAAAATAATAACAACACCTATGAGAACAGTAGCAATTATTTTTGAAAGCAGCATTTTCTATAGTAGCAGAGAACTGGAAACAAAAAGGGGTGTCCACCAATTGGAAACTGGCTAAACAGATTTCAATACATGAATGTAATAGAATATTATTGTATAGTAAGAACTGATTAATGTGAAGAACTCAGACAAACACGGGATGATTTATATGAATTGATGCTGAATAAAATGAGTAGAACCAAAAGAATATACAGGGCTACAACAAAGAAAATGAAAATAACACTAAAAGAAACCCTTAATGACTAATCTTAATCCCGTGAAACGGACAATGAATCATACCTCCACCTCTTCTCAGCAGGAAGAATAATGATAACAATGATGATGATAATAATAATAATAATAATAATAATAATAATAATAATAATAGCCAGAATTTATACAGAGCTTTGGTTTGCAAAATGCTTTATAAATATGATCGCATTTTACCCTCCTTTTATAGATGAGGAAACTGGGCCAAAATGAGATTAAATGACTCATCCAGGGTCACACAAGTTAATGTTTGAGGCAGGAACTGAACTTAGGGCTCCAGTTTTCAAGTCATGTGCTTCATCCACTGCCCAACAGCTGATGTTGAGGACTACAGGGGCAGACTATTGTATCTACTGTCAGACTCAAACGCTCTATTTGTTATTTGTGCTTAAAATATTTTTCTTTGTTATATGGGAGAGATGTATGGCACTGTATCTGGCAAAGACTATGATGTAAAAACGCTTCTAAAAAATCTTTTTAAGAAGACAATAGTGTAGAAAAGACAGGTGGAGAGAAGGGGGTGGACTCAACAGACATGCAGTTAGAACTGACAAAATTCAGGAAATAAAAGAGATGAAAATAATGGATAGAAATTATAGGTAGGCAGATTATGCCTCAGTATAAAAATTAGAACTGTCCAAGAATGTAAAAAACTGCCACAGTATTGAATTCTTTTCTTAATGAATTTGATTATATGCTGAATAACTGTTTCTCATTGATACTGTTTACTCAGTGTAAACAGGACTTACCATTTTAGTAGGGCTTGGACTAAAAGAACTTAGAAGTTCCTTAGGTCTGGGCCCCACTACTAGCTGATTTTGTGTGTAAGAACAGTTCAAAGCCAACAAGACACTAGCACATAAATTGGCCATCCCAGGCAACACCAGACACTGTGTCCAGATGCTATTTTTAAGTGTTTCTTTTTTGTGTGATCTTTTGATTTAGCTCTTTGTTTTACACTAATTGCCTTCTCCATTCCCAAATCTCACTGGAATTGATTCCTGACCTTTGTTCTCTGCATTTTCCCTTGGCAAACACATCACTCCTCTCCTCTCTTAGCTCCCCTTCAAGACAGACCTCTCAGTGCAACATGGTTCCTTGGAAGACTGCTTTTCTAAGAACTGTTCAGAGGGGGTCTGTAGAAGCTCTACTCCTGCTATAGAACACCTCATTCTAAGTTTCTATGATAACAGATAAACTGCTAATCTAGATTCTGCTCAAAGACCTCCAGGAATAAGGAATGCATTACATTACGAGATACTGAAGCAGCCCCAAGTACCCTGCTGCTTTCCTAAGCTGTTCATAGGTCATATATGACTACATTTGTCTTGACTCACATGATAAAGGTCTTAACTGGATATGCTTTACTGTCAATCCATCACATCTACCTTTGTTTTTCCAATACTTCTTTGACTTAAAACAGTAAAACTGTTTTAAAGGATATAAATACTTGGTCGAGACACTTATAAGGACTAGCACTTACATGGTTGAGACACTTACAAGGACTAGACACTTACAAGCTGTAGACACTTATAAGATTCCAAAACAGAAAATAAGCCTAGTTGATAAATAATGAAGATGCAGATCAACCATACAGTTTACCAAAACCAAATTCTCAACCCTTTCCATGACTGAAGTAACTGTGTGATATTTTAGTATCTCATTAAAGGAATCAGTTTTAATGAATGGATAACACTTCAGAGTTCAACATATTTATGCTCTGCATGCTGAAATAAGTAATAGGAAAACTGTTTTGATTTTTTTTATTGAAATAAAAGTAGGAGGCAAAGCCTAAAAAATCTTTCCAAATCATAACATCAAAAGGGTAGGGAAATAACTCCAGAGGTTTACTTGCCTATTCTCCTACCTATATATAATGATAACACACTTAAAGTATATCAATTGATATATTTTGATTTTAAAGGCATTTGGAAAAAGATAACCACATGTTGTAACCCATTCTAATGTCTAACAGTTCTTGCTTTCAGGAATTTTTTCTCTATGTCCAACAAATTCCTTTACACTGTAATTTAAACTTATTTTTTTAATATTCTGTCTGGAGCAAAAATAGGATAAAGTTGCTTTTTATGGTCTTGTGGTCTACTAAATAAGTTTTTTTTAATTGGAAATGTAATAAAAATCAACAAGAATCTCTCCAAGACTGTATCAAAAAACTTAGACTTCATTATTTAGGGTTTTTTGGTTTTTTTGTTTTGTTTTGGTTGGTGAGGTTAAGTGACTTGCTCAGAGTCACACTGCTAGTGAGTATTATGTGTCTGAGGCCAGATTTGAACTCAGGTCCTCCTGACTTCAGGGCCTGTGCTCTATCCACTGCGCCACTTAGCTGCCCCTATTTAGGGGTTTTTTTCCTTGTTTTTAATGGCTATATTAATTTTAATGTAGTAGGAAGAAAATCATGCTAGTTTTTCCTAGATTTCCTACTGAACTTTTATCTTTGTGTGTGTGTGTGTGTGTGTGTGTGTATTTTGTTGAGACATTATATTCATACACATATGTCTTCAATCATTCCCAACCATCTGATATGTAGGTTGTTTCCAAAATTTTGCTATTATGAAAAATGCTACTATAAATAATTTTGTGTAGTTAGGTATTTTCCCAGTATCAATAAATATCCTTATGTAATATTTCTAGTAGTAGCATTATTGGGTCCAAGGGTATGAACAGTTTTGTAGCTGCTATTGTTTAATTCCAAGGAAGGTAGTGCGATTACAATAGAAAGATGCTAAATTTCTGGTCAAAGGATCTGCCAATCACTACCTATGTGACATTACATAAGTCATTTAACTTCTTCAGTCTCCTCATCTGTAAAAAAAAAAAAAAAGGTGGTTGGATAATATGATCTTTAAAGTTCCTTCTAGCTTTAAATCTATGATTTGATATTGTTTTCCAATTATTCAATTTTTTAAAGCAATGCAGATTTATTTCTTTAAATGTGCTAGATACTAGAGGAAATAATACTCTCTTCTTAAGGATCATTTGATCTTACTGAATTGGGATAAGGCCTAGAGCTGTGATTTTACTGATACAGGGAACTCCCCTCCCTTTCCAATATCAGTGAGCACACCAACTTTGCAGTTTACTAGAGTCTAGGCTCTAGAGCACTGAAAGGTTAACTGATTTGCCCAGGATCAAGCAGTTAACATACGTCAGAGGCAGAACCCGATAACAGGTTTTTCTGGCTCCTAAGACAGCTATCTGTCCACTAAACTATGCTGCCATTCATCATCACAGTGAGACAAAAAGTTGTTATGTGAAATAATTCATAAATAAGATATATAGTAAAGGCAAAACACACAAAAAGAGTCCAGAAAAAAAAAGAACTCAGTATCTGATGAACTAATCAAGGAAAGCTTCTTCATGAAATTATCACAAAATCTTCACATTGGAAAGGACTGTCTAAGCTCTCACCTAATGTTAGATGGGATTTGACTGTGGCTTCATTTGATAATACTATGTTCTTTTTCTCCAGAAGAGCATAAGGCCTATGAAGTACAGAAGGGAGACCAAACTAACAACTACATTACAGAAAAACTTAGTACCTTCAATTTTTCCTTAAAGGTCTTAAACCCTTTTAATCACCCTTTTCCTTGAAATACAACACAAAAACTCTAAGTTGTAAAATGAGATGCCAGGATCAAATTCTTCTAGATTTTGCATTAAACACGGAAAAGTACACATTGTTATATGAAAAATACAATCACAGAATTATAAGCTAGAAAGGACCTTGGAATTCATCTAATTACAACTCAGGAAATTGAGGCTATCATCTGCCCAAGGTCACCTGAGTGGTCAGTAACAGAATTCAATTCAATACAGCAAGTATTTAGGTAGCATTCATTATGTGGCTTTCACTGTGCTGGAAACTAGAGGATCTAGGGTGCGGAATTGGAGGGAGGGGGTTGGCAGAGAGGTGAAAACACAAAAATGAAATAGCCTCTGCTCTTGTTATATATAGGGGACATTATACAGGCACAACAGAAATTTAAATATAAAATATATATGAAGTAATTTCCATGATAAATGCATGAACATTTGATAGGGGCTGGTTGGGGTAGGAGGATCAAAATAAGCTTACTGTAATAATAGCATTTGAACTGATCTCTAAAGGAAACTATGAGGTGGAGTTACATGTATATACATTCCAGGCATGAAGGACAGTCCATGCAAAGGCACAGAAACAGGAGATGGAATGTGATATAATTAACAAGTTGGCTTATTTTAATCAAAATGTAAAAGCTGTGAAGAAGAATGTCACGTAAAACTATTCTGTGGAGAGTTGGTCTCTTGTTAATTGTTTATTTATTATCCTATTAACAAGAACAGGTTTCTTGCTTTTATATGAAGTTTCACCTAGTATATAATATTTAAGCTTTTGAAACAAGGAAGAATATTTTAATTTTTAAAAATAGCAGCTTGAGTATAAAACATATCAAGTTTTAAAGCAAAATGATCCTGTTACTTTGCTACAAATCTTAGTCAAATAATAAGATCCTGTAATTCTGAAATAATACTATTTGGGATGGAGTTAAGGTAAGGAATCACTCACTTCAACCTCTACGCAGAATTTTGTTACTGTTACCAAAAAGACTTCATTATTACAGCTCAAAGGACAGCATGGCACTGTGCCTGTAGTTTGTTATCACTTAAAAGTTTACTTTAGGTGAATCAACTCAGGCATTGATGGTTTCTTCTACACCCCACCCCTAATCCCCAGAAACTAGTCTTAAATTTAAATTAAGGCAATTTGTCTTCCACAGTGGTTTTCTAAGGAATATAACATCAAATCATCAAAACAGGCACTAGCTCCAAAGCTTAACATCCCTTTCTGCCTCTACCTAGCTATTCATAGTCCCTGTTAGAGTAAAACAAATAAAATCTGGTTGGGAGACAGGGAGGAGGAAGGGATGTAAACAGAGCAACAGCAGCAGTAGCTCTAGCTAAAACCAAACCATCCAAAAGAGGAGGAATTTGGGGAGGGGAAAAAAAAGAGACCAAGGAAGGGGAATATTTCATTAGGAGGAATGGATCAGTGTACTAACTCATCCTTAGGCTAGCAGGAAGAAGTAGTATTTAAGACCAGGAAGGAAATACAAACCGAGGGTTTCAGTGATAGATTAATTTTAATTCACTTAGCAATAGATATAGTTCCCTAAAGACTTAATGATTTATCTAAGTGATCAAAATTTTACCCTAGAACAGATAATAAAACAACAAAACTTATACTTCATATAATAGTTTCACTGATGGATTATGTGATGCTTAGAAAAATCAATACATACTCAGCAGAAGCATTTCAAGGAATTTGTGTAACTTACGCAGGGTTTTATAACCAAGTGTATCCCACCTTGGTGTGAATATTCAATAAAAGCTTTGAGTCTTCCCTATAAAATTTTATCTCAAAATAAATAATCTGATAGAGATCAGAAATTTTCTGGAATCAAAAATATATGCATTTGTTTAAAAAAAAAACGATGAAGAATTATAAATGACTTAACTGTTCTCAATAATATAACGACCTAAGACAATCCCCAAGGGACTAATGATGAAGCATACTATCTGCCTCCAGAGAAAGAAGTGATACTGTTTGAATACAGATTGAAGCATGTTATTTTTCACTTTCCTTCTTTCATTCTTTTTTTTCATTCAAGTCTTCTTGTACAAAAGACTAATATAGAAATGTTTTATATGACTGCACATGTACAACTTATATCCAATTGCTTTACCATCTCAGGGAGCAGGGAGACGAGGGAGAGAAGAAGGGATAGAATTTAGCATCCAAAACTTAAAAAAAAAGGTTAAAAAACTGTTTTAACATGCAATTTGGGGGAAAATCATGTGTGTGTATATATATGTAAAAAGAAAAGAAAATACCCCAATAGCAGGTAGTAGGGAAGAGAGTAAGATTTCTTTCCCTAGTTGCAGTCCTGCTATATTTTGTTTCTAACTGATTTCTAAAAATAATATTATTTAAAGTTTTAAAGGTAGTTTCCTATAGTATAGCTCAATTCTGTAATTCAGTTCAATAAACATTTTATTAAGCACCACTCATGTGACAAGGCATTGTGTTGAAAACAAAAACATGATATAGGTCTTTCCAATCTGCAAGAAAGTGACAGTCTCATAGAGAATGTAAGCTACACATAAATAACTATAAAACAAGTTAAAATGAAAAGTTAAAAATAAAGGTCACAATTTCCTCTCACCTCCCCAATCCCTACCCCTTTCTTGGACAATTCATACACATACTGAAGTCCCCTCGAACACCTTGGCTTTCCAGTTCATCTATGTTCTCCACTAATATGACATGTACCTTAACTCAACCTTAGCCACACACAGTGTTAAAGTTATCATCATCCAGAAATGTTCCACCTCCATCATTCAGAACTTTGGAATTATTCTTCCTTCCACCTCTTTCAGTGTTTCCTGTACTATTCCTCTTCTCCACCCATCATTCGGTCCCTTCCTATTCTAACCTCACTTTACATCCTTCTCAATCTTGAACCTTTAGTTAAACAGTTCAACTACCCACCAAATTAACTCTCAAATTTCTTGTCTCCCAACCTTCCCCCTTCCCCACCCATCTGTTGCCAAATTTCAACCATGTGCCCATCTCACATCCACCACCACTCCCATTAAAATGCTGAATGGTGCTAGAGTAAATAGCACAACTGTACAGACTGGCAATACTTCCCAAGTTTGGGTTATCTTATCTCAATTGGGCCCTCACTACTACACATATATTTCCATAACTGATCTGTCACAGCATTTGTTCTAAATATTTCCTTCTTTCCTCAAGCCTCCATTCCCTCTCAAGAAAAAAAAAAAGTCTTATTTTCTACATCTCTGAAAAAACAGAAGCCATGTCTCCTGAAATCCTTCCACATTCTATATCTCAAAAGTTAATCGCCCTTCACTGCTCTAGTCTATGACAAAAAGGTGGCCTTTCTCCTCACCAAGTCTCATTCCTCTATTTGTGCCCTTAATCCAATCCTCTCCAAGCTTTTCTGGTAGTCATCTTTCTCATCTAGAATTTCTCCTTAGCTACTGGTTCCTGCTGCTGTTTATACACATGGCCAGGACCCCCGCCACCATCCTTAAAAAAAAAAGGACAAAAAACCTCACTTGACTCTGCCAGCCTCTTAAGCTTTCATCTTTCTTTCTTTTGTAGCCAAACTCTTAGAAAAAGTTACCAATTTTCATGGCTTCCATATCCATTTCTTTCATTTGTCAAAACCTTGTAATTTAGCTTCTTGGTGTCTATCTCTACTCAATTTAAACCATTCACTGAAAGGTTACCAATGATTTGCTTTAACTACTATATCTGGAAGTCACTTCTCAATAATCATCCTTGACTTCTCAGCCACACCTGACACTGCTGACCAGTTCTCTCTTCCTGGCACTTCTCTCTGGATTTTCTAAACTCTGCTCTGTCTCCTATCTGACTTGACCACCCTTTTTCAGTCTCTTCTGCAAGACTATCATCTATGTCCAATGCCTAACCATGAATGTGCTCCAAGCCACTGTCAAAGACCCTCTTCTTTTTCTCTTAATATCCTCTTGATGACCTCATGAATTACCATGAGGAAGTTTAAGGAAAACTATGTCACACAACTAGAGTACACAAGTAAAAGTTCATATCAGAAAGGAGGAAGGAGTGACAACAATAACTAACATCTGAACTTAACTCTCTTCTGAAATGGTCAAAAGAGGGAAGAATATATATATATACATATATGTGCATGTATGTATGCATGTATGTATGTGTATGTGTGTATATATATACATATATACACACACACACAATTAAGCAAGCAGAAGGGAAAGAAAAGGGTGAATTAGAGAAAGGAAAGATTAAAGGGGGGGATTAATTATAAGTAAAATGAACTCTAAAGAAGGACATACAAAAATATTTGTAGCTCTATTTTGCAGTGGCCAAGAATGGGAAACTGAAGAAGTGCCCATCAATTGGGGTATGACTAAACAAAGTATAGTATATAAATTAATGGAATACTTTTATGTTGTGAGAAATGTAGAAGAGGATGATTTCAGAAAAACCTGGGAAGACTTATATGAACTGATGCAAAGTGAAATGAGTACAATCAAGAAAACAATTTATACAATGACAACATTATTGCAAAGACAAACAACTTTCAAAAGACTTAGGAACTGTGATCAGCATAATGACCAACCATAATTCCAGGGAGTTAATGAGGGAATGTATTTGCCACCTGATAGAGAGGTGATGGATTCATGAGTGTATAATGAGACACTTGAGGAGGGGAGGAATGACAAATGCAGAAATTTGTTTTGCTTGAGTATATGTTGTTTCTAATAAGGGTTTTCTTTTTCTTTTTCAATTGAAGCAAGGCAGGGGAGGAGGAGGAAGAAGGATCTTTGTTGACTGAAAAAAGTTTTTTAAAGGAAAAATAAAGTAATTTTGTAAAAAGTGGAAGGAAGTTGATGAAACTCATGTCTGATACCCTTAACATTCTCAGTAAAGCAAGAATTAAAGTCAACTGCTTTGAATGAAGGCAGCAGTAATTCTTAGGATCATAGTTTTAAAGCTGGAAAGGACTCTAGAGGCCACTGAATCTAAACTTCTCATTTTACAAATGAGGGCGCTAAACCACTGAGAAGTTAAAGTAATTTGCCCACAGTCACATATATAATAAGTGTCTGAGATGGGATTTGAACCCAGGTCTTTCTGACCCCAAGTTTAACTTGCTATCCACCACTCCACACCATTCTTTAAAAGGAGCAAAAAAAAGTTCTGGAAAAACAATTGTGAAGAATGATATATAAGGAATAAAAATCACTAAAGAGGGCACTCTGGGATGTCATGTCTTCTAGAGATGGCCAGGTTTCCATTACTGAAAATGGTGGAAAGAGTTGTCAAGTGAAAATATCTAGAATAGAGGGGAATTCGTTAATAATAAAGAGTTTTCTATTTTAAAGGCCAAACATTTATGTGGCATTCATAACATATTGCCTTTTGTTGTTAAATTTTCACATACATATTGACTCTTCAATCAGACTAATATATTACAGTGTTTTATATATCATAGATACTCAATAAATATTTGGCTGCTTGACTGTAAATCACAGAGTACAAAAGCCAAAATTAAGAGAAAGGTGCTAGAGATCAGGATTTTTATTAAGAATCTGTGTTACAGAAACAAGAGGGATTTGTTGTACTTAGAAAAGGTATTTTCATGTATGGAAAGCACAGGAGATACAGGTATGGAAGTGGAAGGTCACAGGTCCATAGATCTCAGAAGCCATCTAGTCCAACCCTCTCATTTTATAAATGAAATTAATGAGGGTATGAAAAGTTTAACTGACTTGCCCAAGGTCACACATGTAGTGTCAGATATGAGATTTAAATTCAGGTCTTCTGAATTCACCATCAAGCTGGCTTGTCACACATCCAATCTGATCCAGTGCTGCTCTCCAGTCATTTTCATGTCATGTTGCCATATATAGATTTTTCAAAACCAGGAACTGTATACTAGTTAATGCACATATTTTAGCTTAGTGTTTATTAAAATGTATTTCAGAATCAATGAGAATTCAGAGGGAAAGAAAATGCTTCAAAAGAATAGGAATTTGCAGGTAATGTGGGTAATGATTACATACAAAAGTAATTATGAAATAAGGGCTAAACAAAATATTCAGGTGTGAATAAAAAAATTACCCTTAATTATTATTGTTCATTATAATGACAATACTATTATACATTAATAATAAGCACTTTTGTATTATATATAGTAACCATGAGATCCTCCATATACTCCTATTTCACAATGGGATCCTGTTAATTCCATCAAGTGTCAGGATATGAGAGGATTTCTTCAATTAAACTATACAAACATTCAAAAGAGATAAGCTTAACAACCAACACATGAAAAAACAAATGGAGGAAGAATGTCTTTTGTACAAACCACAACATGCCAGTGAATGGACAGCTAAGTCCAGAATAGAGGGGGTTGTAGAGGATTAGGTTGCATTTTATAAACTATTGTGCTTTTAATAACTTTGACAGCTCCCTGATAAAAATATTTTTAACACTGATATTCTTTCTGTGTTGTTGTGTCTTCAAATCATGGTATATAATCACCAATTAATCAAAACTGCAGGTAACCAAATGGCAATGAAGAGATTCAGGATAGGTCTAAGTAGGTTACTATGCATCATCAACAATGACTTGCATGCAAAAAATGAAATCATTCAGGAAATGTATAATTAGAAAAAGAAGTGGGCGGGTCACATAGTTAGCGTAAAGGATAACAAATGGACAGCTCAAGTTTTGTACTCATGGAATGTCAAAATACCTAAAAGAAGTCCTTTAGAATGATGGGTACATACTTTACAGAGATTTTCTAGTAGGACACAGACAGGATGTTCAGACAGGATGAGACAAAAAAAGGACAAATTCAAGTCTATATTGCTGGAGGAAGGAGGAAACATCATTATATTTGTTATACTTTTAAGGAAATGACAAAAAGAATCACACTTGACACCTCTTCCCCATCTCTCCCACCTATCCTCACCACCCCCAAATAAGGATTAATCAAAGATGGGGCAGAAACTTATTTTACTAAATTTTCATGCCTGAATAAAAAGGAATGTTTTCTGCAAAAAATGTATTTAATATGAACTTTGACATATTAGCTGACTAGTAAGACTGATTTTATTCGACTCGAATTATTTTTTAAAAATAAAGAATGAGAGAATACCTAAGGCCCAACTTGGTAACCTGTACAAAGCAAACGCTTAATGTTTGTTGAACTGAACTTAAATTAGGTAATATATCTGATTCAACCTATAGTTTTCCTAAGAAGGTCTTAATATTAGTTTAAGCACAACTATTTACAATCTTGAGCCCTCTGGTTGACAGTTACATTCTTAAAAATTCAAGATTCAATTCTAAAGTAATAAGACTTTTTTTTCTACAGTGGTAGAAACCAGTCTCATTATTTACACTTTGTACATAATCACATTTTAATATTTTCTAGTAAAATACAAATAAAGAAATAGCAGGCATTAGATTCAATCCATCAACACTCATTTCAGCCAAACAATTTTCTGAAATAAAATGTGTGTCAGCAATTTAACTTTGCTGTTCCTTTGCCAACAATGGAATTTAACATTTCTGTTGAAAGAGAAACAATACAATAATAGACTCCTGGCTCTTGAATGTTACTTAACCCAGAAAATAATAACTTTGGGACCATTAATACCTTTTTTTAAATAAAAGGCCAAAAACATTATTGCAAAGGTTAGTCCTATATTTAGGTTGAGTTTTCAGTTTTACTCATACTACAGATCTGAGAAAACCAATATTCTCTAAATTTATACCAGGCATGTTGCAACATATTCAATAGCTGTCTAATATATTTTAAAATAAGTATCAGTCTTATTTTCATTTCAAAATAAAATTGTGAAATCATGGATAACAGAAGAACAACCCATATGTGCCATTCAAGACCATGTCATGTTAAGACACTTTAAAGGCCCCCAGCATGTTAGGTGAACCTCTTCCCTGAAAAGAAATTTATTCAAGAGCATAGACAAGTTTTTACACAGAAGAATGGGTAGATGCACTGTGATTGGTGCCAATGAGGGAGTTGCTACATGAATTAGATCACTTAAGTATCAGTTTCATGTTCATTTTGAAATCAATCTTATTTTGAAAATTGTCAGACCCTATGGATTATGCACCATTTAAAACCTACAATTATATACTGAGCAATTCCTTCCACTTAGATAAAATTTTGGGGAAAAAATTTCAGTTTTTCTATTCATGTTACAGATAAAGACTGTCACTTCCAAATTAAGATTCTATACACTTTATCACATTTAAAATAATATATAGGCAAAACATCAGAATTGTTTGTCTCCTATTATTAGGTTTAAAAACATCTTGAGATTCCCACCAATTACTTGACTTGTTTGTTTAAAGTAATTGGTGGGAATCTCAAGATGTTTCTTCATTTCAAGATGAAGGAGGTATATAGCACTCATGTTGAGTAATTAGAAGTACTTAGCATAATGAAATATAAAATCCAATTACTAGCCAAGATATATTTTGGAAATTATGGTGCAGGTCATAATCAACTCACACTTGGACTATACTAATAACCTGCTGATTGGTCTCCCAGTCTAATGTCTTTTTCACTCCAATCTACATTCCATTCAGCTATCAAAATGATCCTTCTTATTAAGTGTAGGATCAAATATAAAATCTTCTCTTGACTTTATAATCTAAACCTCTCCTACCTTTCCAGCCTTCTTGCACCTTATTCCCATTCATGTACTCTAAGATCTAGCAATCCTGTCCTTGCTCTTCCTTGAATATGACACTGCATCTCCTGTCTTTCTAGAACTTCTCTCTTTTCCCTCCTTACTTATGCCTCCTGGCTTCCCTGGTTTCCTTCCAGTCTCAGTTATCTTCTTTTAGATTCTGAGTGTCCTAGACTATACAGACAACTCAAGTTGCCTTATCATTGGTGCATAACTTCCAAAATGCTGCATAAGTGGTCCTAATTCATGAATAGAGACTAATGGATGAGAATTCTCAGAATACCAGGTTTGGAAGGTTAAAAATCAATGGTTCATCTGAGTTGTGGGGAAGAAAGCCATCTCCCCTGAAGCAACCCTGTTCCCCACAGTTGCTAGTGTTCTCTCTCAAATTACTTTGTGTGTTGCATATGTGTGTATAACTACACACACATACACATATATACACACATATGTGTGTGCACATGTATACATGTGTATTTATCTGTGTAATAACATCTTTTTTATATGGACTTTTACTGCTTCTTATATACCACTAGTCTAACTCAGAATATCATCTGTACTAACCTGGGCTATTGCAATAGCTTCCAATTCCTACTTCAAGTCTTGCCATTCTGCAAAGGAATTGTCCTAAACAACAGTTCTGACCATGTCACACTGCTACAGAAACTCCACTGGCTCTTTCCTACATTTAGGAACAATAATAAATTTCTCTATTTGGTATTTAGATAATCTAATAACAGCCCACATTTCCAGTCATTTGGCACCTTACATATTACTTTCCTTCATGTACTCTAATGTCTATCTAAAATGGCCTTCTTGCTGTTCTTCACACTCAACATTCCAATTTCTGTTTACATACCTTTCCACTAACTATCCCCCAAGATGGAAAGCTCTTCCTTCTCATTTCCACTTCTTGGAAATCTTTGATTTCCTTCAAGACTCAGTTCAAGAGCCACTTTCTCTATGAGGCCTTTCATAATTCCTATATCTATTAGTGCTTTCCCTAGCTCCAAGGTTATCTTACATCTTTATCTTCTTCCTTTTGGGGGAGGGGCTAGGCAAAAGGGTTAAGTGACTTTCCCAGGGGTCACACAGTCAATAAGTGTAAAGTGTTTGAGGCCAAATTTGAACTCAGGTCCTCCTGACTCTAGGGCCGGTACTCTATCCACTGCACCACCTAGCTGCCCCACATCTTCTTTCCATATACATACAGAAATATATACGTTGTCTCCAATATCAAAATGTGATTGATACATTGAGGGCAATGACTCTTTATTTTTGTCTAATATACCCAGCTTTTAGAACAATGACAAGAACAAAAAAGTACATAGTGAGTGCTTGATTGTTCTGTTTATGTTGTTTCCACTGAAAAACAGGTAAATTTCCTTGAGGTCAAGAGCTATTTTATTATCTTTGTATCCTTAGTGTGAGTAGAGAGCTTGGTATACAATAGTTAATGCTTGTTGAAGGAACTACTGATGAAGCCTAAAAGGTAAAGATAACATACTAAAATCTGTTAGCAACAAAAGTTATCTTACCTGTATTAAAGTCCAGATCCTAGAGTTATTTTCCTCAATCCATCCACAAGTTTTTATTAAGTATCTACTATGCTAGGCACTGTGTTAAGCACTTAGAATACAAAGAAAGATGTGAATCATTTCTTAACCTCAAGAAGTTTACCCTCTAACAAAGGAAGTAGCATGTATACACACACCTTATAACTTCCTTAATCTTACCATTGGTCTAGTTCATATCTTGAGGACCCACAGGGAGCAGCTTCTGTTGAAAGACCTATCCCTCAAATTTCCAGTTATTACTCCATTCCCTCTGCCTCTCCTACATGAACCCTGCCCCTCCTCTCATACCTATCCCCATCCCTCAGGAAGTAGCTCAGAATATCCATTCCACTCCAACCCTTGGGCTCATTTCCCCCCTTCCCAAGAGTGATAGACAGGGTTCTTGGTCCAGGCCCACTTTTTGTGACTTGAGGAATCTCATTTAAATCAGTACCAAGGAGAGGGAGCTATTAGTACCCGATGCACTTTTTATTCTCCCGCAGGCTGCTGCAACCTAACAACATAGGGACTGAACCTTGAGAGCTATGTCTGTCAATGTACATGCCTGTTAAGTGTTTGGATATTTGCAACTGTTATCTAGAAAGAATCTTTTTTTTTTTTTGCTGACAACATAACCAAATCCTTACTGGAGACAAATGTATACTTGGCCCAGAATGACAAGATACATGCAAGGCAAACTTAGTAGGGAAGATACTAGGCAGTTTCTAGGGACCAGGAAAAGCCTCTTGGAGAAAGTGGCCTTTGAGCAGAGCCCTGAAGCATCCAGAAGTGAAAGGAGTTTCAGCTTGGGGTATAAATAATACAAAAGCATGGTGACAGAAGATAGAGAGAGATACATGTGAGGAACAAAAAGAATGCCAATATGGCTAGACTACAGAGTACATGAAGGGGATTAATGTATAAGAAGACTGCAAAAACAGAAAAAGGTCATGCTGTGAAGTATTTTAAATGATCAAGAGAAAAGTTTGTACTTCTTCCAAGAATTAATGTGAAATCAGTGGAACTTATTGAGCAGAAACTGACATGGTCAGACCTGTACTTTAGGAAAAATCACTTTGGGAGCTGCATGATGAATGGACTGGAATACAGAAAGATTTGAGAAAGGGAGACCAATTCAGAAGGATATTGCAATAGCTGAGGAAGAGGTGATAAGACTCTGAATTAGAATAATGGCTGAGTAAGTGAAGACATGCACAAGGGGTTATGTGACCCCTTTTGGGGTTTTCTTGGCAAAGACATTGGAGTGGTTTGCCATTTCCTTCTTCAGCTCATTTTACAGATGAAGAAACTAAGGCATATAGGATTAAGTGGTTTGCCCAGGATCACACAGCTGGGAATTGTCTGAAGTTGGATTTGAATTCAGGAAAGGGAGTTTTCCCAACTCCAGGCCTCCACTGTACCACCAATACCTTCTGTACTTTAGTTGCAAAATTTCTGATCTTTTCTTCTTATTATGATTCAATAAACAGAGATTTCTATTTTAGTAATTTTAATACAGTAAAGCATTTGACTTATTTAGAAGTCATTTACCTTGTAACCTCAAATATATAAAAAAAGTTCAAGAGCCAAAAAGTAAGCAAAAGTCCAAAAGAAAGAATATAAGGTATAAGTACCTAAGCTCATGCATGTTAATCATAAAAATCCGACTCACTCAAACCCTTACCTATGGCTTATTTACTTTGAATACAATACTAACAAATTTGGTTATGTTTTCCCAGCTCATAGCAGATTGCTGTCTCAAAACTAGAAAGTAGGACCTGCTAAAAACTGAAACTCAACACCAATTGTAGATACAAAGGTTGAAAATATGAGTTACTAGAAGGATGGGGGCACCCTTGATGATAATAAGAATGTTTGGAAGAAGAGTGTGTTTGGGGGAAAAGAGTTATATTTTGAGAATAATGAATTAGAAATATCTATGGAATAATCAGTTTGAAATGTACAATAGGTAGGGTCAAGATACTAGGAGACACTCTTGTTTTCCAAAGCTAAGGCTCAGCAAACAAACTGTGCCCTGAGCTTCGCATAACGATAATCCTTTGCACTCACCCTCCAGATGATCTCAGCCACAGCAAAATCCCAGAATTGTTTCATATAATTATTGTATTGCTTTGACTAGCAGCACCAGGTGTTCTCTGAGCTCAGACAAGCACCTGTTCTGGTCAAGAAGACCTGCTATGAATCAAACTTGTCACATTATTGCTGTTCCCTGTCATGGTCAGGGCTACAGCTCACTACACAACCATTGGTATGGCATAAGTATTGAGATCTGGCCACATTAATACAGGTCCCCCGCCACTGGAAGGGGGGCATCCCAGGATGTGACCTTGTCTGCAAGCCACCTCTCTCACTCTGAAATTAAACTTCTGCTTGATTCCTGACATTCCTGTTTCTAGCCTGCTCTGTTCAGCTCCAGCCATCCATAGGTGAGAGGCTGGTTTGGTCCAGTTGATGGTGGTTTTCACGTGGGAGAATAGCTCTGGAGCATGATTAAAGCCAGATACATAAATATGGGAGTTCTCTCTATAAGTGAATCCATGGGAACCAAGGACATCACCAAATGTGAAAGTGCGAAGACAGGAGAGTCCAGAACAAAGTTTAGAGCATACCCAGACTAAGTGTGTGTGACATGAAGAACCAGCAAAGGGAAATGAGAAGAAGCAGGCAGGCAGGAGACCTAAGACAGAATAATGTCACAAAATCCAGTCAGGAGTTGACCAACAGTCAAATGCTTCAGAGAGGTCAAGGATGAGGA
The DNA here is from genome assembly GCF_900497805.2 of Vombatus ursinus. Classification (NCBI taxonomy): domain Eukaryota; kingdom Metazoa; phylum Chordata; class Mammalia; order Diprotodontia; family Vombatidae; genus Vombatus; species Vombatus ursinus. The sequence goes on along the minus strand of NW_020948983.1, from coordinate 43,234,444 downwards.
CTGAGAAAAAATATTTGGCACTAAAGAGGTTGTTGTTTTATTTTGTAGAGAGTAATTTCAGTTGAATGATGTTAAAAACCATATTGCAGAGGATTTTTAGAAGACAGTGAGAGGAAAATAAAATGAAAATGAGTATGGGAAAGTTTTTTAAGGAGTTTAGCAGAGAATAAAAGAGGAAATATTAGGTGACACCAAGTGGGAATGGCAGGATCAAATCAGTCATTTTTTTAAGGGCAAAAGAGAAAGATATATTTGTAGGCAACAAGGAAGTAACCAGTAGACAGGGAGAAAATAAAGATGAGGAAGCATAACAGCATGGGAAATCTGCTGGAAAAGATGAAGGAATGAGATCAAGAATATATAAAGAGGAAGTGGATTTCAAAGAGGCTGCTGCTGCAGTGGCTGGAATAAAGGAAGAAATAGTGGGGAATAATTTTCAAGGTGTGTGAGATGAGAATTAGGAACTCTCAGTGAATTATCTAGATTTTCTTGTTAAAGCAAGAGTTAAGGGGCAGAGGATGAGAGTCAGGGTGCCAGGGAAAGCCTGAGGACAGATAAAATTGATAAGCAGTCAGAGGATATGAACAGGCAGTTTTCAGACAAAGAAATCAAAGCTATCTATAGTAATATCAAAAAAATGCTCTAAATCACTATGATTAGATAAAACACAAATTAAAGAAAACTCTGAGGTACCACCTCAGATTAGCTCATATGACAGAAAAGGAAAATGACAAATGGTGGAAGAGATATGGGAAAATTAGGACACTAAAACATTGCTGGTGGAGTTTTGAACTGATCCAACCATTCTGGAAAACATTTTGGAACTATGCCCAAAGGGCTGTGCAAACCCCTTAACACAGCAATACCACTACTAGATCTATATCCCAAAGAAATTTTACAAAAGGAAAAGGACCTATATGTACAAAAATATTTATAGCAGCTCTTTTTGTAGTGGTAAAGAATTGGAAATCAAGGCTATCTGATGCACACAAACATATTAATGTTTTCCTATAATGAGATATCTGGTTCTAATTCCTCTTATAAATGTAAGCAAATCCTTTCAAACAGACTCATTCTGCTCATATATACCAACTTGAAGTTTTCATTAAGCCCTAGTATCTATACAATTACAGGTTTTATAAAAGGGTCTTTTTAGGATATATGCTGCTGATACAATGAGTAGTAAACTGATACACCCTCTCCCTCCCATTATTTTATGATCAATTGCCATGTGTTTGCAACTTTACCTTTTATTATACTGACTCTTAAGGTAAATATGGGCTGCCCCTTTAATATCCTTCTCTTTCACATTTCAAATACTGAGGAGAAATTTTGAAATATACTGATAAATATAATTTTATTTCTTTCAAGTATAGTACATATTTTATAAAGTAAGAAATGACATTCAGAATTTTGTGATATATTGTTTATAGTCTTTGATACCTCTGTAAAAAAAGATAGACGGAAGAGGTAGGAATAATTGCTTCCATTAGATCACTTCTACATACTGTCAGAGCCTACTGCTTCTACCAAAATACCTTGAATATCTGAAATTATATTCCAAATCTGTTTCCTCATTCATCAACCCTAACCCCTCCTATTTATTTCTTCAATAGTTGCTTTGCTTAAAGAGTCTTGTTTGCATTATCAGGTAAACATTTATATTCAACTTTGTAGAAACTCATGTTCCATTGCTTTCCTGCTCCCAATATTCCAAAGTAGCCCAGATGTTCCTGAAGCTCTTCAAATAGGCACCTCTTTCAAAGAGAGTTTCTCTCCCTGCACCTGCCTTTCACAAATCCCAATAAATCTGCAGCATTCCCTCTCAATTCTCTATGCTTATCATTTCTTAGGAGAATTTTAAATCTTAATTCACACAAAAAGTATAATAAAATTGCTCTTAAATGACAGTGAAAAAATGAGCAAATGGTAATAAAAGGAGAAATAACTCCGTAAGGATGACAACCAATTTACTCTTTACTTCACTAAGTTTAAAAAGTAAAATCTCTACTTCCACACTTAAATTATAAACAAAAACAACCAGTGCTAGAGAAAAAACATTTATGTGTGTGCACACATAAGCTAGTTTATCTTTGACTTAGTATAAAGTTTTATTTAAAGCCATATGATAACTGGCAGAATTAATTCCTAGAGAAGACAGTAGAATAAGGCAGGAAATTATTTGGTTCTCCTAAATCCCACCATAAACAATATAAAATAGTGTCTCAAAGTAAACTTTGAGCAGTAGAAATAATTAAAAGTTGGGGTAAGGCAGTTGCCCTCCTAAGACAACTTGGGAATGAGTTAGGAAAGACTGGAGCTACCTGGGTGGTGGCTTGGCCTGGCTGAGACGTAAATATCTCCAGGCAGATACCAACAAATCAACTAACAAACCCTGTGAGCAGCTCTGGGGGCCACAGCTTCAGGAACTTTCACTTCAAGGACAGGGGAAGACTGAAGGGCCCTCTGCTGGCTCTGGATGCTGGGCCCAGGTGCACTAACCAAACATAGTCCCAGGATATGATTCTGGGTGAGAAGTGAGCATATACCAATGAGTGTGGTAGCAGAGGGGCAGGGCCCTGCTGGCTGTGGGCACTCACAGAAGAGTGGAGTCTTTGGTTTTGGTTTTAGGGCAGAAGGGTGAGTTAAAGCTTGCAGTTACGGGAGGGACCGTAGGAAGCAAGAGCATTTGCACTGACAGTGTTGCTGGGGACCCTGATCATGGCTTAGGGGTGGAGAGGAATACCTGAGGCCAGGCCTCTGGACAGAGTTCAGAAAACAACAGCACAAAAAACCTGAAGCCTGAGATAACATCCCCCACAACTCAGGACTAGAGTCCTACTTTAACACAAAGTTAACAGACAAGAAATAAGCTGCTTTAAAAAAAAAAATAGAGTAAGCAAAAGAGAAAGAACTCAACCATGGATAACTACTATGGTGATAGGGAAGATCTGGGTTCAAACTCAGAAGAAAACAATGAAGTTAAAACAGCTATTTCCATCTCAAAGAAAAAAGCAAAAAGGTCACAAAAGGTCTTTTTGGAAGAATTTAAGAAGAGTTTTATAAATCAAATAAGAAAAACTGAGGAAAAATTAGAGAAAAACTAAGAGTAATACAAGAAAATCAAGATAATTATGAAAAGTCAACCAGTTGGGAAAAGAGATCCAAAAACTCATGGAAGAAAATAACTCCTTAAAAATTAAAACTGAACAAGAGAAAGCTAATGACTTCACAAGATACTAAGAAATAATAAAACAAAATCAAAAGAATGAATAGAAAAGAATGTCAAACATCTCATCAGAAAAAACAACTGACCTGGAAAACAGATTGAGAAGAGACAATATATGAATTGCTGGACAGCTTGAAAGCTATGATAAAAAAAAAAGTCCAGACATACTTCAAGAAATTATTAAGGAAAATTGCCCTGAAGTTTAGAACAAGAGGGTAAAATCAAAATAGAAAAAAACCTAACAATTATCAGTGAAAGAAACCATAACATGAAAACTCACAGGAAAATCATAGCTAAGTTTCAAAGTTCCCGAATCAAGGAGAAAATACTACAAGCAACTAGAAAAAAAAAAAAATTAAATACTGTGGAACTACAGTCAGGGTAATACAAGCTGTTACAACTTCTACATTAAAAGACTAAAGGGCATGGAACATTATATTCCAAAGAGCAAAGAAGCTGGGTTTGTAACCAAGTATAACTTAACAAGCAAAGCTGAGTGTAATACTGAATGGAAAAAAAAATAGACATTTAATGAACTAAAGGACTTTCATATATTTATGAAGAAAAGAAAAGAACTGAATGGAAAATTTGACCTGCTAGCTTCAGGAGAAAGATAAGAAGGTAAACATTAAAGACCAGTTATAAAGAATTTAATAAGGTTAAAATGTTTATTTCTTATATGGGAAAATGTTATCTGTAACTCTTAAGAATGTCATCATTACTCAGGTAATTTGAAAAAGCACAGACAGAAGGCTTGGCATTGAGTATGATGGGATGGTCCTAAAAAATAAAACTGGGTAAGGAAAGGTAAAATAGAGCAATTATACAAATGAGGTGTAAGTGAAAGAACTGTTACAGTGGAGGCAGGAGGTGGTGGAGGGCTGGAAGTGCTAGAACCTCATCATCATCAGAAGTAGATTAAAGGGGAATAACACAGACATTTAAGAGGGTATCAAAGTCTTCTTAACTAACAGAGAAAAGAAAGGGTGAGGGAATAGAATAAGGCAGGGACTTTTAGATGCATGTATAGATCAAGAAATAGGAGGGTAAAGGAGGGATTCTTAAAGGAGGGGAGAGGATAAGAGAGGTACTCTTACTAGAGCGGGTAGATTAAAGAATAGGAGGGTAAGGGGAAAGGATAGGGGAAGGATTCTTAGAAGGAGTACAGATTTGGAAGGAAGTAGTTAGAAGTCAATTAGACATCTGAATAGAGTAAAAAGAGGGAGAAAAGGATCAACAGTGATGCAAAATAAGATGGAGGGAAATATACAACTAGTAATTATAACCTTGAATGTGGAAGGGACAAACTTACCCATAAAATGGAAATAGATAGCAGAATGAATAAAAAACCAGAAGCCAATAATATGTTGTTTACAAGAAACACATTTAAAAGTGAGAGATATACACAGAATAAAAATAAAGCAAAAACAAAAAGAGAATTTATTATGCTTCAGCTGACGCAAAAAAAGCAGTGGTAACAATCATGATCTCAGACAAAGTTAAAGATATAATAAATTTAATTAAAAGAGATAAATAGGGAAACTACATTATGATAAAAGGTAGCAGAGATAACAAAGTAATATCAATACTAAACCTATATGCACCAAATGCTATAGCATCTAAATTTTAAAAAGAAAAGCTAATAAATTAATTAAAGGTATAAATAGACAATAAAACTATAATAGTGGGGGACTTCAACCTTCTCCTCTCAAAACTAGATAAACGTAACCTAAAAAACAGATAAGAAAGAAGTCAAAGAGATGAACAGAATCTTAGATAAGTTAGATATGACAGATATATGGAGAGAACTGAATGGAAATAGAAAGGAATACACCTTTTTCTCAGCAATACATGGTACCTTAAGAAAAACTGAGCATGTATTAGAGCATAAAAACTTTACAGTTAAACGCAGAAACGCAGGAGTATTAAATTCATCCCTTTCAGATCATAATACAATAAAAATTATATTAATAAGGGACTATGGAAACACAGATTAAAAATTAATTGGAGACTAAATAACCTAATCTTAAGGAATAAGTGGGTTAAAGAGTAAGTCATACAAACAATAAACAGTTTTACTAAAGAGAACGATAATGAAACAATATATCAAAATGCATGAAAGGCAGCAAAAGCTGTAATCAGAGAAAAATTCATATTTCTAAATGCTTATATCAACAAAATAGAGAAAGAGCAGACCAATGAATTGAGTATGCAATTAAAAAAACTCTAGAAAAGAACAAATTTTAAAATCCCAATTAAACACCAAATTGGAAATCCTAAAAATTAAATGTGAGATTAATACAACTGCATGTAAAAAAAATGTGATTTCATAAAATTACAAGTTGGTTTTATGAAAAAACCAATAAAACAGATAAACCATTAGTTAATATGAAAAAACAAAGAAGAAAACTAAATTACTAGTGTCAAAAATGGAAAGTGACTATATCACTAATGAAGATGAAATCTTCATTTTGCTCAATTATATGCCAATAAATTTAACAATTTAGATGAAATGGAAGAATATTTACAAAAAATATAAACTGTCTAGATTAATGGAAGAGGAAATAAAATATCTAAATAAATCTATTTTAGAAAAAGAAAATGAACAGGCCATAAATGAGCTTTCTAAGGAAAAAGCATCAGGACCAGGTGAATTTAAGTGAATTAAAGGAGTCTTACCAAACTCCTTTTATGAAACTAGTATGGTACTGACACCTAAATCAGGAAGAGCAAAAACAGACAAAGAAAACTATAGATCAATTTCATTAATGAATATGGATACAAAAATCCTAAATAAAATATTACTCAGGAGACTACAATAATATATCACAAAGATTATACAAGGTAACCAAGTGGTATTTATACCAGAAATGCAGGGATGGTTAAACATAAGGACAACTATTAACATAATTAACTGCATCAATAACAAAAGTAACAAAAATCATATGAGCATATCAATAGATGAAGAAAAAGCTTCCGACAAAATACAACACTCATTTCTATTAAACAAAAAAAAAAACCTTGAAAGCATAGGCATAAATGGATTTTTCCTTAAAATGATAAGAAGTACCTGCCTAAAACCATCAATAAGCATCACTTGTAATGGGGATAAACCAGAAGCCATCCCAGTAAGATGGCTATTATCGCCAGTATTATTCAATACCACTAGAAATGCTAGCAATAGCAATAAGAGAAGAAAAAGATGATGAAATTGAAGGAATCAGAATGGGCAATGAGGTAATAAAACTGTCTCTTTGCAGACAATATGAAGATATATTGGGAAAATCCTAGGGATTCAACTAAAAAGATAGTTGAAACAATTTTAGTAGAGCAGCAGGATATAAAATAAACCCAGACAGATCATCAGCATTTCTATATACCACCCACAAAACCCTGTAAGAAGAAATACTAAGAGAGACACCATTTAAAATAACTATAGACTGTAGAATACCTTGGAGTATGCCTGCCAACACAAACCCAGGAACTACATGAACATTAATTATAAAATAAGTTTTATGCAAATAAAGTCAAATTTAAATAATTAGAAAAATAGTAACTGTTCATGGGTGGACAGAGCCAATATAATAAAAATGACACTTCTACCCAAACTAATTTACTTATTCAATGACATCCCAATTAAATTGCCAAAAATTATTTTATTGAGCTAGGAAAAATAATAATGAGACTCACTTGGAAGAACAAAAAGTCAAGAATTATCAAAAAAAAAAAAGTATTTAAAAAATGTAAGGGAAGGAGGTTTAGAAGTACCAGATTTTAAACTATATTAAGACAGTAATTATCAAAACTATCTAGTACTGGCTAAGAAACAGAAAAATGGATCAGTGGAACAGAGCAGACATACAATACAGAGTAGTAAGTGATTATTGAAACTTTGTATTTGACAAACAAAGATTTAAGCTTTTGGAATAAGAATACAGTATTTGGTAAAAATTGTTGGGAAAATGAAAGTAGACTGGCAGAAATAGACTAATATCTTACACCATTTACCAAGATATGGTCAAAATGGAAAAACAACCTAGAAAATAAGAACAACATGGAATACATTACCTATCAGACTTACGGATAGGAGAATTTCTGAATAAACAAGAGGGAAAGCATTGTGAGATGTAAAGTGGATAATTTTGCTTACACTAAATTAAAGAGGTTTTGTACAAACGAAACCAATGTAGCCAAAATTAGAAGAAAAGCAGAAAATTGGGGGAGGGGGAATTTTATAGACAGTTTCTCGGATAAAGGTCTCATATCTCAAATATACAAAAAACTTTCTCAAATTTATAAGAATATGGGTCATTCTTCAATTGATAAATGGCCAAAGGATATGAAGATAGTTTTTGGATGAAGAAATCAAAACTATATATAGTCATGGAAAAATGCTCTAAATTGATTAGAGAAGTGCAAATTAAAACAACTGAGATATTACCTCATACCTATTAAATTGGCTAAAAAGATAAAAGGGGGAAATGATAACTGTTGGAGGGGATGTGGAAAAATTGGGACATTAATACACTGCTGGTAGAAATGTGAACTGATCTGACTGTTTTAGAGAGCAATCTGGAATTATATAAAACTGTGTATACCCTTAGACTCAGCAATACCACCATTAGGTTTGTTCCCAAGGTGATCAGGGAAAAAGGAAAAATACCTATATATTCTAAAATATTTGTAATAGTTCTCTTTGTGGTGAACTGGAAGCTGAGAAGATGCCCATAAACTGGAGAAAAGATGAACAAGTTGTACTATATGACTATGATAGAATACTATAAGAATAAGAAATGATTAGCTGGTTGATTTTATAAAAACATAGAAAGACTTGTGTGAAATAATGAAAAGTGAAATGAGCAGAAACAAGAGAACAATGTATATAGTAACTGTTTGAAGAATAATTGTGAACAATCAAGTAATTGAGTATTATAAATATTCAAATCAACTACAAAGGACCTATAAAGGAAGATGCTATCCTCCTCCAGAGAAAGAACTAATAAATAGAAGCACGCATAGTATGGTTTTATATATATTTACACATCAGTGTCAAGTGCTGGCCTTTTCTATTGCAGGGTGAGGAAGAAGTGAGGAAAACAGTTTAGGACTTAAAATGTAACCAAAAAAAATAATTACAATGTACAGAGGCTTTCGATTATCTGCTAAAATGGAAAGAGCTCTGGATTTGTAGTCAAAGGACCTTTGAATCCTCGCTCTGCCACTTTCACTCTGTGAAAGCTTGAACCTTCACTTTCTGGGTCTCACCTTCCTCACATGTAAAATAAGGAGATGAACTAATTAATCTGTAACGAACTTCTCAGATACACTTTTAACATTTTATGACAGTGCAACATTCTATCTATATTTAAGAACTTCTGTAATTATAGACCAATTCTATGTCTCAGTATATCAATATATTCATCAGATTATATCCTTCTTCAGTGGAGACAGGATTTCCAGACCCATCAGAAGGCAAAATATCTCCCCAAGTATTTTTTGGAGTCAACATTTTATAGTCTGGTGAAGATGGCCAAATCTTACAGGGTAAATTGAGCTTCCTCTGAAAACAGTTATAGTTAACATAAATTACTTTTACCAATCTTTTACTACTCTAGTTTGGTCTTGTTTTGCTCATGATGAGCAACTTTTTTCTCACAGCAAATAAGCAATTATTTATTGACTGTTCTTATCAATATCCTTGCAATTGCAAGAAGCCTGTGCTGCACTGTAATCACTAACACCCTTTTCAAGCTTCCAGGTTTGTTTTCTGAGGATTAATTAGGCTGTTTTGCAGGATGTAGCTTCTCATTTCTTAGTGTTGAACTACACTCTCCTGTGCACCGTGGTTTAACAGATGTTTCACCATCTTAAAAGATGGGCTTAAAAGATCTTTGAAATGCTTGAACTCCCTACACAAACAGCAACTGCTATATATCTATCAGTTGAAACGTGCTCTTGAAGAGCTCTAACTTTTGCACTTTTTTGAGAAGACATATGTACTCTTTAATAATACAGAATTTAAAACACAACAAAAGTGATTAAATCCAGCACTCAAATGATACAGAACTAATTAATAGTGGGGAAACTAGCTCAATCAAGTTTCATCTGGTAAAGGTCAGGCATTCTGAGTTAGCCAAGTGTCAGAAAAAGCACATAGGTTATGACCACTGCTGTCACAAAATGTAATCTTACCAAAACTAGTGCTTCTCCCAAGTAATTCTCACACTAGTGTAAAGCTGACACTTGAAAACGAACTATTACATCCGAGCATCAGTTCAAAAAACACTTATCTTTCATGTCTTGTGACCATACAGAAACACTAGTAGAACACTTCAAGGTTCTCAGAAGAAATCCCTGATGACTCTAGAGTTTGGCCCCATCATCCACAGAAGAAAGCCCAAATGAATGAAGAATGTTTATCGCCTGTACTGTTTATTGCCTGACGGGCAGCTGGATGGACAATCCATCCTTTGTCCATTGACACAGAGAGAGAGAGAGAGAGATACTGATTGATAGATCCATAGATGTATATATACACAGACATGGACATAGATTTATATATGCATATATTTACATACATATATATTTATAATTTTATATTCATATCTGAGACAGTTAATACAAATGGTCAACAACCTGAGCCAGAATTAAATAGGAAGAAGACAGTGAGCTGGACTGTTTTCAGAAAATTGCAGAACTCTTTTAATCATCCTCAAATTTCAGAAACCAAAGCCCATCTTTTTAACACCAATATTCTACTGGTGTATGGTTGTGAGAAATAAAATACACCAGTCTCTGAAAAACTGAAAATAAAATATTTTTAACATAGACTACTAAAATTGTTTCCTGAGTGGCCTCAAATTTTTTCTAACTCCAATCAACCCTTACATTCTGCTGCCTGATACATCTTCCCCAAAGATTACATTAGGTCACATCTCATATTCACTCAATACCCCACTCAAAAATTTTGACCAATATAGAAGTATAGTGTGGAGGAAAGATTATAATATTTGGAAATGGAAAAGAATTATAAATTTAGAACTTGAAGGGACTACAAAAGCCATAAGGTCTATCCTTCTCATTTAATAGATGTGTAAACTGAAGCAAAGAGATTACACACTTTGTTCAGGATCACAGAATTATTAAGTTTCTGGTAGCAGGATTTGAATCCAGGTCTTCCTGAGTCTAAGTCCAGTGTTTTATTAATTGTTCTCAAACTTTTTGGTCTCAAGAACCCTTTCCACTCAAAATTTACTGAGGACTCCAAAGATCTTTTGTTTATGTGGATTATAGATATTATCATGTTGGAAATTAGAACTGATAAAAATTTTAAACAGTTTCTTTAAACAACAATATACCTATTCATTGCATGTTAATAAATAACATTTTTACAAAAACTTACTGTATTTTCCAAAACAAAAAAAGTTCATACAAGTCTCTTTAATGTTTGGCTTAATGGAAGATAGCTTTCACAGATGTGTAGTTGGAAAGAGGAAAAGTAATGTTAGTGGTCAAATAACATCTTAGTATTATTACAAAAATAGTTTTGAGCTTGTGGATCCCCTGAAAGGGTCTGAGACCCTCAAAGGTCTTCACACTACACTTTGAGAACCACTAGTTTGGTAGAAAGTACACTAGATTTGGACACAAGCAGGGTCATTAAATTCTATTTACTACCTGTCAACTTACTTCTCTGAAGTTTTCTTTCTCCATCTATAAAATGAGAGAGATGGACCAGATTCAAGGGTTCTTAACTTTTTTTGCATCATGAGCCCCTTTGACAGTCTGATAAAGTCTATTAGACCCTTTCTTAGGATAATGTTTTTAAATTCATAAAATATGTAGGATTACAAAGGAAACCAATGACACTGAAACTGTTACCAAAATATTTTTTAAAAAGTTAATAGACCAGAGTTAAGAACCCTTTAACTAGATGATCTTTCAGATTCCCTTTTCATTTCTAAAACCTATGATCCCTAAAATTTCTTCTTTCTCTTCTATCACAACTATATTCTTAGAAACTATTACTGTCTAGGAAAATGCTGGATGGCATCAGTTCTGAATAACTATTAGTCAACAATAATAGCTTCCGTTGTTGTTTAGTCATTTTTCAGTTGTGTCCAACTCTTCATGATCTCTGTTAGGGTCTTCTTGGCAAAGATACTGGTGTGGTTCACCATTTTCTCCTCTAGCTCATTTTACAAATGAAATAACTCAGGCAAATAGGGTTAAGTGACTTGTCCAGGGTCACACAGTTAAGAAATGTCTGTGGTTGGATTTGAATTCAGGAAAAGGAATCTTTCCTACTCTAGGCCTGGTACTCTAGCCACTGTACCACCAATACCTCTGTTCCTTTGTTGCAAAATTTCTGATCTTTTGTTCTTATTTACCCAAAGCACAGCTGTTGTATAATTAAAAGTAATGACACTGTAACACCCCTATTGCGAATAAACAGAGAATTCTTTTTAGCAATTTTAATACAGTAAAGCATTTGACTTATTTAGAAGTCATTTACCTTGTAACTTCAAATATCAAAAAAAGTTGGAGAGCCAAAAAATAAGCAAAAGTCCAAAAGAAAGAATATAAGGTACAAGTACTAAAGCTCATGCATTTTAATAATAAAGGTCTTACTCACTTAAACCCTTACCCATGGCCTATTTACTTTAGATTACTAACAAATTTGGTTATGTTTTCCCAGCTCACAGCAGACTGCTATCTCAAAACTGGAAGGTAGGACCTGCTAAAATTGAAACTCAACACCAATTGTGGCAAAAAATTAAAGATTATGGCTACCAGTGATAAAAAATAAGAAATTAAAAAGTGAGCTTTAAAAAAGGTGGTATCACTTAAGGTTATTTATAAAGGCAATCAGCTTTATACATCTTGATATTACCCTTGAGGGCATATAAAGCACAAAAACTAATGTTTGTAATGGTGACAGTCATCAAGAAAAGAGGAAATTAATTTCAGCACTTTCTTTTTTTTAACAGGACAAGAGAGTGAATAATTTTATAAAGATAGGTATCCAAATTAAAAATGGTTTTGGCACTTGAAGGGGATAAACTTACATTATCTAGAAAACTAACTTATGTAAAAAGCTCCATTTCATAATAATAGAAGAAAAATCAAGCATCATGATATTTAATGCGAGCAAGCTTAAAAAGATGTACCTGCTTTTCCACTGAAAAGTGAGTTCTTTCAATCAATCATAAATAGGTGTTGTTAAGTATCTACTATGCTCTAAGAATAGGGCATGGGGCAGTCCTTGCCCTCAAGAGCTCACATTCTATTGGGAAAGATGTGTGTATGTATGCATGTGTATATTAAATATGTAATTATAAAATAAATAGAGGATACCGGGCAGAGGCACTAGAGACTGCAGGGTAAGGACTTATATAAAAGGTAGTCTTTTAATAGACAATTTGTTTAAAAGACAAAATAAAACAGAGCTCTGTAACACCTTCAAACGGAAAATATCTAATACAGAATAAAAAGAAGCAGAAGTTTTCTTTTTTATTGTTAAACAAAGACACATTCAGTCTTACTTTCAAAAATTCATAATAGTTGGGAAGCTTTTAATTTATCCTGGGTGAAAAAAATTCCAGAGAATTCACAGCTAAAATAAAATTTCAACGTAAGGTATAATAATTATGTTACACTAAAAGCTTTTAATTAAACAATTAAGCAACTGTGTTATTTACCTGTCTGTTCCTTTCATCCATAATCCGAGTAATCTGTATTTTCTTCCGCCCCATTTTTGCGCTTGCCTTTTCTTCTTTACAATCCAAATAACTATTTAATTCTAGAATTATTTCTCTTCAGTATCCTAATGCATGGTACACAGCTTCTCCTGTTTCAGGTTCCAGTCCAAAGGCTGCTTCTGAAACTATTTTTTTAAGATCTAAAAGAAATAATAGAATTTATGACATAAATTACAGAAAGCAGATGATACTTCAAGATAAATTTCTGTCTCCAGGAATTCCAAAACTGTTTTTTATGCAATACATAATCAATACATAGAACTGTTTCTTCTAAAGTTGTTGGTCCTGTATGATAACTACCAAAATGTAAGTCAACATTATGGAATAGATCTCTGGAAGTAAATCCTTTGGTTTTCCAGATGATCTTACTCTGGAAAAATTTTTCTTGTCAAACTTAACTCTCTTCTACCATTTTGGAAATTCAGTAACTCTAATTCCATCTTTAATGGAAAGAGAAAATAGTTTATCCTGAAAATATGACAAATCCAGAGTGTTCACTGGACTTCAATTTCTAAAGAAAATTATATGATTGTTCCTTCCCTCAAATGTTCCTAGTTTATATTTATATTTATATTTCCTAGTTCCTTCCCTCAAATGTTCCTAGTTTATATTTATATATTTATATAAATGTTGTGTTTATATTTCTCATTTTCTACCTTAATATAATTTAGACATACATACACACATATGTATTGTATTTTGCCAACTTAAAAGAAGATTTTATAAACGACCCACCAAGATTTTATTAAGATAAAATGGTTGTGAAAGACAGACACACTAATACAATGATGATACAGCAGTTGATCCAACTGCAGTTAGATACCAATTTGTAATTATGCAAGAAAATTTACTAAGCTGTCTATACTCTTTGGCCCAGCAATTCCACTAGAAGGCTTATATCACGTACCCCAATAACATCAAAAATAAAAACAAAAATATAGTATTCACTAAAATATTTGTAGCACTATATTTTGTGGTAACAAAAAAAAAGTGCCCATCAATAGGGGAATGGATAAAAAAGCTATAGTATTTGAATGTAATAGGGACATTACTGTGGAATTAGAAATTATCTGAGGAATTCAGATAAACATGTTAAGATTTGATAAAGAACAAAATAAACAGAACTAAAAAAATACATAACTACAACAATATGAAGGAAAAAAGTACTAAAAAGGAAGCCAAACTTTAAGTAAGTTAAAAAAACAAGAAGAGTCCTTAAAAAGACATAATTAATTAAATAATTAAACATACACCTCTCCTTATTGTAGAGAAGTGATGAGGAATTACTACAAGAATGCTATAAGTCATAAGTTGTAGTGATAGCATCTGTTAAATGGGGAGGGGAAAGAAAGGAAGGTACTTTCACCCCCATTCCTTAGAAATTAATGATGCAAAGATAGTGCAACACTTAAAAAACTTATATTATGAAAAATAAAGTTATATTTTCTTTTTTTTGCCTTGATAATTTATTTTTAATTCACAACATTCACTTTCATAATATTTTGAGTTTTTAATTTACTCCCCCTCCCACTCCTTCCTCCCGCCCCAGAGGGCATGCAGTCTGATACAGGCTCTATTTATATTCATATTAAATATATTGTACCATTAGTCATGACTTAAAGTACAATTAGAACTAATGGGAAGAATCATAAGAATGAAGCAATAAAACAAAACAACAAAGGAAAAGGGAAGCAAATAGTTTGCTTCCATCTGCATTCAGACTCCATAGTTCTTTCTCTGGATGTGGACAGCAATTTCTACTTTAAGTCTTTTGGAGTTGTCTTAGATTCTTGTATTGCTATGAAGAGCCAAGTACACCAAAGTCAGTTATCGCACAATGTGGCTGTTACTGTGTACAATTTCTCCTGGTCCTGCTCATTTCCCTCTGCAACAGTTCATGTTGCAATTGATGGGCATCCCCTCAATTTCCAATTCTTGGCCACCGCAAAAAGAGCTGCTATAAATATTTTTGTACATGTGGGTCCTTTTCCCATTTTTATGATCTCTTTGGGATATAGACCTAGAAGTGGTATTGCTGGCTCAAAGGGTATGCACAATTTTGCAGCTCTTTGGGCATAGTTCCAAACTGCTCTCCAAAAAGGTTCGATCATTCCAATTTTCCCACATCTTCTCCAACATTTATCATTGTCCTGTTTTGTCATGTTAGCCAATCTGATAGGTGTGATATGGTCAGTTGCTCATGGGTAGGCCAAGCTAATATAATAAAAATGATAATTCTACCTAAATTAATTTACTTATTCAGTGCCATACCAATCAAACTACCAAAAATTATTTTATAGAGCTAGAAAAAACAGTAACAAAATTCATCTGGAAGAACAAAAAAATCCAGAATATCAAGGGAATTAATGAAAAAAATGCAAGAGAAGGTGGCCTAGCCATACCAGATCTTAAATTGCATTATGAAGCAACAATCATCAAAACTCCTAGGTACTGGCTAAGAAATAGAGTGGTGAATCAGTGGAATAGGTTAGGTATATAAGACACAAAAGTCATGATTTAAAGTACAATTAGAACTAATGGGAAGAACCATAAGAATGAAGCAATAAAACAAAACAACAAAGGAAAAGGAAAGCAAATAGTTTGCTTCCATCTGCATTCAGACACCAAAGACTCCAGCTTTTGGGATAATCAGTATTTAACAAAAACTGCTTGGAAAACTCGAAAAAGTTATAGCAGAAACTGGGCATAGACCAACATCTTATACCCTATACCAGATAAAGCCAAAATGGGTACAGGATTTAGATATAGAGACTGATACTATAAGCAAACCAGAAGAGCAAACAAGAAATAGTTAACGTTTCAGATTTATGAAGAAGAGAAGAATTTATGACCAAACAAGAGACAGAGAGAACATTATGAAATACAAAACAGATAATTTTGATTACATTAAACTGAAAAGTTTTTGCACAAAGCCAATGCACCCAAGATTAGGAGAGAAGCAGAAAACTGGGAAAGAGTTTTTACAACCAGT
The DNA here is from genome assembly GCF_900497805.2 of Vombatus ursinus. Lineage (NCBI taxonomy): Eukaryota > Metazoa > Chordata > Mammalia > Diprotodontia > Vombatidae > Vombatus > Vombatus ursinus. The sequence goes on along the minus strand of NW_020948983.1, from coordinate 43,218,462 downwards.
GTCTCTGACAAAGGCCTCATTTCTAAAATATAGAGAGAATTAAGTCAAATTTATAAGGAAACAAGTCATTCTCCAATTGATAAATGGTCAAAGGATATGAACAGGCAGTTCTCAGATGAAGAAATTAAAGCCATCTACAGTCATATGAAAAAATGCCCTAAATCACTATTGATTAGAGAAATGCAAATCAAAACAATTCTGAGGTACCACATCACACCTATCAGATTGGCCAACAAGACAAAAGAGGAAAATGATAAATGTTGGAGAAGATGTGGAAAAATGGGAACACTAATGCATTGTTGGTGGAGTTGTGAAATGATCCAACCATTTTGGAGAGCAATTTGAAACTATGCCCAAAGGGCTATAAAATTGTGCATACCCTTTGACCCAGCAATAGCACTTCTAAGGCTATCTCCCCGAGAGATCATTCAAATGGGAAAAGGACCCACATGTACAAAAATATTTATAGCAGCTCTTTTTGTGGTGGCAAAGAATTGGAAATTGAGAGGATGTCCATCAACTGGGGAATGGCTGAACATGTTGTGATACATGAATGTAATGGAATACTATTGTGCTATAAGAAATGATGAACAGGCTGACTTCAGAAAAACCTGGAAAGACTTTTATGGATTGATGCTGAGTGAGATGAGCAGAACCAGGAGAACAGTGTACACAACAGCCACGTTGTACGATGACTAATATTGATAGACTTAACCCTTCTCAGCAATACAAGGATCTAAGACATCTCCAAAGGCCTCATGATGGAAAATGCTATCTACATCCAAAGAAAGAACTATGGAGTCTGAATGCAAATCAAAGCACGCTATTTGCTTTTTTTTTCTTCTGTTGTGTTTTCTTTCCTCTTTCTGGGGGTTCCTCCTATTGGTTCTAATTCTTCCTTACAACATCATTAATGTGAAAATATGTTTAACAGGAATGTATATGCATAGCCTGTATCAGATTGTGTGCCATCTTGGGGACGGAGGTGGGGAGGAAGGAGGAGAAAAATTTAAAACTCAAACGTTTATGGAAGTGATTGTTGATAATTCAAAATAAATTAATAAAAAAAAAGAATACAAGTCATTCCCCAATTAATAAATGGTCAAAGGATATGAACAGGCAGTTTTCAGAGGAAGAAACTAAAGCTATCTGTAGTCATGTTCTAAATCACTAATGATTAGAGAAATGCAAATTAAATTTATATTTTCTTGACTTTACTCCCTTTATAATGTTAAGCAGATATAGGAAAATGCTAATTTTCAAAGAATTGAGAAAAGACAGGAGAAAATTCAAAAATTAAACAAGTACAAGTTTTGCCACATGGAATTTTGTCAAATCTGACTCAGGGCAGCATGGTATAGTAGAAATAATAATGCATTTGAATTCTAAAAACAACCAAAAAGAAGCATAACAATCAAAATCATCAAAAGAAAACTTTTAAAACAAGCAACCCAAAGAACTCTTAACACAAACTTAAGATACAGATTATAGAATCCTGACTACAGACTCCCAATCACTGTTTGTCTCCCAAAGCTGTAACCTAAGCCCTCTTCCCTTTTCTCCTCTGTACAATTGTGTTTAGTGATCCCATCAGCTCCCAAGATCAACTTTATGCAGATTCCTAGATTGACATATTCAGTCACCCAGGTTTGATATCTTGATGTGATTCTCAACTCATTATTCATAGCCAACCCATATATCTAATCCACTGCCAAATTTTGTCATTTCTACCTTCCTAACTTTCCTTTTTCTCCATGCCAACAGCTACAACCCTAGTTCAAATCTTCATCATCTCTAGCCTATGCCATATCAAAAGCCTTCTAACTGGTCTCCCTGCTTCAAGTGTTTCCCCCACTCCAATCTATCCACCACTCAACTGCTACTATGATTTTCCTAAAACATTGGTCTGTCCATGTCAAACCTTATTCAATGAGCTCCAGCAGCTCCCAATGACTTATAGAATTCAATATACAGTCCTTTTTCTAGCAAGTAAGGTGCTTCCCAACCTGGCCCTTTCCTTTCTCAGCCTTCTTACATTTTAATCCCCCCTCCACACACTCTACAATCCAGCTACACAGGCCAATTTGATTCCTCCCAAATGACATTCAATTTCCAGACTTGATGCACTTGCCTTGGCTGCTCCCATGCCTGTAATATCACTGCTCATCTCTACATCCTAGCTTCTCTCAAGTTCTGTTCAAATATCACCTCCTATGGGAGGTTTGGCCATTTCTATCCTATATGCTCCTCCCCCCCACCCCCCGCCCCATGCAGCTAGTATCTTCCTTCTGAGATTACCTTCGATTTATACTGTATCTATCTTGTACATACATAATTATTTGCATGCTACCTCCACCAGAATGTGAACTTCTTAAGGGCAAGGACCATGCTTTTGCCTTTCTTTGGATTCCCCAGAGTTTATCATTCTAATGTTTAATATTCTAATTGTTAGGAAATTTTTCCTCATAAAAAATTATAATAGTAATTGGTCTCTGGATAGATTTTATGAAACAGATACGATCCAAGAGTGAAATCAAAGAAGCAAAAAAAAAAAAAAACTGGAATTAGAAACAAAGCTTGAATTAGAAATACAGGATGAATAATAAAAGGAATTAACAAAAATTTTACAAAATATGCAGAAGGAACTGAATAAGGAGGAAGAACAAAAATTCTATTAAAACAGACTCAACACTATTAAACTTTAAAACCATGGGGGTTGAGGTTAGGGGGTGGAGAGGGAGAGTTTTCACAAACTTTTAGAATTAATGAGACAGATTCTGGAAATTTCGCTCAGTAATATATGTATATGACAATATTAGTAAAGATTCATATTAGTAAAATAAGACAATTCTTATCTCAGAAAACATGACAAAAATGACAAATATAAAATTTAACTAGTATAAACATAAATGGAAATGGAATAAATTCCTCTATAGAAAAACCATTACTGAATGGGCGAAAATTCTTAAATCAACAATATGTTCCTTATAGGAAATATATCTAATAACAAAAGATTAAATGGATTCAAGATTGACTAAAAGTTACCATTCTTGAGTGAATACCATAAAATCCAGAGTTGTGGTGATATCACAAAACAAAGCTGAATTCAAATTAGAATTCATTGATTTATACACATATACATATATAAATATACACATATATATAATGCTTAAAGACATAAAGAAAAGAATATCAATATTAAATATTTAGTCACCTGAAGACATGGTGGCTTTATTTATAAGGATAAGTTAGATAAGTTGCAAAGAGAGTTATATACAAAATGAATGATATGGAGTTTAGGCTAATACAGCAAGAAAATTAAAGAAATATATACACAAAGAAATCAGCTTTGATACATAATAGAATCACAAAATTTTGAAGTGGGAAGAGACCTTATCAGGAAACCTAACAAGGAAACTCTATCCCAACATTACTGAAAATGGTCAAGTAGTTTCCACGTGAAGATCTCAGATAACGAGGAACCCTTTCCCTCCTAACTCATCCCATTTCACTTAACAATTGTTGATTCTACCTTCACAACATCTCCTCTACACAAAAACATGTGTTGCATACTTCATGATGGTAGGTATATCCAAAGAATTTTTAAAGGAAAATTTACTGAATACTAAATCATAAATGACAGTCTGATCAAACTAAAGAAATAAAAATTTAAACAATTTTTAAAGCTTTTCTTTGCAAAGATTCCTTTTAATCAAATATTTTCCTATTTCTGTACAAGGTACAATTATCCTTTCAGTCATCAAGGTTCACAACCTTAGTGTCATCCTTGAGTCTTCATTTTTATTTCCCCTGTTTATCCCATCAGTTGCCAAAAACTGTCACTTCTATTTCCACGGTATCTCTCTCAGGTTCCCTTTTCTCTATTCATACAGCCACTACTCTAGTTCAAGTCACCCTCTCCTCTCTACTTGAATTATTGGTAATTAGGCTCCCTGATTCAAGTCTCTGCCCTGTACAGACCATTTTTGACACAACACTAAAGTGATTTCTCCTTAAACAAAGGTCTGACCATGATCCTTCCTTGCTCAATACTCTCCAATATTGCTTTCTTGCCTTAGTGTCCAATACAAACTTTTCTGTCTGTCATTCAAAATCCTTTGAAATCCAACTGCAGCCTACATTTCCAGACTTAATATAGATTATATTCATCCAAACTGAGCTGCTTGCTATTCTACCTTATATCTCTGTGTCTTTGAACAGACTATCTCCCATGCCTTGAATTTACTTCCTCTTCACCCAATTCTCTTAGAAACCCTTCCCAGGAGGACTCAGTTCAGGTGACATCAAAAGAAAGCCTGTACTCATCTCTCAGTTCTTATACTATTACTACCAGATATCTATTTTACATATATTTTGAATTTGTTTATCTACGTCATTTTGTTTCTTCTCAATAGAATTTAATCTCCTTGAGGAAAAGTATTACATTTTTGCTTTTGTAATACTAGTATTAACAGGGTACCTGGTTCACAGTAGCATCATTTAGCAAATGTTTGTTGAATGTCTGAGGAAAAAGTTATCCAGAAGTTAATGCCAAAGGCTAGAATTTACTAATTATAACCAAATCCCCTAAAGAGATCATATTACAACTTTGTTGTTTTTAGTCTCTAAGAGCATAGCACCATAGCTCATATATTTGTAGACATTCAAAAAAGTTTGCTTCTAAAGATACTAAACATATTTAGTAAATATATTTAATTTTCTATATCAAAGAGAAATAAAAATATTATAAATACGTATTTGTGAAAAAAACAAGAAACTCCTGGAGCATATTATAAATACATATTTGCAAAAGAAAAGGAATAATCCTGTATTCTACTTATTGCTAGTACTTCAGTAGCTTTGATGTATATTATGAACCCCATACTTCAATTTTGCACATCAATTAAAAAAAAGCATATTTCATATCATACATGAGATGCCAAGGATTTGGGTACCTGAGTGTTCCCTTAAAAGATAACATTTCATAAACAATAAAACTTTGATAAGATTACAAAACAGTTTCAGTAATTTTATCAAAGTATTCTATTTTCAATATCCTCTCATCAAAAAGTAATTTATTATATTCCCAGAAGGGCTTCATTTCACAAGTACACTTACTCCAATGAACTGCTGAGAAATTCTCACGGTCTTACTCCCTATAGTCACTTGCAAGTTTTCACACATCCATTAACAAGCCAATTATAAAAACTATCTTTTTTCCTCTGTTTGGTAAATCTGCATTCTCATGGATGTTTTATCTGCTCAAAAGAAGGAGCAAAAAAATAAGAAGATCTATATATTTATAGGAAAATCAGAAGTGCTCTTTTACAAAGTTACCTATGCAAGTTTTTCAAAGCATTCAAATATCATATCTCTATTACTTGTAAAAATAAACTTAGGCAACAAATTCTAAGCTTAACATTTAATCTATAACAGCCTAACCCATTTCTTACCATTAAATTTGTAGATAAATTCAAAATATGAACTCAGATAACAGGTACTAACGCTACAGAATTACTCAGTTAACAAAACTGAAAGTATTACTATACCATAAAACTGCTAAAAAGCATTAAGGTTTGCAAATTTTCTTAACACAGAGACTTAACAGCCTGTTTGAAATTGACTCTGGCATATTCTGAGCTGTCTGTCACCATCATTGAGTCACATGTGGAAAATAGTGCAACTATCACATACCACCTCACAACTAATAAGGAGAGAAAGCAAGAGGCAATTAGGCAAAGAAGACATCTCATAATCTATTCATCCCATACTAAAGATATAGCCATGTCATTCTGATGCTGATGCAGCTTAAAAAGACAAAGACGTAGCAGAATCTCACAAAAATTTTAATTTCGTATTTCTTTATAATCAAAGTTATCTTTCTTGTTAAGAATTTTAAATGACCAAAAAAATAAGGAATTATAATTTTCATAAAACTTCACAAAATCACATTGGATGTTTAAAGAAACAATAAAAAAAATCACATATTATTATTCAACCCATCAATAAGCATGTACTGTGCTAACTAAGCTCTGCATATATGAAGATACAGAAGTGAAGCAATTCCCTGACCACAGGGAATTTATATTCCAATGTGGAGAATAACAAATATATACAAAATGAATACAGGATAGTTTTGAGATGGAGTGTACTAGCAAGCTAAGTGACCAGGAAGGAAAGATGAATCTTTCAGAAAACCAGAGAAGCTCCCAGTCAGCCAGTACAAAGATGCAGAGATGAGAACTGGACTACTGTGTGCAGAAAAATGAACAAGCCAGAAGAACTGAATCAAACGGTCCGAGGAGGGGAATAAAATGCAAGAAGGCTATGAAGGTAAGAAGGGGTATGGTAAGGCTATGAAGGTAAGAAGGGGTATGGTTGTAAAAAGATTTGGATGTCTAAAGGGGGAGTTTATGTTTCATACTGTGGGGAAACAACGTTAAGAAGGAATGGGTGATATGATCAGACCTATACTTTAGGAAAATCAACTTGGTGGCTATATGTGGGATTGACAAAGGCAATATGGTCAAACATGAGAATATTCCAATAGTCTAGGAGAAGGTGATGAGGGCCTGAACTAGAGCGGGGGCTGTGAGTACAGAGAAAGGAATATAAGTAAGAAATGTTGTAGAGATAGAAATAATAAAGGATTTCCAAAAGTCTCTATGCAGTTTTAAGCTTTAATAGCTTTAAGAAGGAGTAGACTGCATGAAGACTTCTGGAACTGCCTATATTTGACCACTGACTATAAATGTGAGGAGTCAAGAATGACACCAAGTCAAAGCAAAGAACAATGAATTGTTGGTTCAATACCCAATACATATATGTGTGTGTGAGAGAGAGAGAGAGTGTGTGTGTGCGCGTAAATTTTAAATCAACTTTAACTTCTCATATTAAAACTCATACAAGACAAAAATAAAAATATAGGTCAAAATTAGACAAATTCTAATAAAGTTTTTTCATGTACCTTACATTAAAGGTCTTGAAACTACTATTCCCCTATATCATTAAAGGAAAATAAAACATCTAAAGACATATAAGGTGAAATCATATTCAGTGTATAAGTGTACATTATTTAAAAAAGAGTTAATGTAATTTCAACATCAAGTTGTTTTTTTTTACTGAACATCAGTAATATGCTCCATGTCAGAACCAAGATAATGAGGGTTCTGCTCAATAAGCTTCACAAAATAATTCAAAAGACAACACACATACAAATAGAGAGGAAGCTAGAAGACAAGGCTTCTTAAATAAGAAATTAGCATTTGTTCCAGGCCAACTAGATGACAGAGAATGGAATAAATGAAGAAAAGAAAGGCTATGGAATCACAAAATCGACAGACATAAAGTATTATCTATACCACCCCAAAAAGAATGCCTATTACAAAATGCCCAATAAATGGTCCTCCAGTTTCTATCTGAAGACTTGCAAAGAGGAGGAATCCATTATCTCTTATAGCAGAGTCCACTGTTCTTACAGACAGTTCTAATTTTTAGAAAGATTTTCCTGATATCAAATCTTAATTTGCCTCTTTGCTACTTTTACCTGTTGCTCTTGGTTCTCTTCCACAAAACAATCCTCCAAAGACTTAAAAATAGCTATCATGTACCCGAGTCTTTCCTTCTCTAAGCTAAACAAGCCCAAATCCTCAACAAATTCTCATGTGGCAGGGATTCAAGACGCTTCACAACTGTGGTTGCCCTCCTCTAGACTCTATTCAATGTTCTTCCTAAAATGTAGTGCCAAGAGCTAAGCAAAAACTCCAGATGTATTCCTGAACACCATGCTTCTCAGTACAGCCCAACATCATATTAGCTATTATGCCTGCCATGTAACACTACTTTTTCATGATGAGTCTACAATCCACTAAAACACCAAGATCTCTTCCACACATATTGCTATCTGTGCCTTTCCCATCTTGTATTTGTGAAACCGATTTTTTTTTTAACTCAAGTGTATAACTTTGCAAATATTCCTTTTAGATTTCATATGAGATTCAACTCAGTGTTCTAACTTGTCAAAATCTGTTTGCATCTTAATTTTGTCATGCATGTCAGCTTTCCCTCCCAGTTTTGTCATTTGCATATTTAATAAGCAAACCACCAATCCTTTTATACAAATAATTGATAAAAAAATATTAAGAAGCACAGAGCCAAGTATAGCTCTCTGGGGAATTCCACTGAAAATTTTCAGAGGTGACATCAAATCATTTGTGAACATTTTTTAAGTCTGGCCATTTAATCAGCTCCAAATCATCCTAACTGAACTATCACCTAGCATACACCTCTACATGCTTTACAAAAGAAAACTGACCTATTATTTCTCCAAGTTTAGGAAGGAAAAAAAATATGAAACGAAAAGTGAGATAAAAATACATGATGATAAAATGCAAGCAATAGGAGTCTGTTGAAACAGAGCTTGTTTTACAGAACCTCCAATGTTCATTCCAGCTCTAATGTTCTGGGTTATAACACAACTCTATCTTAGGTTAGAATAGTTTGGAATGATGTCATGAAAGAAGCAGGACTTGAACTGGAAAATTTTCAAAGGACAGATAGCATAATCTAAGAAGGGACAATGGCTAAGCAGAAGAAATAAAATGAGCCAAGGCAAAGCAGAAATAAGTATAACATGTTCTTGGGAGAGTAAAAAGACCACAGTGGCCATCAGATATCCCTTGTTTGGGAATAAATAAGTGAAGAGTAGTAGAAATCCCTAAAGACAAGCAATTTCAGTGGTATAAAAGATACTGGGAATTGTTCAAAGTACTCAAGAAGAGTAAAGTGATCAGGTTTTGGTGGGAGACATAGATGTTCAGCTACAAAATCTTATTACGACTCAAGTCAACAAACATTTATTAAGAAATTATGAGCACCAGCCCTGGAGTCAGGAGGACCTGAATTCAAATTCGGCTTCAGACACTTGACATTCGCTAGCTGTGTAATCCTGGGCAAATCACTTAACCAAGATTGCCTTGCAAAAAAAAAAAAAAAGCTGATGCGCCAGGCACCTTGCTGAGTATTAAGGATAAAATGAATGTCAAAAAATAGTACTTGCTCTCAAAGAGCTCACAATCTAATGGGGGAAACAACACATACATAACTATGTACAAATAACAAAGAAAGGATAAACTGGAGATAATCTTACAGGGAAGGCACTAGCATTAATCAGAATCAGAAAAGGCTTCTTACAAAAGGTGGGATTGTAGATGAGACAATTATGCATGCAGTATAATTCAGTGGGCTAATTACAATGAAATTTGTCCCATAAGGATAATGAATTTGAACTCAGATTACCACAGTCCAATCGTGGAATTATTTCCTTTTCTCCCCCATCTATGTCAGCTGGACCTAACAATTCCTAGGCACAAGATGACACATAACAATTTCATTGTGACACCTAAGTATTTTTAGTACAATCCTATCTAAAACTATAGAAATATATTTCTAAAAATATTATATATCAGGGTTTCTTGAACAGCCCACATCTTGCCACTTATCAAGTAAAGTTAAATGACTGAATGAAGAAAATGTAAAATCTCACTTTCCATGCTGTTTGTTGACAATAAAATAACTGGTAGAATAATGTAAACCTAAAAGCTCTCCTCCAACAAGCTATTTCTCATGCATATATGGATCATGCAAAACTTACGAAAATATACCATGGCAAATAATTTGTTCTACAACATCAAATGAGGCACATGATAGGGAAATACATGTTCAAAAAATATGTTTTCTACTGTTATGGAGGATGTTAGCACCAAGTCCAAATGAAAGAAGGATTCCTTATAGATGGTAAAGTTCTTCATAAACTTCTGTATTTGCAGGTGACAATGGCATAAAGCCGTGGGATACTGAAAAGCCTCAAAAATGAGATCCATAATCACTCAAATGAGTTCAGTCTAACTATCCACACAGTAAAAATCAAATGGATGAGGCATACCTATTGTCTAGAATATATTCGGTGAGAGAGGCACTCCATCGTACTATTCATCAGCAAAATACCCTGAACAAATAATGCAGATGAAAAATGGATCCAGAACTGAATGAGAGAAAAAAAGAATAAATTATTTTTTTTAAGTCTAGGGGAGAGATAGTTAAGATAGTGGAATAGAAGGGAACAATACAACCCAACTCCCCCTATAACTACTCCAACAATAATCTAAAAAGAATGCCAGACTGAGTAGGTCACAGGAAAATAAAGCATTAACTTCAGTGGATCATCTTTTCAACCAAAGATCACAAATTCAACCTATAGATAAGTGACCAGGTTAGGAAGTGTGGAACATTAGTGGGTCAGGATCCTGAATTCAGTGCCCAGAGCTCAAACCAAGGCCAAAAGCACAGGGACACCCAGAGCTGATCTCAGACTCAGCCACAGAACTAAGTAAGGGACTGCACAAAGGGGTACCCAGGGACTCAAGATAGGCCACAGTGGATCACAGACTCAGCCCGTAGCCTAAGCCAACCACTCAGGGAAGTAAGCACTGACTCATTACCCAGAAATCCCAAATGAGCCAGGGACAACCAGAGCAAAAAGTGGGGCATCTCCCAGAAAAGATGGGAGTATGGACTCAGCACCCCGAGATGTGAGTTAAGCCTGCTACACAAGGATTCTTAAAATTGATCAAGCACTTAGCCCTAGCCCAGGCCAAAGGTTCATGGCCTGATCATAGCACTAAGTACACAGAGTTACAAGATAGGTGAGTAGGAAGGGGACATCGGAACTGTTCATAGACTCTGTCCACAAGATCAATTAGAATTCCTAGGAGAAATGATATAAGAGTTTCTAAAAATGAGTTTAAAATATAATTATAAATGAAATAAGAATAGAGGAAAGAATTATAAAAGAAATGAGATTTAAGGAGGAGAGACTTGGAAAGAAGATAAACAGTTTGACACAATAAATACAAAACATTAGTCAAGTAATATACTCCCTGAAAACCAGAATGGAACAAATAGATAATTCCATGAAACAATACTACTAAAACAAAATCAAAGGACTGAAAAAAAAATAGAAGGGCATGGTTATCTAACATAAAAACCACCAACTATCCTGGAATAAAGATCAAGGAGAAACAATTTAAAAATCATTGGACTACCCAAAAGACACAACCAAACAAAAAGCCTAGATACATTTCAACGGCTTGGATGTCTTAGAACAACAGGGCAAAGTGGAATTAAAATCCACCAGCCTCCTCCTGAAAGAAATCCCAAAATGAAAACTCCTAGGAAGATTAGAGTAAAAATTCAGAACTTACAAAACAAGTTAAAAATACTGTAAGTAGCCTAAAAGAGGGCAAAAAGTTCAAAGAAATCACAGTAAGGATCACACAAGATTTGGTACCACCACAGTAAAGGAGAAAAGAACATGGAATATGATATTCCAAAAGGCAAAAGAAAAAGATTTACAACCAATAATAATTCCCACAGTAAAATATAGTATAATACTCAGGGGAAAAAATGAACTTTTTATGAAAGAGAACTCCAAGTGTTCCCAATGAAAAGATGATAACAGTAGAAATTTAGAAATACAAAATAAAAGAGTAAAGAGGAAAATAAAAAGGGAAAGACAAGCAAGCAACTGAAAAAGGCTTTAGAATAATAAAGTGGATTCTAATGATAGGAGGTGAGGTGGAAGACCTAAGTACTTCTTAAGAACAATGACATCAGCAGGGTTTATAAAGGGTGATTTTTGTTATAGTTTGATTATTTTAAAAGGAGAAAGTAAAGGGAAGGGGGGAAGAGAATAGACTAGGAAAGAAAAAGGGAGGAATAGGTAAGGGGTACTTTTATCACAAGCACAAGTAGAAGGGGTGGGGACAGTGGCATTACTTCCAATGAAGTGAAGAAAACCAGAACAATTTATTCTATAACAATATGATAAAGGAAAGAAAGGAGGTAGGGAGGAAGGGAAGGGAAAAAACCTGTGCTCTGAAATTAAATGTAAATTCTTTCTGTCTTTTAAAGTACTTTATGATCTGGCCCCAATCTACCCTTTCAACTTTATTGTATATTACTTGTCATCATGTACTCCACAGTCCAACCTAAGGAGTCTACTAACTATTCAGTAACTTTCTTCTGGCTGTCTCTCTTCCTTGGAATGCACTCTCTCCTCACCTCTACTTCTTAGAATGTCTAGTTTCCTTCAAAAACTTGTGCGCCATTATATGAAGCATATGCTGATGTCACCTCACCCCCAGCTGCTAGTACCCTGTTCCTCAAAATTACCTTGTATTTACTGTATTCATAGTTGTATGTTTTTGCCTCTGCCCCTAGCTCTTATGTTACCTAAATTTGTTTTCCTCAATGGTTAACAAACTCCAAGTGATTTGTCTTCCAGCCTGTAATTATCCAAACCTTGTTCTTTGTCATCCACTGCCCACTCCCTCCTTTCTACCTCTTAAAATTCATCTCCCACCCCAAAACCCTATTCTAAAACTACCGATCCCTTAGATCCCTTACACTATGCCCTTCGGAACGCCTATGCCACAGATAACAAATGTTCTTTCATCTTGAACCTTGTCCTTTTCTACTCCATCAATCTTCTTGCTCTCACTGAAACCTGGCTTCCTCCTGCTTTCCTGGCCATCCATTCCAGCACTGGTTGCCCTCTTACTCATACTGTCATCCAAGTCAAGGTGGGGGAGTAGGAATATCTGATTCTCTCCACTGTTATTTCTAGCTTCTCTCTCTACCTCTATCACTCAGTAATCTCTCCTTCTTTGAGGTTCACTCAAGCCATATTGATTGCATGGACAGTAAATTATTTAATTTGAAAAGACTACAAGCCACAAATAAGGCGGAAGGAGAGCTGGTCTGCAACTTTTTGTTTGCAGATGATTGTGCACTTAATGCAGCCTCTGAGGCTGAAATGCCACAGAGTATGGATTGATTCTCTGCCACTTATGCTAATTTTGGCCTGACAATTAACACCAAGAAAACAGAGGTTCTCCACCAGCCAGCACTAGACCATCCATATATGGAATCATCAGTTACAGCAAATGGTAAATTTTTGAATGCTGTGGATAAGTTCACTTACCTTGGCAGTATACTTTCCAGGGATGTACATATAGATGATGAGGTTGACACATGCATTGCCAGAGCTAGCTCAGCATTTGGGAGGCTCCAAAAGAAAGGGTGGGAGAGAAGAGTAAATATTAGGCTACCTACCAAACTAAAGGTCTACAGAACTGTTGTGCTGACCTCATTGTTGTATGCCTGTGAAATCTGGACAGTCTTCCAGTACCACACCATAAAACTGAAACTACTTCCACTCGAATTGTCTTAGGAAAATTCTGAAGACGGCTTGGCAAGATAAGGCACCTGGACGCTGAGGTCCCTTCTCCAGTTGAACTGCCAAGCATTCAAATTCTACTGCACAGTGCAACTCCAGTGAGCTGGCCATGTTGTTTGAATGCCAAACATATGTTTGCCTAAAAGATTATTTGAGGTAGAACTCATACAAGGCAAGTGCTGACACAGTTGTCAGAAGAAATAATACAAGAATACTCTTAAGGTCTTTCCAAAGAACTTTGGGACTGATTGTGAGACATGGGAGACACTGGCACAGGACTATCCAGCATGGCATGCCCATATCAAAGAAGGCACTGGGCTCTATGACCAAAGCACAACTGCAGTAGCTCAAAAGAAATTCGAGATGTGAAAATTTAGACATCTCCTTCTCAAATGTTCAGAGATTGTTTGTGCCCAACCTACAGTAGAGCCTTATGAGCTCATATTAGTCTGATCAGTCAACTGGACACATTGTACACTGACATCATGATGTCATTTTGGTCCTCTTCGAGTACAAAGGACAACAATGAACTTCCAGGTTCTACCTTCATCATTCATTCTAGGGAACTGTGACAGACAAATAGACAGAAAGAGATAAAAATATAGCTATATAGATACTCTCTCAAACACCCTAACTTCCTAGTTCCTCAACTTATTCTTTTCCCATGACCTACTCCCTTCACTCCACCACAGGTACTCTGAGATGACTGTACCCTGGATCTTGCCAATTATCCACAAGTGTTCCATTTCCCTGTTCATAAACTCTGAAATTCCCTTATCTGATCAAAATCTGTTGTCATTACACCTCTCCCTCTGTCTTGCAAATCCAAACTCCAAACTTCATCCTCATTATGATCTCTATAATTTCTTGACTCTTCAGTTGTTGTTTTTTTGTTTTGTTTTGTTTTTTTAAACCCAGGCCATCCTCTTTGCCCTGGCTACAGGCTTCCCTTCCCCTTCTTGACAACCTGGTGAACCAGCTCAAATCTACACCATCTACATCTCCAGGTTCTCCTTGTCTAATTGCTCCTTCTCAGTCTTTGATTATCTTCATGCAGATCACAGCTACTAAACATAAGTCTCCTCAAACTACTCTCAGTCCTCTTTTTCTTCCCCCCTTCTATACAACTTCATTTAGTGATCTCATCAGTGCTTATGCATTCAATTATCATTTTTATGCTGATGACTCTCAAATCTACTTATGCAGGCCTAAACTCTCTCATGACCTCAAGACTCCTATCTCCAACTCCCTATTAGACATCTTGAACTTGACATGTGCAAAACTCAACTCATTATGCTTAACCCCAGGACCTCCCCTTCTCTTATGTTTCCTATGACTGTCAGGCACTAACATCCTTCTGGTTACCCAGGTTCCTAACCTAGGCATCATCTTAGACTCCTCTCTTTTAACCACCTCCCACCATATCAAATCTGTTGCAAAGTCTGACTACACATATTTGTAATGGGCTTTGTTTATCTTACCTTTTCAAGGGGATGGTAGGGTGAGGTAGAGAGAATTTGGAAATGAAAATAAAATAAAACTGAATTAAAAAATAAACAAAATTAATCTTCCTAATGCACAGGTCTGACCATGCCAATCCTGTGTTCAATAAACTCTAGGGGCTTCCTATAATCTCTAGCATCAAATAAAAAAATCCTCTGTTTAATTTTTAAAGTCCTTCATAACTTGGTCCCCTCTAACCTTTCCAGACTTCTTACTTCTCTCCACGTACTCTTCAATCCAGAGAATATAACCTTCTTGAAGTTTCTCACACACAAAAAAATCCATTTCCTGAACTCGAAGTATTTTTTGTTATTTTAAGCAACTGGGGTTAAGTGACTTGCCCAGGGTCACATAGCTAGTAAGTGTCGAGTGTTTGGTCTGAGGCCGCATTTGAACTCAAGTCCTCCTGACATCAGGGCCGGTGCTCTATCCACTGCGCCACCTAGCTTCCCCTTCCAAGTATTTTTAATGGCTGTCCCCCAATGTCTGGAATTTTCTCCCTCCTCATCTCAGCCTCCTTCCTTCAAGTCCCAGTTAAAATCACATTTTCTACAAGCAATCTTTCCAGAAGCCTCCTTAATGCTAATGCCTTCCCCTTATAAATGATTTCCAGTTAATCATGATTATATCTTGTGTGTATACAGTTGTTTGCACGTTGTCTTCCCCATTAGAGTGTGTGTGTGCTAGAGAGCGGGAACTACTTTTTGTCTCTGCAGTGATAAGATTATAGAAGGCACTTAAAAATGCCTGTTTGACAGACTGGTTATATATGTATATTTCTCTCCCAATAGAACGTAAGCTTCTTTGAAGGCAGGGACTATAAGCTCCAGAACTGAACACGGTGCCTGTCATATAATAGATGATAGTAATTTCTTGACTGGAATTACCCAAATTTTTGAGATAGCTAGGTGGCACCATGGATAGAGCACTGGGTCTGGGGTTAGGAAGACCTAAATTCAAAGCTGGTCTCATTTACTAGTTATGTGACCTTAGGCAAGTCACTTAATCTTTGTCTCCCTCAATTTCCTCAACTACAAAATGGGGATAATAACAGCACCAACTTTCCAAGATTGTTGTGAGAATCAAGTGAAATCCTTGATATTTAATACTTAAAGTATCAAAGTTAAGACAGTGATGTTCATCATTTAATCAATAAGTATTTATTAAATGAAATTTTCATCAAAATATACTGATTTATGTTCACAGTGTGGTAGTGATGGTTGTACTACTAGTAGCAGCAGTATTATATTTGATACCAGAATTAATAGGGAGTCAATGGAGCTCATTGAGCAGGAAGGTCATGTTCAGACCTACACTTTAAGAAGATCAATTTGAAAGACTAAAACAGAAAGACAAGATTAGTAAAGAAAAGTAAAACAAGGAAAAGAATTTTAAACTATATACCTAAGAAAATTGGATGTCGATTTATTTAGAAAGAGATTGAGACTCACAACTTACACCATTTACCTCAATGAATGCCAGATGTTAGATAGATTGAAACTTTTTTTTTTGGCTAGGCAATGGGGTTAAGTCCCTTGCCCAGGGTCACACAGCTTAGTTAAGTGTTTTGTGTCTGAGGCTGGATTTGACCTCAGGTCCTCCTGAATCCAGGACTGGTGCTCTATCCACTGCTCCATCTAGCTGTCTCTAAACATTTTTTTAAAAACAACTTTTAGTTCAATTTATACTTAAATACATATAAGTATCTGCTTTAGCTCAACTGTCAGAGAAATGTTTAGTCCCTCTATTCAACAAATGAAAGATACTATTAGAGAAAAGATAGTTTTGCTTGACTGAACTAAAATGGGGAAAAAAGGCAATTTAAAAATAAATGAATGGGGAAAATTACTTGCCAGTAAATTATGTGAGATATAAAAGAAACTACCAAAATTACATAAAGTTAATTCCTTATTCACAATGGTCAAAGGACATCAAGAAGTCAATTTCTGGGGAAAGGAAATGCAAATTGCTAATAATCACTTGAAAAAAATATACAAGGTCATTGGTATTTAAAGAGATAAATATCAAAATATCTTTGAAATACTACTCCAAATAACCATCAAACTGGACAAAGTAAAGTAATAAAACAATACAGTAGTAGTCCCGATACAAACAAGTAAAACCATTTCAATAATTCCATTACTGGGAATGTGATCCAAAAGTTTTGATCAAAAACAAATTTTAAAAAGAAATATTTCAAGATTTTAATAGCAAGATTACATGTAATGGCAAAAAAAAACTGGAAACAATCTAAATGTAAAACAATAAGGGAATGGAATACTATTAAATGAGATTGACAAGTATGACGAACATAAAGAAATATGGAAAGATTTTGATGAAATGAAGTAAAAAAAAAAAAGAGAACCAGAAGAAAGTATATACTCTTTATCATAAAAAGAAAAGAGAATGAGAATGAATGGAATCTTGACAGAGTCTGAGAAGTGAGTAAACAGTATTTTATGAACTGAAGAAATCAATTTAAAATATTTAAAATGTGAGTATAATTACTTGCATTGATGTTCAATAATAAGTAAATTTAATAATAATAATAAAAGAGCATATGTTCTCAATTCAAATACTACTTATTTTTCAAAATCTAAAGGCAGGTAGGTGGTGCAGTAGATAAGAGCGCCAGAATTCTAGTCAGGAAGACACAAGTTCACATACAGCCTCAGACCCTTACCTGTGTGACCCTGGGCAAGTCATTTAACTTGTTTGCCTAAGTTTCCTCATCTGTAAAATACGTATAATAATAGCACCAACCTTACAGAGTTGTGGTGAGGATCCAGTAAAAGATAAGGTTTATAACATGCTTAACACAGTGCCTGACACATAGTAGACACTATATATGGCAGCTTTAATTATTGTTATTATTACTACTACTACTACTACTACCACCACCACTCCCCTCCTCCTCCTCCTCCTCTTCCTCCTCCTCTTCCTCTGATGGCTATAAAACAACTTTCTCTCCATACATATTCCAAAAGATACTGTTGCAGTTTTTTTTACATGTAATTAGCTTTGACATAGTAAAAAGTAAAAATATAATCAAGGGGTATAATATTATGGCATCATCTTAGCTTTTCAAAAACAAATACTAATAAGCATTTGCAATAGTATAAATAGCCAAATGGTGTTTGAAAGACAAATACTGTTCCACTAAAGCAGAGGTTCCCAAACTTATTTGGTCTACTGCCCCCATTAAAAAAAATGCTCAGTACCCCCCCTGGAAATCTACTTTCTTTAACCTTTTAACTATTTATTTTTAAATTTGCATCACTTCAAACTACTACTACCCCCTAGATTGTTCTAGAGCCCCCCAAGGGGGAAGTATCACTCACTTTGAGAACCTATGCACTAAAGGAAACCAGGAAAAACCAAGTATGGTCTAAAGTATGGCATTAAGACACGGAGAAAGTTCAAATGCTCCAAACCACACATAATGGAGCAATAATATATTCAAAAATTTGCATGAACCACAAACATTAAAAACAGGCTGAAGACAATGTAAGTCTTCATATGAGAAGGAAAGGCTTTAAAAATATGGAGAAAAGCAGATATGAATAGACAAAAGAAAAGCATATGGAAAATGCCTAAAAACAAAATAGGAATTTAACAATCAGATGTTCTAAAATCTTTTCTGAAATGTGCCTTTTTTTTTCACAAAACTATAATTTTCCTTCTACTTATTTTGCCTCCATATTTACAAATATGGATTTTTAGAAGTTCATCTGGCAAATTACTAGGTAAATACACTGAGTATTTCAATCATACTGTATTTGAATTCCTAATCATGAATGGCAAATTAGATTACATATTCCCACATATATAAAGTATGTTCCACTGACTTTGCCAAATTTATAGAAGATGAGATTTATATAAAGTAATTATGAACTACAAATACCTTGCAAAGTACAAATAGTAGCGGTTTCATTTTCTATAAGAGTTTTTTTTTAAAAACTGAATACCTATAGAAATTAATAAAGTTATTAACAACATATACACATGTATATACATAGCACTTTATAATGTGGAAAGTATTTTACATACATAATTTCACTTTACCCACACAACATCAAGACAAGATAGGTAGACAGTAAATCATTTTTATTCCTCAGTAACAGAAATGGAGTATAATTTTGAAGGAAAAAAAGAGTAGGCCATAGAGCATATTAGTGATAGAGGTGAGACGAAGCAAGATCTCTCTGACTCCTAGAATCCCTTTCTCTATACCAAATTACTCAAATATTTGCATTGAGAAAGGAGTTTTAAAACTTATGAGACGAGGGAGAGGTGGAGGGAGTGGGGGAACCAAGGTTTGTGCTCTCCCCCAAACCCCTCTAAATACCTGTAAAAAATGACTCTAAACAAATTCTGGAGAAGCAGAACCCACAAAAAGACAGAGTGAAACAAATTTCCAGCAGAAGACAACCTGAATGGTCAACAGGAAATGTGTGTTGCTCCAGGCTAGGAGAGGAATACAGTCTAGCATGGGCTGGGCAGGCATAGACTGGGCCGCAGCAAACCTGAAGAAGGCCTCAAGGGACTGAATATGCCCCAGCATAGCCCTGGGGCAGCAGCAGCTTCTGGAGATCTCAGCCCACAGACAGTAAGGGGAATCAACAACTGATCAGAAGGAGAACACAGGGGCACAGAGGCTACACTGTTGCTTTGCCCATAATTGGATCTGGGTGGCAGTCCTGGGGTGAGGAGGAGCACTAGCAAAGCAGAGCTTGTGGCAGCTGAGAGGGAACCCTCTTCACAGTTCCAAGGCAGAAAAGAGTGCTTGTGGTCACTCACAGACCAGAGCACAGGCCAGGACAGTATTAAACCCCTCTTCTTAGATCATATCACCTTGGAAGAACTGAAAACTTACAGGTCCCTAGAACTCTCTCTGAAAACAGCTACACAAAACCCCTGAACAGAGAACTACCTTAACAAAGAGTTAAAAAGTCAATTGGCTGGGAAAATGACCACACAGCAGAAAAAAAACTGAGACTACAGAATCTTACTTTGGAGACAAGGAAGATCAAAACATACAATCAGAAGAAGACAATAAAGTCAAAACTCCTACATCCAAAGCCTCCAAGAAAAATATGAATCAGTCCCAAGCCTTGAAAGAGCTCAAAAAGGATTTTGAAAATCAAGTAAGAGAAGTAGAGGAATAATTGGGAAGAGAAATGAGAGTGGATACAAGACAATCATGAAAAACAAGTCAATAGCTTGCTAAAGAAGACCCAAAAAAAATACTGAAGAAAATAACACCTTAAAAAATAAACTAACCCACATGGCAAAAGAGGTCCAAAAAGCCAATGAGGAGAAGAATGCCCTAAAAAGCAAAATTGGACAAATGGAAAAGGAAGTCCAAAAGATTACTGAAGAAAATACTTCCTTCAAAATTAGAATAGAGCAATTGGAAGTGACTTTATGAGAAATCAAGACACTGTAAAACAAATCCAAAAGAATGAAAAATTAGAAAACAATGTGAAATATCTCATTGGAAAAACAACTGACCTGGAAAATAGATCCAGGAGAGAGAATTTAAAAATTATTGGACTATCTGAAAGCCATGATCAAAAAAAGAGGCTAGACATCATCTTTCAAGAAATTGTCAAGGAAAACTGTCCTGATATTTTAGAACCAGAGGGCAAAACAGAAACTGAAAGAATCCACCCATCTCCTCCTGAAAGAGATCCCCAAAGGAAAACTCCTACGAATATTGTAGCCAAATTCCAGAGTTTCCAGGTCAAGGAGAAAATATTACAAGCAGCCAGAAAGAAATAATTCAAGTATTGTGGAAACACAATCAGGATAACACAAAATTTAGCTGCTTCTACATTAAGAGACCGCAGGGCATGGAATATAATATTCTGGAGAGCAAAGGAGATAGGATTACAACCAAGAATCACCTACCCAGCAAAACTGAGTATAATCCTGCAGGGGAAAAAATGGTCATTCAGTGAATTTTCAAGCATTCTTGATGAAAAGACCAGAGCTGAATAGAAAATTTGATTTTCAAATACAAGACTCGAGTGGAACATGAAGAGGTAAACAGGAAAGAGAAAATCATAAGAGACTTATTAAGGTTGAACTGTTTACATTCCTGCATGGAAAGATGATATTTGTAACTCATGAGACCTTTGTCAGTATTAGGGTAGTTGGAGGGGAAAAAATTATATGTACGTATATATAGATAGATAGAGGGCACAGGGTGAGTTGAAAATGAAAGGGTCATATCTGGAGAATAAAATTAAGAGGTTAGAGAGGAATATACTAGGAGAAGGAGAAAGGGAGAGGTAGAACAGGGTAAATTATCCCACAAAAAAAAAAAAAACAAAAGAAAAGGCTCTTACAGTGGAGAGGAAATGGGGAAGGTAAGAGGGAATGAGTGAATCTTATTCTCATAGGATTTGACTTAAGGAGGGAATAACATACACACTCAATTGGGTGTGGAAATCTGTCTTACCCTACAGGAAAATGGGGGGGGGGGGAAGGGGACAAGAGAGTAGGAGAATGATAGAGAGGAGCGCAGATTGGGAAAGGGAGTAATCAGAAACAAATACTTCTGAGGAGGGACAGGGCCAAAAGCAAGAATAGAATAAATGGGGGATGGGATAGGATTAAGGGAAATAAGAGTTAGTTTTTCACAGCATGTCTACTATGGAAGTGTTTTGCATAACTGCACATATATAACCTATACTTAGTTGCTTGCCTTATCAATGAGGGTGGGTGGGGAGGGAGAAGGGAGAAAATCTGGAACCCAAAGTTTTAAAAACACATGTTTAAAAAAAATGTTTTCACATGCAACTGGGAAATAAGAAATATAGGAAATGGGGTACAGAAATCCATCCTGCCCTACAGGAAAATTGAAAGGAAAGGGGATAAAAGAAGAGGGGGGAGAGATAGAAGGGAAGGCAGACTAGGAGACGGGGTATTTAGAATGCATGCCATCTTGGGGTGGAGGGAGGGGCGAGATAGGGTGAAAATTTAGAACTCAAAATCTTGTAGAAGTAAATGTTGAAAACAAAAAAAATAAATAAAAATCACCATTAAAAAAACTGGTAATACTGACAAAAGCAGATTCAGTGAAGTGGCACAATCAGTTAACTAGACTGTAAGGGGTGTAAAAGTAAACAGCAGCAGTTAGGGCAAGGAACTTTTTAAGGAGTTTGACTGATGATAAAGTGAGACAATGACTGAGGGGGCGGCAAGGTCAAGCAGAGGGTTGTTTATCTGTTTGGTTGGTAATGGCTGAGAAAGACCCAAATATGTTTACAGGCACCAGCAAAGACACCAGTAGATAAGGAGAAATTGAAGATGAGATTAAAAGGACAGGCAAGCTCCCAAAGAAATTGGGAAGGATAGGATTCAAGTACACAAGTGTTGGCCTTAAGAAGGAAAAACATCACCTCTTTCTTAGACAACACAACAAAGTAGACAGAATGGGATATAATGTGGAGGGGAAATGATGTGTATGGGATACAATGTAGAGGGGATATAAGGTATGGAGTAGGGAACTGGAGAATGTAAATATTGGATGGAATCTATTTTCTAGTATAGAAGGTGAGCTCTTCTGCTGAGAAAAAAAGGTGAGGGTCAGAGAAAGCTGATGCAATAAGTTTTTAGGACAAGGGAATCAGTCCAGGATGAAAAAAAGGATTGCCCATGCAACAGTATGGGCCCAGCTGGTATTAAGTAATTAGATAAACAGCAACAATGACATCTTTTTTTTAAAAGTTAGGTAACAAATCAATAGCAAATTCAATTCACATTGCTGTTATCATTTTTTCTATTATCATTCAGCATCAAAAAAGTATAAACAGAGAGAAGGTAGATTAATGGAGTAACCTAGAATTAGAATATGGAAAGCATTAACAGGATTGAGAAGGAGAGATTCAAGAGTGGAGAACAGTGTGTAATTAAACTAGTCAACCACAGGGACAAGAAAACAAGAAGAAAAGTAAGGACAGAGCAGGGTTGCTGAACTGGAAGAGGAAAGGAAGTACTAGTGAGTACAAAGAACAGATTTAGGAGGAATTAGAAGAAGGGAGTGATAGAAGATTATGAAGCTATAATCAGAGAAAGGAATTTCAGATCTTAAGATCTCAGAGGTGATGATCACAAATAGTGATGTGTTAAGATATATTGAACAAGTATTGTGTTGATGAGTAGAACAGAAAGCAATGAAACAAGAAAATTTACAAGGCTGGCATAAATTCATACTCTCAGTATTTTATCTCACCATATTTCCACCCTTCGTGAGTCATCTTTCTAAAATCTGCTTCTCACTGGGCACACAATGAGAACTCACCCCTAGCTAATCTTTTTCCCTTTCCCTACCCAGATAAATGCCACTCTCCTTTCAACTAAACTCTAAACCTTATTCTCCATGTGCACAGGGCAACAAAAGTCTTTCACTTTTTTACATCATGAGGATCTTTTCAACCAGAGGCCTTTCCAACAATGGAGTCCATGTGAGTCTGGTCAATCTACCAATGTATGCTAAAAGAACTAATTCTTTTGCAAAAAGTTCTTTATAGAACCTCAGGCTACTAAATTCCTAAATATTGCATGACCTTAAGATACATGGAAAAGAACACTCACTCCATGTTCACCACTCTAAAGAGGAAGAAAGCTGCTTTATTCAGCACAGTTATTTGGCAATTTTCAGAAAAAGGAAATCTAGTGACAGTAAATTTTGGACTCCATTAATAATGTCAGATTTTAAAAAGATTCATTAATGTTACATCATTACCCTTATTTGAAGCCACTATCACCCCTCCCCCACACTCTGAATACCCAGAACTCATCTGGGTTGCATGACTGCTCACATTGCTTGAATGAGATGGGGGACTGTCAGTACAAATCAACGGAGTTGAAAGAAGAGTGTCCTGTTTGAAAAACAAAGAGTATCCCAGAACAGCTGGATCACGGAGTTCATAGAAGGGAGTATATTATAAGAAGACTGGAAAGATGGAAAGGAACAAGATTATCAATCCTCAAATTCAAGGGATGACTTTATATTTGATCCTTAAGGTAATAGAGAGCCTCTGCAGTTTAAGAGGGGTGACATGGTCAGATCTACAATTTAGGAAAAGGATTTTGGCACCTAAGTAAAGGATGAACTGGAATAGGGAGATATTTGAGGCAGGAAGACCAACCAGAAAGCTTTTGTAATAGATCAAGTCAAGTCAACAAGTATTCATTTAGTACCTACCATGTGCCAGGTACTGTGCCAAGCACTGGAGATATAAGGAAAGGCAAAAAACAATCCCTGCTCTGGAAGATATCATAGTCTAATGACAGAGATAAAAGGCAAACCAGTCGGTACAAATAAGAAATAGGTAAGATTAAATGGAGATAATCAACAGAGGGAAGACACTAGCATAAAGAGAGATTGGAGAAAGGCTTCTTGTAGAAGATGGGATTTTATCTAAGATTTTAAGGACAAGGAAGCTGAAAGAGAATTTCAGGCAAAGGGTAAAGCTAGTGAAAATTCGAAGAAACAGGAGATAAAGTGTCTTGTTTAAGGTACAGCAAGAAAACCAGTATTACAGAATGCAGAATACATCAACAGGAGTAAGGTAAAAGAAGACTGGAATAGTAGGAGGGGTCAGGCAGGCATGAGAGGAAAAGGGATTTGAGAGAAGGTATAGCCAATCTCACAAACATCAGAGAAGGAAGTAATATCATAAGGAAGAAACCAGATTTCAGAGCCAAAGACTGAAGGAATAAGAAAGGAAGATTATGATGAAAATAAGTCAGTACAGAGTCAGCATTCCAGAGGGCATAGTGGAAGGGTCAGGGAGATATGGAACCATACAATGGAGGCATAACATTGATTTGGATGGGAATAAAGAAGCAGTCAAATGGCAGCCGTTTCTTGTCTATAGCTGGGAACATTCAGAATCAATGGAATTGGAAAAACATAAGGAAACAGTATGAGAAGTCACAGCTAAATCTTAATAAAATGTACACAGAATATGCATTATCTGACTCTGTACCTTCCCACTGATATTACACTTGCCTCCAGACCAACCTCCAGTTTCAGCTGGGAAGAGACATGGTGCCCTCCACTTAATGATGAACATTCTCACACCTGGTCACACCATTCACATCTCAGTGACAATGAATTCCTGTAGAACATCATCCAAACCCATTTCCCACCCCCTAACACACAATTCCTCATTCTTATCCTGATACCTCAAGCCTCTCACAACAAAGTTTCAACCAAATATCATCCAGTCCTTCTACTATGCCATCTATAATGCTTGTTCCATAGGCAACAAGTTTACTTTCATCTTAAATCTTTTCCTTTCCCACTACTTCAGCCTATTAGCTCTTACTGAAAACTCGCTTCACCCTGATGATACAGCTTTCCTGGCCACCCTTTCCAGTACTGGCTATACTGTTACTCATTCTCCTCAGCTGACTAATTGAGGCAAGGCAGTTGGAATAATCCTTGTCCTCTCTGCCTCCACCACTCAGTAAACTCTCCTCCTTTGAGGTTCATGTTTTTCATATCTAGCCACCCAAGCAAAATCCTCTTCCTTCCTCAATGAATTCAGTACCTGGTTGACAATTTCTCTCACCTGCCCACTCCTCACACTGAAGGACTTCAACATAAATATTGGTACACCCTCAGATTCAGTTCCTTAACTTACTTGAGTTGCTTATCCACTCCACTTTAGCCACACACAAAGATGGTCACAACTTTGATCTTGCCGTCACCCATATATCCCACCTGCATGTTCAAGAAGCCTGAAATCCCCTTAGCTGACCATAATCTATTGGCTTTTTCAACTCTACTTCTGCCTTCCCTTACAAAACCTTACTCTTTGTCTACATCGTGACCTACAATTTCTTGACCCCTCAATTCTATCCCAGGCTACTCCTGTACTAACCACTCTCTCCCCTCCCCCAATCTTTATCCCTCAGTGAACCAATTCAACTCCACCTGTCCTTCTCTCTTGTTTCTCTAGTAGCCCCTTATATTGCCAAATACATACAACCAAGACTAAGCCTTGGATCACTCCCACTATTTGCTGCCAGAAGATGGAGAAAAATCACAACTATTCTGACTGGGTTCACTACAAATTTATGTTACCCTATCTCAAAGGGGCCCTCAGTGCTACTACACAATCTTACTTATACCTCCCTTATCAACTCACTATCCCACTCTCCACAGCAGCTCTTCCAAACCTTTTCATTTCTCCTCAAACCTCCTATGGTCTCCCTTCCCACCCCCACTCCCCTTTCTCAGCTAACTTGCCACATATTCTATAGAAAAAATTGAGGCCATTTGCCATGAACTTTTTCTCTCCTCTTCCTCATCTCCTACCACTCAGGAGCCTTCTGTCACTTTCTTCTTCATGTCTCTTTCACATGATGAAGTGGACTTACTCTTTACCAAAGCTAACCCCTCAACTTGTTCAAATGATCCCATTACATCCCATCTCCTCCAACAGACTGCCCCCCCCAGTCATCTCCACTCTTTTATTTATTTTCAATCTCTCCCTTTCTACTGGCTCATTTCCTACAGCCCAAGTCTCACCTATCCTTAAAAAAACAAAAACAAAAACCTCATTTGGTCTTTCTAGCCCTGATAATACCCTCCTAAATCTCTTCTACCCTTAGTAGTTAAACTCTTTGAAAAGGCCATCTAATAGAGAACATTATGAAATGCAAAATGGATAATTTTGATTACTTTAAATTGAAAAGTTTTTGCACAAAGCCAATGAAACCAAGATTACAAGTGAAACAGAAAGCTGGGAAACAAGTTTTACTCTCAGTGTCTCTGATAAAGGCCTCATTTCTAAACTATATGGAGAAGTGAGTCAAATTTATAAGAATACAAGTCATTTCCCAAATGAGAAATGATCAAAAGATATGACCAAGCAGTTTTCAGATGAATAAATTAAAGCTATCTATAGTCAAATAAAAAAATGCTCTAAATCACTACCGATTAGAGAAATGCAAATAAAAACAACTCTGAGGTATGACATCACACCTATCAGATTGGTTAACATGTCAAAATAGGAAAATGATAACCACTGGAGAAGATGTAGGAAAATTAGAACATTAATGCATTGCTGATGGAGTTGTTAACTGATCCAACCATTCTGGAGAGCAATTCGGAACTATGCCCAAAGGGCTATAAAAATGTGCATACCTTTTGACCCAGCAACACCACTTCTAGGGCTGTATCCCAAAGAGATCATAAAAACAGGGAAAAGGACCCACATGTACAAAAATATTTATGATAGCTCTTTTTGTGATGCCAAGAACTGGAAATTGAGGGGATGCCCATCAACTGGGAAATGGCTGAACAAGTTGTGGTACATGAATGTAACGGAATACTATTGTTCTATAAGAAATGTTGAGCAGACTTCAGAAAAACCTGGAAAGACATATATGAACTGACGCTAAGTGAAGTAAGCAGAACCAGGAGAACATTGTACACAATAACAGCAACATTGTTCGATGACTAACTTTGATAGACTTAGCTCTTCTCAGCAATGCAATGATCTAAGACAACTCCAGAAGACTTATAATGGAAAATGATATCCACATCCTGAACAAGAACTATGGAATCTGAGTGCAGATCAAAGCATACTAATTGCTCTGTCTCTCTCTGGGGTTTTTTTATTTGTTTCTTCTTTCTTGTGGTTCTTCCCATTAGTTCTAATTCTTCTTCACAACATGACTAATGTGAAAATATGTTTAATATGAATGTATATGTAGAGCCTATATCAGACTGCATGCCATCTTGGGAAGGCAAGAGGGTAAGGAGGGGGAGAAAATTTAGTACTCAAAATCTTATGGAAGTGAATGTTGAAAACTAAAACTAAATTAATTAATTAATTCAAGAAAAAAAAGCCATCTAAAATAGATGCCTCTACTTTCTCTGCTCTCACTTTCTTCTTAACCCCTTACAATCTGATTTCCAACTTTTACCATTCCACCAAAACTATGTTCTCCAAAGTTGCCAATGATCTCTTAGTTGCCAAATCCAATGGCCTTTTCTCAATCCTCATTCTTTTTGACCTCTCTGCAGCTTTTAATAATGTTGATCACTTCCTCCTCCTTGATCCTCTCTTCTCTCTTCTCTTCATGTTTTCTAGACACCACTCTCTCCTGGTTGTCCTCATACTTATCTGATTCCTTCTTAGTCTGTTGAATCCTCATCCAGATCACATTCTCTAAGTAGTATCCCTCAGGATTTGGTCCTGTGTCCTCTTCTCTTCTTCCTCTATACAGTTAATTCTCTTGGTGAGCTCATCAGCCCCCATGGATTTAATCAATACCTTTATGCTGATGATTCTCAGAGCTACCTGGCCTGACCCAAACTCTGCACTGACCTCAAATCTCACATCTCCAATTGTATTTCAAACATTTCCAACTTGATGTCCAGTAGACATCTTAAAACTCATTATGTCCAAAAAAGAACTCACCTTTCCACCTAAACCTTCCACACTCTTATGTTCTTCTATTACCATGAAGGACAACACTATCCTCTTATTCCCTCAGGTTCACAGCCTAGGAGAAATCCTTGATTTCTTATTGTCTCTCATACCGCTTCCCAATATCCAATCTGTTGCTAAGGCCTATCCATTTCACCTTTGCAACATCTCTTGAATATGACACATCCTTTCCTCTGACACTGTCACCACTCCAGTACATGTACTCATCACACTGTTGTTCAGTCGTTCGTACATGTCCAACTCTTCATGATCACAAGGACCATAGCACACCAGGCCCTTCTACCCTTCTATCTTCTACTATCTGCTGAAGTCAGTCCAAGTTTACATTCCTTGTTTCCATGATGCTATCTATCCACTTCATCCTCTGCCACCTCCTTTTTCTTTTGCCTTCAATCTTTTTCAACATCAGGATCTTTTCTAATGAGTCCTGTCTTCTCATTATGTGGCCAAAGTATATAAGCTTCAGCTTCAGTATCTGACCTTCCAGTGAATACCCTGAATTAATTTCTTTAAGTATGGATTGATTTGATCTCCTTGCTGTCCAAGGGACTCTCAAAAGTCTTCTCCAGCACCACAATTCAAAAGCATGAACTATGTGTCACTCAGCTTTCCTTATAGTCCAGCTCACAGCCATATACTGCTGCTGGACACAGGTTTGACTATAATACCTGGACTATTACAATAGCTGGCTGTTGAGTCTGCCTGCCTCAAGTCTCTCCCCACTCCAATCTATTCTCCATTCAGTCACCAGTGATTTTCTTAAAGTGCAGGTACAACCATGTCACTCCCCTACTGAATAAACTCCAGTGGTTCCCTATTGCCTCCAGAATCAAATACAAAATGCGTTGTTTGGCAAAGTCCTTCACAATCTAGCCTCTTACTACCTTTCTAATCTTCTCAGACCTTACTGTCTAACATGTACACTTTGACCCAGTGACATTAGCCTCACGACTGTTCTTAAATAAGACACTCTATCTCTCAGATTCAGACATTCTCTGGCTGTCCCTCATGCCTGGAATTCTCTCCCTCTCCACTCCAACTACTGACCTACCTGGATTCCTTTAAGACCCAATAAAATCTTGTCTTTTACAGCAAGCCTTTCCCCATCCCTCTTAATTCTAGTGCCTTCCCTCTCTTAATTATTTCCCATTTATCCTCTCTATGGCTTGTTTTGTATATATCTGTCTGCATGATGTTTCCCCCATTAGACTATAAGCTACTTAAGGTTATGGACTATTTTTTGACTCTTTTTGGAACCTCAGTGCTTAGCACAAATCTTTGAAAAATAGCAGGCACTTAATAAATGTTTGCTGATTGTCTGATTATCCTACTCATCCTCTCAGACAAATCTGTCAATTTTAAATTGGTCACCATTTTAAAAAAATTAGTCCTGTGCAGTAATAACCTACAAACTTGAGAGTTAAATTAGAATCTTTCAGGGGTGCATTACTGACACGGGATTAATTTATTCCCTAGGATGATCTGTGTCTTGAGAATTAATATCAGCTATTTAAATGAAGTTGCTATGCTTTAATTAGCTTTCATGAAATTCAACTGTTCAATCTGAATGACAAATAGTAATATAATTAACATCACACTGAACCTGTGTACAAAGTAGTTAGTGATGCCAAAATAACTATACTTCTATTCCAGTTTTACATATTAATTTTAAGTGTTTACCTAATCTTAGAGAAAGTAAAAAATACTTTAAAATGCTGCCATTTTCAATCACATTGAGTTTCAATATCACTCATTAGATCATAAAATTATTTTCAAATCAGAGGAAAATAAAATGTAACATAAGAATTATCACATATATAGTACATATACATCTCTATAGGATAATGGTGGGGTGAGGAAGAAACTTAATTTTATCTTTAAAGGAATTAGACCTTTAGTTAAAGCAGCAAAATTCTGTGGGGAAAAAATAGGAAAATAACAAAAAATTCATTTGGAGGGAAAAATCTCAATGGAAAAAAAAGGGAAAAAAGTATAAACAATGAGGCCTAGTAGTACCAGATATCAAACTGTACTATAAAGCAAATCAAAACTATGTGCTATCTACAGTAAATAGGAAAAGAAAAGAGATGGAATTAACAAGACCCAAAAGCAACCAGACATTGCATTTTGTGTTTAATAAACCCCAAAATGCAAAATAAGGGAAAGGACTTCTAATTCAACAAAAGATACTAGGAAAAATAGAAAACAATATTGCATAAAATTCATTTAGACTAGTATGTTATATGCTTTATATACTACAATAAGCTCCAAATGAAAATATGATCTAAATATAAAAGGTTACACCATAAAAATTTTTTAAAGAATAGAAAAACTTTCTTAACTATGGTTGTGGGGAAGGGGAGGGAACAGAATTCTCAACCAAACAAGGAATAGAGATAAAAATAAAAAAAATTTAGAAGATAAAATAATTTCATTTACAATAAAACTAAAAAATTCAGAGTCATATAATATAGACCAACCCCTTCATTTTTAAAGATGAGGAAAATGAGGTTTAGAGAGGTTAAGCAAGCTGTCTATGGTCATAAATTACTAGATATCCAAGCAGCAATATGAACCAAGTTCTCTTCCTGACTCTAACTACATCACTATTCACAATGCCATGATAAAACCAATTTGGATTTATGTAAGCAAAGTTATGAAACTATTCCCATCATTTATTCCAGAAATACCAACACCATCAAAGAAAAAAGAAAATTTCCCAAAATAGACATGGCAGTACTTTTTTTTTTTTAACGATAGCATTAACGATAGCATTGTGAATTGGTGAATGACTGAACAAACTCTGCTATGTGGCTATAATAGAAAATTATAGCACTGTAAGACACAATGTTAAAGGCAACATGGTGTGATAGAGAGTTAGGCTTGGAGTCAGAAAGACCTGGTGTTCCTGACACATCCTGGCAGTGTGCCAGGTTTCTGGGGAACATCTAACCTTCCACTACCCCAGGCAATTCTAAGGTTCTGAGGTGCAAAGCAGATGGAGACTTGCATTGATAAAGACATTTTTCTCACTGGGAGTCCCCCATATCAATCAAATCACAGGTCTGATAAGCACATGCATCCACAACCATGAGGAATTCAGAGATACCTAGAAAGGGTTGTATGAAGTTATACTAAGTGAAGAATGCAGAACCGAGGAAATTATATACACAGTAACCACAAAACTAAGAAAAATCAGAATTCAGATTCATGTAATGACTGATCCTGAATCTAGAAATCGGATGATAAAATATGCTTTCTTTCAGTAGAGCAGTTGTACACTACAAGGCAAAGAATGATGAATATGCTATCAGGCATGATCAATGAGTTTGTTTTAATTTAATTCAGTTTTGTTCTAATTATTCCTACAAGTGAAGCTGAGGACAGTGTTTAATTAAGTGAAAGTGATTTTTAAAAAACATCAACAACAAAACATTTTTAAAGATAATTCATGAACTGTTGACTAAAGATAATTCATGAAATAGAAATAGCAAGGGGGAAATTATTAATTAAATATATTGCATTCTAGACAATCCCTATTAATTTTCCATTATCTCTGTTACATAAGGTCTGATTTCAAGGAGGCAGCATTCTAACACTGTTTTCCTGAGGATAAAATGAAAAAAAAAAAAAACAGATACAAAAACATTTTGTGAAGCATAAAAAACTCAATGAAGATGAGATATTATTAAAACAAATCTTAATTTGGCAATATTAAATACCTTAAGCACATAAACTTTCAAGGCAGAGACAAGATGACAGAGTATAGGCTGGGACCCAGCTGAGCTCTCCCAATATGCCCCTCCAAACAACTTTAAAATAATGCCTCAAATCAAATTTGGGAGTGTCAGAGACAAGGAAAAAAAAAGGTCAGAGGGTAACATTTTTATAGCCTAAGACAACTTAAGAAGTCCAAAGCAGAGATCGGTAACACTAGGGGGGGTGTAGTCCTGGAGCACAACAGGAGCACCAACAATAGGTCTTAGACGCAGCCATGACAGCAGTAACAGCAGCAGCAGTTTTGGGAGCTCTCAACTCAGAGACAGTAAGGGAGATAAATGCTCGGAAAGAAGTTATAGGGAACCTCTTACTGGCACTGGATACAACAAGCACTGACTGGCAACTCTACTTCCCATGAGCAGTTCTGGGATGCATTTCCAGGACAGAGAGTAGAACTTATGATTGGCCACAAGGCAGCAGCGGCCCTGCTCATAGTTTCAGGACCAAAAGGAGTACTAGTACTTAAGGCTGCCAGGGAGGTAGGGCCCTTTCTTGGTAAAGACCAGAGCACAGACCAGGAGAGTAGTGATCATATCTCTCCTAGGATGACACAACTTTGGAAGCACCCAAAACTTTCACATACCTAGAACTAGCTCTAAAAGTAGACGCACAAAAAAGCCTGGAGCTTGGTACAGTGCCTCCCCACCCCAAAGTGAGCATAGTCCAACATTAACACAAAGTTCAAAATGAAGAAATAGGCTAGGAAAAGGAGCAAATAGCAAAAACAAAAAAAAAAACCCTTGACCATAGAAAGCTATTAAGATGGCAGGGAAGACCAAGACACAACCTTAGAAGGCAACAATGTGAAAACAGCTATAAGCAGAGCCTCAAAGAAAAATGCTAACTGGACTGAAGGCCAGCAAGAACTCTTGGAAGAGTTAAAGAAAGAGAAGTGTAGCAGAGGAACAATTGGGAAAAGAAATGAGTGTTTAAAAAAAATTATGAAAAGAGAATTAACAGCTGTAAAAGAGGTACAAAAACTACTGAAAAATACCTTCAAAAACAAAAATGGCTTAGTGATAAAAGAAGCACAAAAATTCAAGAAGAATTTCTTAAATTCTAAAGAAAAGAATTCCCTTAAAAAAATTAGGCCAAGTGAAAAGAGTACAAAAATTGACTGAAGGAAAAAACTCCTTAAAAAACAGAATTGTCCAAATGGAAAAAAAGAGACAAAAGCTCACTGAAGAAAACAATTCCTTAAAAATTAGAACTGAACCAGCAGAAGCGAATGACTCCATGAGACTTCAAAAAACAATAAAACAAAGTCAAAAGAAGGAAAAAATTGAAGAAAATGTGAAACATCTCATTGGAAGAACTGACCTGGAAAATAGATCAAGAAGAGATGATTTAAGAATTATATCCAACTACCTGAAAGCAATGATCAAAAAAGGACCTAGACATCATATTCCAAGAAATTATCTCAAGGAAAACTGCCCGAATATTCGAGAACCACAAGGTGAAATAAAAACTGAAAGAATCCACCAATCACCTCTTTAAAGAGATCCCAAAATGAAAACTCCCAGGAATATTATAGCTAAATTCCTGAGCTCCCAGGTCAAAGAGAAAACACTGTAAGCATCCAGAAAGAAACTCAAATATCATGAAGCTACAACCAGGATCACACAAGATTTAGAAGCTTCCACATTAAAGGAGCGGAGGGCTTGGAATATGATATTCCTGAAAGCAAAGGAGATAGAATTACAACCAAGAATAACCTACACAGCAAAACTGAGTGTGATCCTTGGGGGCGGGGGGGGGGGGGGGGGGGGAATGGACTTTTAATGAAAAAGGGGACTTCTAAGAATTCCTGATGGAAAGACCAGAACTGAATAGAAAATCTAATATTCAAACATTAGACTCAAGAGAAGTTCAAAAAGGTAAACATCAAAGAGTAATCATAGGGGACTCAATGGAGTTAAACTGTTTACATTCTTATTTGGGAAAAGGATATGTGTACCTCCTAAGAACTTTATCATTATTAGGGCAGTTTGAAGGAGTCTGCATAGACAGACAGCATGAGTGTGAGTTGATTACGTCGGGATGATCTCCCAAAAAAGAATGGTGGAGTGAGAAAGAGGGATGCACTGGGAGAAGGGGGAAGGGAGAGACACAACGGGGCAAATTTTCTCACATAAAGGAGACATGCAGGAAGAACTTTAATAGTGAAGGGGAAAATGGAAGGCTGTGGCAGGGCATTGCCTGAACTTCACCCTTACTGGAACTGGTTCAAAGAGGGAAGACTATACACACTCACATGGATTTAGAAAGCTATCTTACCCAACAGGAAGACAGGAGGGGAAAGGGATAAAAGATATGGGGAAGGAAGTAGTAGTAACAAGGAGGAGTACAGATTGGAGAAGGCAGTGGTTGGAAGCAAGACAGACTTTTGAGGAGGGACAGGATGAAAAAAGAGAGAGAAGGATATACAAAGGAAAATGGAATGGAGGGAAATACAAAGTTAATGATCATACCTGTGAATGTATGGGATGAGCTAACCCATAGAACAAAAGTGACTGGAAACCAGGATCCAACAATATTTTGTATACAGGGACACACTTGGGACAGAAACATACACATGGAGTTGAAATGAAGGGCAGGAACAGAGTCTATTGTGCTTCAGGTGAAGCTAAGAGCACAGGGAAGGCAATCATGATCTCAGACCACAGAAAAGCAAAATTTGACCCAAATGAAAGAGATAATTGGGAAATTACATTTTGCTAAAAGGTACCAGAGACAATGAAGTAATATAAAAAAAAAGTACTGCAAATTTCTCTGTTAAAGTTCTCACATCTCAAATATATAGGAAAACCGTGTCAAATTTATAAAAATAAGAATCATTTTCCAACTGATAAATGGTCAAAAGATACAAACAGGAAGTTTTCAGAAGAAGAAATCAAAGCTGTCTTTAGACATATGAAAAAAATGCTCTAAGTCACTATTGATAAGACAAAAGAAAATTAAAACAACTCTAAAGTATCATCTCACACCTATCAAGAAAATGATAAATGCTGGAAGGGATGTGGGAAAATTGGGACACTAATGCTCTGCTGGTGGAGCTATGAACTGATCCAACCATTTTGGAGAATAATTTGGAACTATGCCCAAAAGGCTATAGAATTGTGCATACTCTTTAACCCAGCAATACCACAATTAGGTCTGTATTCCAAAGATTTCAAAGAAAAAGGAAAAGAACCTATTTGCACAAAAATATCGACTGCAACTGTTTTTTGTGGTGGCAAAGAATTGGAAATTGAGGGGATGTTCATCAACTGGGGAATGACTAAACAAATTGGTGTAAATTATTGTGATGGAATACTATTGTACAAATAGAAATGACAAGCAGGATGCTTTCAGAGAGACCTGGGAAGACTTACACAAACTGATGCAAAGTGAAATGAGCAGAACCAAGTACAGCACATAGTAACAGCAAAATGTACAATGATCAACTGCGAAAGACTTGGCTATTGTCAGCAATACAATGATCCAAGACAATTCTGAAAGACTTTTGATGAAAAACACTATCCATCTCTGGAGAAAGAACTGATCGAGTCTGAATAAAAGCAGATTTAAGCATGCTTTTTAAACTTTCTTTATTTTTCCTTTCAGTCTGTATTTTCTTTCACAACATGACTAATATGGAAATATGTTTTGCATGACTACATATATATAATCTACGTCAAATTGCTTGTCTTCTCAAGGAGGGTTTAGAGGAGAGAAGAAAGAAGAGAATATAGAACTCAAAATTAAAAAAAACTTTAAAAATTTTTACAAGTAATTTAGGGAAAAAAAGGAGAAAAAAAAGACAGCTCTTAAAAAATACTCTAAATCACTATTGATGAGAGAAAGCCAAATTAAAACTACTTTGAGGTACCACCACACATGTATCAGAAATGACAAGTAATGAAAGGGATGAGGGAAAATAGATACATTAGTTAATATCATATTGTCTGCCTTTTCAGTGCAAGGGGAAGCGATGGGAAGGAGAAAATCTGGAACTCAAAATTTAAAAATTTAAAAAGAAAAGAATGTTAAAATGTTAAAAATCAACATTTTAAAAGAAAAAAAATGAACAGTCAGGCTCTCCCTGGATCAGAACTGACTCCAGTATACACTCTGGTAATGTAATTTGTAAGAAAAATGAGAAAGCACCATAGTTAACTAATCTGAACCTAACAGTATCAAAAGTATCCTCTGGGTAGGATAACTAGCAAAGAGACATTGAAAAAATTCGTGGCAATCCAAGTAAAGTACCTTTTCGTTCAAAACAAAAAAATTTCCCATTTCTTTTTTGTTTATAAAATACATGACAAATAACACTTCTCAAAAGAACTAATTAAGAATACCTAATTACCTAAAAATCTTTAGTGAAAGTGTTCAAAGCACAATAGTAAACCAAACCCAAAATATTAGAGAACATTTCTGTTCAAAGATAGGCAATGAACCTTCATTAGAAAACCACTAAAAATGCACGTTTATAGCCATACTCACATTTTTAAAAAATAATTTTCACATGTTTCTTACTTGAAAAAACAGCAGATAAAAATAAACTAAAATCAAGAGTACTTTAAGACATCAGGCATCTGCTAATTTACTTCATGTTATGATTAGTTTTTGATGCTATTTTTTAAAAAAACGTCAATTTCAAAAAAAAAAAAAAAAAACAAATTATAATCTCTATGGGAAAAAACACACCAGGGAAATCAGATATAATACAAAAACAGTGTGCTTGGAACCAGAAAGACTTGGATTCAAGTCCCATCTCTGACATGAACTAGCCATGTGAACCTGGACAAGTTAGTTAACCTCACAAATATGGTTTCAAATAGGTTTCACAACTGTGTTGTTTGTCAGATATTTCTGAAAAAACTCAATGATTTAAATGCATCACTTCGAGGAAAAAATTGTAACAAATTCATGATAAAAGGATAAAATTTAAAGTTTTACTAAAAAAGTTAATATATGGAAGAATAGGGTGGAAAATGGTTCTTTAGAAATGTTTACAGCTACAGATAATTTTATAATTGAAAATAACCTTCCCAAAGATTTAATTGTAAGAGTTATAATTGATCATCTGAAGTACCTGGAGACACAGTTTCAGAAATACTTCACTTCAAATTTTGATTCTAAAAAACTGAGTTGGGTTAATAAATCATACTCAATTGAAATAAAAAATGTCAGTCATCTGCCATTAAAAATTGAAGAAGAATTTGCCAAGTTAAGGGACACAGGTTTAAAACTTGGGTTTCCTAAAAAATCGTTAAATGAGTTTTGGCTTGGGATCAGGACAGAATTTCCAACAATTTCTGAAATGGCCCTAAACATACTTCTGCTATTTTGTACTCCATATTTATGCAAAGTGTCATTCTCAGAACTGATGATTATAAAATCAAAATATCGATCAACTCTGAAAAACTTTGAAGATGTTCTACATCTTGCAGTATCAAATATTCTGCCAAGATTTAATTCTTTACGTAAAAATAAACAAGCACATTCATCTCATTAGTATGCAAATTTGCTTTTGTCTTTAATAAATATAAAATTATATGTATACCAAAGAATTGTTTTAAAATCAATTTCTTTATGATTTATTATCAATAAATGTTTGATTTGTATACCTATTTACCCAGATCATGTGAAAATTTCTCAGACAGCAATAGGTTGCGAGTGGAAAAAGTTTAAGAAGCCCTGTTCTATAATACAAATTTATTTGTTAATTACCCTGGAGAACTATTACTTATCTGTGAAGAAAACAAATTCTTCTATCACCTGGACCGAAGGAAAAAAAAAAAAGGAAAACATTCAGTTCCAAAAATGTAAAGTCATTTGTATAAAATATTACTGACATTACATAATTAGAATATGCACTTGATTGTGAAACAGAAATGTTCAAATTCAAAGACATCATTAAAGCATAGTGATTATAATTTCTAATTAAATGATAGTTGAGACAATATTCAAACTTTGGAAGAGTTTTACATATAGCTCACAACGGGTCAAACAAAATAGAATTGTCAATATTTTCAGTACTTAATACCAGATTCAATCTCTAATTGCTGAAGTTGGCCATGACATGGGTAATGAACAATCAGTTAATCTACGATCTCAACAGCATAGGAACTGTCTTCACAGTGGAACATCACAATCCAGTCATACCTTCTCATCCTGAAAACTGAAGTTTTTGCCTCTACACAAATGCTTTTGCTGTCATCATAGTACCTTGAAACTTTTTTCCTCCTCTTATAACTGGGACACTCCTCCCAAAACCTTAATTGCCAAGATTCTACCACTGTCTAACAAGGTGGGGGTAGGGGGGAATGGAACCTATTTCTTTCTTCCCCATTACCTCTCTAGATGCTTGTTGCTGTACTCTACTGACCTCCAAGTCACTCTCCCTCCTTTCTAAAGGACTCCTCAGCTCACAATGTTTCTCTCTATCCCTAACCTTGTCCTCATACTTAGAGATTTCAATATACATATTGAGGTCCTTTCAAATACTTTAACATCCCAAGTTAATCACCTTTCTCAACTCCCATTATTTACTTTATTCCACCTAAGTCAACTATAAAAGTGGTCTATATTACCCATTAACTATACCACTTCCATCATCTTGAAAACTTAAAAATAATCCTACTGTCCTGCTATTTTTTTTTTCATCTCATTTATCTTAAACCTATTCTTCATTCTTACTTCAACCACTACTCTTTACATCTCTACTCTGGCCTTACTTCTTTTCACTGTTCTGACCCATTGTTGACCAAACATCCAGCTTCTAATTCCTTTCTCCTTTGTGATTCTTCTATTTACACCTTGCCCTAAGGTAGCCCCCAACCTAGTCACCAACAGCAGCAGCTAAGCAGGTACCACTGAGAAAGTCTACCACGCCCCCAGCACATGCCACCACTGCCCCTTAGATCATCACCTTAAGGCTGAGACTAGCTGGAATCCTTCTAGTCAGTGGTTGGTAAATCAAAGCCCCATTCTCCTTCATTTTGGGTGGGAAGGGTGACACAATCTGAACAGCATGGAAAGACAACAATTTACATTCATAGACTCCATTTCATTTTCTTCCTTCCCCCTTCCTCTCTCCTTCCTCAGCCCTCCCCTATGCAAACACACTCCCTCTTCCAAACTTTCCAGTTTCCTTAGAGGATACCACCATCCTTGTAGCCATTCAGGCTTACAACCTTGGTGTTGCCCCAACACATTCCACTTTCATTTACCCCATACATCCAAGCAGTTGTTAAGTACTA
Source organism: Vombatus ursinus (assembly GCF_900497805.2). NCBI lineage: Eukaryota > Metazoa > Chordata > Mammalia > Diprotodontia > Vombatidae > Vombatus > Vombatus ursinus. The sequence goes on along the minus strand of NW_020948983.1, from coordinate 43,179,148 downwards.
CCATTTCTACCCATGTAACATCTCACAACCATCCCCTTCTCTCTACTCAAATGGCTACCACCTTTCTTAAGGCTCTCATCATCTCCTGTCTAAACTATTGCACTAAGCTTCTAACTGGTCTCCCTGTTAGTCAAGTCTCTTTCCCTAATCTAATTCATCCCCGCCACACACACCCATCAAAATGATTTTCCTAAGGCACAGATCTGATCATGATACTCCCCCACTCAAAACATTCCAATAGCTCCCTACTACCTCTAGAATCAAATATAAATTCTGACATTTCCAGTTCTTCACAAATTGGCTCCCACTTACCTTTCCAATTGTGGAGGGAAAAAATTTGGTACTCTATGTTTTAGGCACAAGCCCACCAGCAAAAAATTTATTAATTAAATTATTCTAATTCTAAACATCTTTAAGGAGACATGTTTAGAATTAAAATGGTTCAATTAATTTTTAATCTCTGCTTAGAGAGAAATCCAGTAGTCTATGGTTGAGATAAACTGGCCCTCCTACAGTTCCTCACATGTATGCCAAAACAAAAAACAAAAATACCCACAACTTAAATACATATGGACAAAATAGATCCAAAGTACAAATTTGTATCCCCAGGCAAGATTCCCTGATAGTAAGAAAGATTCAACAAATAGAGCACTTCTCAAGAAGAACGAAAGTAAAAAAAAAAAAAATAGTAAGAGTAATTGGTTCTCTTATATACCCACCAAAAAACAAACACAAAAACAAAAACAAAAGGAGGTATCAAAGGTCCCAAATGTCTCAAGAAGGGATCAAAAGAATCCTCTTTCTAAGTTAGGGCAGTGTCTTGGGGATGCTACTTAGAACTCCTCTGAAGCAGAGATAGACTAAAAGAGAGACAGACAAACACAAAGAAAGCCAGAGAAGATACCAGAGATTTCCCAACCATGAAACATGAGGAATTAGCCCAAAATATAGGCAGATCTTTAAGGCCAGCATACCTCATTCTAGAACTTCACCATTTAATGAGGAGCTGAGATAATCCTCTAAACTTCATTCCAACTCTAAGAATATATGCATTTAATGACCTGAAAGACTTTCAGGTTTCTGTGACAAAGAAAAATTCAATATATAAGATCCAAGAGATATATAAGGTAAACATTAAAGACCAATTATAAGGGACACAATAAGGATAAACTATTTACTTCTTGTATATAAAAATGTTATCAGTACTCTTCTGTCATCATTATTTAGGTAGCTTGAAAGGCTTGGCCTATGCTGCGTATGATGGGATGATTCGAAAAAAACTATATAGGGAGAAATAAAAAGGAGTAATTATCTCATACAAATGTGGCATGAAAGGAAGAACTGATATAGAAAAAGCAAGTGAGAGAAGGAGGGGCTGGTAGGGCTGGACCTTACTCTCATGGGAAATGGGTTAAACATATACATCTAGAAGGGTATAAAGGTCTTCTAAATTTAGAAAAAAATAAAAGGGTGAAGGGAAAGGAAAAGGGAGGATTTAGAACAGTGTGGAGATTAAGAATTAGGAGGGGGAGGGGATAAGGGAGAAACTTCTAGAAAGACAGGCAGATTAAGGTAGAGGGTGGGGAGAGAGAATAAGGGAGGGACTCTTAGAGGGGTGCGTAGATTAAGGAATAGGAGGGCAAGGTAGCAGGTAGAAGTAAATTAGAGGAGTGAGGAGGGATAAAGTAAATAGGGTAAGAAGGATAATGAGGAAATATAGGATGGAGGGAAATATATAATAAGTAACTATAACTTAGAATGTGAATGGGACAAATTTATCCATAAAACAGAACAGGATAGCAGAATGGCTTAAAAATCTGAATTCAACAATATGTCACTTTCAGGAAACACAGTTAAAAAGACAGATATGCATAGAGATAAAGTAAAGGGTCAGAGTAGAATTTATTGTGGAAAAAAACAGGTAGTAATTATGATCTCAGACAAAGTTAAAGCTAAAACAGATTTAATTAAAAGAGAAAAACTAAAACAGATTTAATTAAAAGAGAAAAATAGGGAAACTACACTATGTGTCACCAATATTATGAAACAATATTGTTTTTGACCATCTAAAATAACTAGACAACATAAAATATCTGACAGTATAGCAGCCAAAACATACACAGGAACTACATAAACATAAATATAAAATACTCTTTATACAAATAAAGTCAAATTTTAATAACTGAAGAAATACTTATTATTCATGGGTAGATAAAGCCACTAATAAAAAATGACAATTTTGCCTAACTAATCTGTTTATTCAATACCATCCCATTTAATTATTAAAAAAAAATTATTTTAATGAGTTGGAAAAAAATAATAAAATAAAATAAAAAGTACACAGTAGAGAATAAAAGAAAACCCAGAAGGAAGCACAGAAAAGGTGAGTTACTTTGAAAATAATGTATATGATTTATTACACAGGTTTCTGTAAAATGGAAATTCATCGCTTTATATTGAATCCTCCCTTATGTTCTGCTGTGTACATGGACATGTTCTTTTTTTTTCTTTTCTCATTTTGTATTTAAGTTTAAAATGAATAAAATTTTTTTTTAAGTTTGAATTTAAATAAAAGATATGGATCCCTCAGAAAAATAGAAGTCCCAATCAAAAGCTACCCGCCCCTTTTACTGTGGGCGCTCTGGAATTAATAGAATTAGGCATTCTTTTTCTTAAAAATGGATTTCAAATGAACTACCACTCAAAATAACAGACATTTATGGAGTCTTCCTTTTAAAACATATTATAACAGCTTACTGCTATTTGTTCTATAATACTTAGTCAAGAAAAATTCTTACCAGAACTGGCGTGTTGAATCTTTTGCATAAACAAAACTCAGCAAAAAGGTAAGCAATTAGTATATTCAGTTCAGCCCCTGCAGCAAGTTCTGGTTGGTTACTCTTTCTTAAAATGCAACACCTTAAAAGAAGGGGGGAATTAAGAGTTAATATTTGTCTGTTTCTTTTTTTTTCATGATAGTCAACTTAACTTTCTTCTTTCCAAAATAAGGCCTGTTTAAATGACATTAAAAACAAAAATTTGAGCCAATTAAATATTGATAGTATGTGTAACATTTGATAGTCTCACTCCAGGAAAAGATTACTATGTTTTGCACATAAGATCTGAAACATTTCCTGAACTTCATGGTTTAGCATTATTTAATTGAATATGTCAGTTGAATGCAATTGTCTACCAAAATTCTACTGTCAGTAAAAGCTCTATATAAGTTCTTTCTTTTTCCTAATCCACATTTTAAGAATTCTACATTGTCTTTTTGGGTTTTTAAAAGCAAAATTTTAGAGCTTCTCTATGAATTACATTACCAAATTACTGTATCTAAAAAGCACCTTTATGTTAAAAATTATTTTTTATCTCAATACACATAAGAGTTTTAAAGGAGGGAACTATAAAACAATCAAGATTCCAACATACTGTATAAAAACCAAAAGGAAAATTTCCTAAAACAGACAACTCTCTCTTATTCACAGTCCAACCGTTTTGGAAAGCAAGTTGAACCCATACCTAAAAAAAGTTACCAAGCTACTTTTGACTTAACAATACCACTACTTTGTGGAGTCTATACACTCAAAGAAATCAAATGGAGGAAAAGGATTCATATGAACAAAGGTATTTATAATAGCACTTTTTTGTGGTAGTAAAGAACTGGAAATTGAAGGAGTATCAATTAATTAATTGAAGGAATGGCTGAAGTGGTTCTAGTATGTGAATGTTATAGAATAATGTTATGCTGTAAGAAATGAAGTGGACAGCTTGAGAGAAACTTGGAAAGACCTGTATGAAGAACTGTTGTAGAATAAAGTGAGCAAAACCAGGAAAACAAATTATATAATAACAACAGTATTATAAAAACATTGTTTGAAATTTTTTGAGAACTCTAATCAACACAATGAGCAATCACAATTCCCTAGGACTACTTTTGAAACATAACACTTCCTGAAAGATGATGGACTCAGAAAGCAGAATGAGACATACATAAATACATAAATACACACACACACACACACACACACACACACACACACACACACACACGGCCAAAGTGGGAATCTGTTTCACTTAACTACATATATTTGTTACAAGGACTTTTTCTTTTTCAATTATGCAGGGAATGGGACAGGGAGGCAAAAAGCAGATTTTAATTGTATTTAAATTGTATCTTGTTGGGACGGTAGAGCCAAGATAGCGGAGTAAAGGCAAGGACTCACCTAAGCTCTCCCCCAAAACCACTCCAAAAACCTTTAATGACTCTAAACAAATTCTAGAGCAGCAGAACTGACAAAAAGTGAAACAATTTTCCAGTCCAAGACAATATAGAAGGTCGGCAGGAAAGGTCTGTCACACCAAGGTGAGATAGGAGCACAGTTTAGCAGAGGCCACACCAGCAGCCAAATCAATCAGTGGCAGAAGTGGTGGTTTCCAGATGTCTCGGCCCACAGATGGTAAGGGGACTAGACAGCGTGTCAGAAGGAGATTTACAGGGGGTCCCTTTGCTGCACCAGGGACAATCCTCTACTGTACTGCCTATACTTGGATCTAGGTCACAGTCCCAGTGTGAGGAGGAACACTAGCACAGTAGAGCTAGCTGCCACAGCTGAACAGAGACCCTGGTCACAGTTCTAGGGTTGAAAAGAGTGCTTGTGATACTCAGAAACCAGTGCACTGTACAGGCGAGTAGTAAACACATCTCTCTAGATCATACCACTTTGGAAGAGCCAAAAACTTACAGGTCCCCAGAATTACCTCTGAAAACAGCTGCACCAAAAAACAACCCTCAAGCTTAGGACAGTGCACCCTCTACTTGAGAGCTACACTTTAGCACAGAGAAAAGTCAAGAAATAGGCTGGAAAATGAGCAAACAACAGAAAAAAAATCTGACCATAGAATGTTACTATGGTAGCAAAGATGATCAAAACACACACTCAGAAGAAGACAACAAAGTCAAAGCTCCTACATCCACAGTCTCCAAGAAAAATATGAATTGGTCTTGGGTGATAGAAGAGCTCAGAAAGGATTTTAAAAATCAAGTAAGAAAATTAGAGGAAAAATTGGGAAGCGAAATAAGAGGCAACAAAATCATGAAAAATGAGTCAACAGCTTGGTAAAGGTGGTACAAAAAAAATACTGAAGAAAATAACCTGTTAAAAAACAGAATAGGCCAAATGGTAAAAGAGGAACAAAAATCCAATGAAGAAAAGAATGCTTTAAAAAGCAAAATTGGCCAAAAGGAAAAAGATACAAAACAATTCATTGAAAAGAACTCCTTAAAAAGTAGAATTGGCCAAATTGAGAAGGTACAAAAGTTCAGTGAATTTACAACATGAGTAATGTAAAAATATGTTTAATATGAATGTACATGTAGAGCCTATATCAGATTGTACACTGCCTTGGGGAGGGGGGAGGGAAAGGAGGGGAAGAAAATTTGAAACTCAAAATCTTATGGAAGTGAATGTTGAAAACTAAAAATAAACAAATTTTTTAAAAAAGCTCACTGAAGAAAATAATTCCTTAAAAGTTAGAATTGGGCAAGTGGAAGCTAATGACTTTATGAGACATCAAGAAACAATCAAAATCAAAAGAATGAAAAAATAGAAGAAAATGGTAAGTATCCCATTGGAAAAATAGATCCAGAAGAGATAATTCAAGAATTACTGAATTACCTGAAAGTCATGATCAAAAACAGAACTTAGACATCATCTTTCAAGAAATTATCAAGGAAAACGGCCCTAATATTCTAGAACCAGAAGGTAAAATAGAAATTGAAAGAATCCACCAATCACCTCCTGGAAGAGATCCCAAAATGAAAAATTCTTGGAATAGTATAGCCAAATTCCAGACCTCCCAGATCAAGGAGAAAACACCTCAAGCAGCCAAAAAGAAATAATTCAAATATTGTAGAGCCACAGTCAGGATAACACAAAATTTAGCAGCTTCTATATTAAAGGAGCAGAGGACTTGGAATATGATATTCTGGAGGGCAAAGGAGCTAAGATTACAAGCAAGAATCACCTACCCAGGAAAACTGAGCATAATCCTTCAGGGGGAAAAATGGATATTCAATGAAATAGAGGACTTTCAAGCATTCTTGATGAAAAGACCTGAGCTGAATAAAAAATGACTTTCAAGTATAAGATGCAAAAGAAGTATAAAAAGGCAAATAGGAAAGAGAAATCATCAGGGATTTGATAAGGTTAAACTGTTTACATTCCTACATGGGAAAACTATATTAATAATTCCTAAAAACTTTCTCATATTAGGGCAGTTAGAAGGCATATACATACACAGAAAGCAGAGGTGTGAGTTGAATGTGATGGTAAAATTATCTAAAAAAAATAAAATTAAAGGATGAGAAAGAAGAACGCACTGGGAGAAGGGGAAAGGGAGAGGTAGAATAGGATGAATTATCTGACATAAAAGAGGCCTGAAAGAGATTTTACAGTGGAGGGGAAAATGGGGGAAGCAGAGAGGGAAACACATGAACCTTACTCTCATCAGAATTGCCTCAAAGAAGGAATAATATATACACTCAGTTGGGTGTTTAAATCTAGCTTACCATATAGGAAAGTAGGAAGGGAAGGGGATGAGAGAAGGGGAGAAAGGGAGAGATGATAGCAGGGAGGGCAGTTTGGGGGAAGTAAAAGTCAGAAGCAAAACACTTTTGAGAATGGGACATGGTAAAAGGGGAGAGAAAGTAGGATAAACAGGAGGAGGACAGGATGGAGGAAAATACATAGTTGGTAATTATTGCTGTGAAAAAAACATTCAGTGTGTTTCTCTGACAAAGACTTCATTTCTCAAACAGAAAACTGAGTCAAATTTATAGAAATAAGAGCCATCCCTCAATTCATAAATGGTCAGAGGATATGAACAGGCAGTTTTCATACAAAATAATCAGAGTTATCTATAGTCATATAAAAAATTCTCTAAATCACTATGGATGAGAGAAATGCAAATTAAAACAATTCTGAGCTACTACCTCACACCTGTCAGATTGGCTAATATGACAGAAGAGAAAAATGATAAACATTGGAGGGGGTATGGGAAAATTAAAACACTAATATACTACTGGTGAAGTTATATACTGATTCAGCCATTCTGGAGCGCAATTGAGAACTATGCCCAAAGGGTTATAAAACCATGCACACCCTTTGAACAAGCAATACCACTACTAGGTCTGTATTCCAAAGAGATAAAACAAAACAAAAAGGACAAGGGCTTATGTGTACAAAAGCATTTGTAGCAGCTCTTTTAGTGGTGGCAAAGAATTGGAAATTGAGGGGATGTCAATCAATTGAGAAAAGTCTGAATAAGTTGTTGTATATTATTGTGATGGAATACTACTGTACTTCAAGAAATAATGAGCAAGACGCTCTCATAAAAACATGGAAAGACTTACACAAGCTACTGCAAAGTGAAATAAGCAGAACCAGGAGAACACTGCACGCAGTAACAGCAATACTGTATGATGATCTAATATGAATAACTTAGTTATTCTCAGCAATACAATGATTCCAAGACAATTCTGTAGGACTGATCATGAAAAGGTACTGGTCCATCTCCAGAGAAAGAAGTGGTAGAGCATGAATGCAGATCAAAGATATTTTTTCTTCACTTTCTTTACATTAAAATGTGTTTTACACAACTACACATGTATAACCTATGTCAATTTGCTTGCCTTCTCAATGAGGGGGGTAGGGAAGGAATGAAGAGAATTTAGAACTCAAAATTTGAAAAAAAAAACCTTTAAATTGTTTTTATGTGTAGTTGGGAAAAAATAAAATATTAAATAAGAAAAGAAATTGTAACTTCTTCTGGTCCCCCTGACCACCTTCTCCTACTTTGTAGTCAGTATAGTGAGTTTATAAGCAGCCAGTATAAAGTAACAATAGCAGTAAGATTGCAAAGCGGAACCTAGAAGTTACATACAAATTGCCTGAAAGATCAAAGGAGCACAATCTACCAACCGTATCATACAGTAACCAAAAATCATATCCTGAGACCATGTGCTAAATCAGAAGAAGCTATCTAGGCCTTGATGTCTGGACCTTTCGGTTATACAGTATGTAACCTTAGGTAAGCTCCAGATATCTGCAGTAAGGCCAAAAGAACACCAAATGTTGTTAATAACTCTGAGATGATATGCATATGCTAACTAACGGTTACTAACCCCAAGCTGGCAGGGATAAGTTAGTTCTGTCTCCCAACAAAAATCTACAAAAATGAGATCCCCAAATTCCTGGCCCCCAAAGCATCTTTCATCAGATCCACGCTGCCAAGTGATCCCAACTCTAATCCAAAGTTCACATTGCAGTCTGCCTCTGTACCCCATCCCTTTTTGCCACTCATCTCTGTACTTTCTGTGCTGTTCACCCCTGAAGCCTTTGTGCCTTATTAAACTGTGATTGAAGCATTACTCCCCCGCCGCCATTGTGGTCTTTCCCAGCAACTACTGGGTGTGCCTGTCTCATTTCATAATTCCATAAATTAATTAGCAATTCACTAATTGAAATTTTTAATTAAAAAAAGAAATCTCTCCATTACTCATACTAATGCAGAGAAGAACTGAGCCAGCACCAAATTGTGAAAAATGATATATTACTTTGTAATATGATCAAAGACGCAGGGACTACATATTAACCCTTACTTATATGTATAGTTCCTAATTTGTGAAAGGTCCAAAACAGGCAAGAATAATTCACTTATCATTAATATAGTTAGTCCCCATACCACTACACATTGAATTGCTGGCCAAATTTGTTTTGACAGTTCCATTCTACATTTTTTTTTCTTTTCTACTTGAGCCAGTGCTACAATTGAGAGATTTTCATTAGTTTTACTGTTAAATTTTAAAACAGCCTACGAATAACAAGGCACATGTGCTACTTATAGAAGCATTAAAAGAAGAATTAAAAATTTGAATACTATGAGTCAAAAAAAAATTTAAGACTCTTTTTTTGCACGATTAACAGTGGGTTCAAATCTTTCACTGTTGGGATTGAGTTGATTTATTTTGCTAAAAATGTAGAAAAAAAGTTAAATTTAATTTTCATTTACTTCAAAGACCAGTGACAGAAAAAGAAACCAATTTTCACGGGCACTAACTCCTACTCAAATTGCACAACTTTTTAAAAAAATCAATCTGAAGATCAACTTCTAGTCTATGTCAGCATGAGTTCTCAAGTTTTATCATTATATATGGTAGAACATAAAATAAAACCAAACAACTGAAAATCTATAGTTCTCCATTTATATATTCACACCTTAGCCCCATAAATGCTTTGTATGTTTATTCCCTCAATTTTATGAAGCAAACAAATCGGGAATTCAATTGGGACATTGTACACTTTTCTACTAATCTCAGGTCCTTTGAAGAAATCACAATAAACAAGGTAGTGAGAGGCAATATATAATATAGTGGATTAACCAGACCCAGAGCTTGGAAAACCTGGGTTCAGTTCCCACTTTCCAGTGCAAGAGGTAATTCTCTAAGACTATAACGTAAAAACCAGTTGATATAGGGAGCTTTTTCAATGGAAGTGCCTAGAACAATAAAATTACAGGTCAAGGCCAAAAACAAAAAGCCCAAGTCAGCAAAATACCAAATACTCAGCCATTAAAAGCCAGTAATATAATATATATTTCCAACTACTTCAATCCATGATATTGTCATGTAGCAGTAAGCTGATGCAGATAAAACCCTTTAGTTGATTAAAAAAACCAACTACACTCAAAGGACCTAAGAAGTCAAACAAACACGTCTCAGGATTATTCTATTTGACAGTATGTATAAGTTTTTCAGCTATAAAATTTTTTTTTTTTGCATATGCTAACTAACGGTTAGAGAATAGTCTACTAAGAGAGACTACTTGTTGCCAGTATTTGTAGAGAATACGTATGGTTTCAAAAGTGATGTTTTACAGTAAACAACATCAAACACTCAACTGAAAAATATAGAGTACTTTTGAACTTCTCATTTTTTTATCTATGGCAGGGAAGCAAGATAACTGAAACTGAAAAAAACGGGTTGCATATGCTATGTAAAAGATGCTCATTGTTGAAATTTTAAAATAAATATTGAAAATATATTAAGGGCTGTTTTTTAAGGTTGTTAAGCACTTATGAGATGTGAAACTGACAGAACTTACTGAGCCCTGGGGACACAAATACAAGCAAGCTTACATTCCAACAAGTGGAGGAAGATATCACATAAAAGGAAAAGGGGGAGGGAAGGGTACAGAATGGCATGGGAACGCATGAAACCATGCAAACTATGAAAGCAACATGGTTTGGAAATGGCTAGGAAATGGCTAGGAAATGAGATGGAGGCCTGGTTCTGGGCTTAAAGATACAGTCATATAAGGTGACAATTCACCTATCAGAGCCCAGGGTGGTTCTAAGGCAGAGACCAAGTCTAAGGTTTCAAAGGGAGCAAAATGAAGATAATGGTCAGAGTGTAGGCAGAATGGTTTGGAAATAGGGATGAGGAAGTGACAGGAGATCACTTTTTGTTTACACTTTTGTTAACAATATGATACAGTCAAAGAGCTGGAAATGGACCTTATAGCCCATGAAACCCAAGCTTCTCATTTTAAAGATAAGGAAACTGAAAGCCCAGATAGCCAAGTGACTTGCTCAAGATCATACATCTTTTAAATATCTAAACAGAGACATATAAGTATTTGAAAAAAATTTTTGTGATGAAAATATTTTATCATCACGTATTCAATGTTCAATATAATACTGGAAGAAAGGTCTGTGTCATTAATGTCAATTTATTTTTTAACAATACTTTCTTCTAATCCTAGAAAGTCACTTACACCAAATTTCAATTTTCCATGGTATTTAATGGGTATCAGGAACCTCATGGATAATGTTCACAGATCACAAACTTGGCCAAGTTACAAAACTTCTCCCAAATTTATTATAAAAATTTCAACCACACAAAAAAGCTGAGAGATATGAGTACCACATTCAAGTCTCCTGTACACCCTCCATTCAAGAAACTAATGAGTAATGAGAGGCAGCATGGTATAGTAGATAGAAAGCTGGCCTCAGGAGGAAGACCTGAGTTCAAGTTCCATCTTGAATGCATGCTGATTATGTAATCCTAGGTGGGTTATTTAATTTCTTGGTAACCCAATCAACTCCAGGAGGAGAAGTTGCTGAACAGGTAACACAGGTAGAGGGAGGTCCTTAAAGGGAACTTCCTACACACTAAACACAGGTCTGATCTAAAAGCAGTATAAGAGACCTGAATAATCCAAAAAGTAAATTAGTTCCAGAAGGGTATCTAACATTCTTGTTTGCTCCCTTTCACATATGGTTACAAACCTGTAATTTCTTATTCCATTTCATTCTGCAGCAGAAGAAAAATCAGGAAATGCTCACAGGTCACCAATGTTCCCTAATTTCAAGTTTTCAAGTAAGCCTGACTGCCAGTCATCATCGTTTAGTCATTTTTCAGTTGTGTCCAAATCTTACAACCCCATTTGGGGTTTTCTTGGCAGAGATACTGGAGTGGTTTGCAATCTCCTCTAACTTTAGATCCAACTTATGACTCAGCTAGAGTCACTTAGCATATTCCTCCCTCTCTGTTCCTACCTTTGTTGAAATTTGTTAATGAGTACAGCAGTCCTGCTCTCTTGAACTTTGGTGATTAGCAAAATCTCACTAGACAGAACTAAATTTTAATGTAATAACTAAATAATGAGGAATTACAGGAAATCCAAGCATATGACATACAAATAAGAAAAAAATGATGTTGGTAGAAGAACACATAAAATGACTACAATAATCAATGCAGAGTGCTATGGAAAAAGGCCTATATGTTCCATGAGTTTCTTGTGGAGTCATAACTCATTTAAGAAAGCCTTTTCCAGTAGCATGTATTATTCTGATCAGGAAACTACTTGAAGTGATGTCGAACCTTTAAAAATTCCACAGAATTATTGCATGTCAGAGTTTTCAAGGAACTATAAAGATCTAGTCCAAACCCTTTATTTTACAGATAAGCAACATGAGCCCCAGAAAGAAGTGACTTCCCTAAAATCACATGGTCAACTAAATGTCAAATATGGGACTAAAATCCAGGTCTTCTAACTTGAGACCAATTCTCTTTGCATTATATATTATGTTCCCTTTCACTGCAATGGACTAAAATGCATTTTATACAGGATTTCTCTTAAGACCACACAGAAGATTGAAAAGGAGTACAGGATCTGGAGTACAGGACTTAAGCTCAAATCTTGGTTCTCCTACTTATTATCAATATAACCTTGACCAAATCACTTCAAGTCAGAACCAGAAGGACATTTATTATCTGTGACAACAAACATATATCTTTTATCAATTCAAGTATTTAATAGGTACCTACTTATGCAGGAAACAGTTCTAGATACTATCAATCAATAAATTTATTAAGCACTTACTATGTGCTGTTACACACTGTGCTAAGTGCCGGGAATACAAAAAGAAGCAAAAGACAATTCCTGCACTCAAAAAAACCTCACAATCTAATGGATCTAGGAATGCACTAGGAATACAAAAACAAAATGTGACAATGATCTGACACCTACATTTAAAAAATAAATTTACTCCCAAGTAAAATTGAGTGTTTATTTTTTTTTTAAAAAAAGGAATGATTCTATAGTAATGATTCTAATTCAACCACCCATTAAATGTCTGCTGTGTATAAGACATAAAAAGCACTGGAGATGTAAAGATAAGACATGGTACCAATGCTCAAGATACTAAAAGATTTCAATACAGAAAAGAGAGAAAAGCTATATATATGTTAATAAATACAACTAACATTAGAATTAGCTAGTGTGATATGAGATTAACTAACTTAAGGATAGGTGAGCACTAAATAAGGAAAAGACAAAATGACAGGAAGCTAGGACTCCATAAGTATGACCTTGTAGAGATTTGGAAGACCTTCCATGCATAGGGAACAGACTAAGCACAGGTACAGGATGGGAAGTAATCAAGTTTGAAGGGAAGTAGAACATAGGAATATAAACTACTTGCCACAAAGAATTATTTAATTTACTATACTGGTATCCTCAGCACCTAGCATAGTGTCTGCCACACAGTAAATACTTAATAGATGCTTACTGAGTGATATGCTCACTGATTGATAAGGCAAAAGGGGTAAGTTACGTCTTTCTCTATCCTCCCTCTAACTGCTAAAATTCCAGAAAGAATATTCTACATTTGTTGCCTTCTTTTTCCTCACCACATACTCAACCCCCTGTGGCTTGGCTCATGTTCCTCACATTGCTGATTACTGAATTTCTTTCTTTTCCTTCAAAGGCAATTGAAATAATCATGTTGTTGAGTCGTTTTTCAGTCAAGTCCAACTCTTCAAAACCCCATTTGTGGTTTTCTTGGCAGATACTGGGGTGGTTTGCCATTTCCTTCTCTAATTCATTTTACAGATGAGGAACTAAGGAAAACAGGATTAAGTGACTTGCCCAGGGTGACACAACTAGTAAATGTTTGAGGCCAGATTTTAACTCAGGAAGATGAGTCTTCCTGACTCCAGGCCCAGCACTCTATCCACTTCACCACCCAGTTACCCCTACATAAAGAACAAATTGTACCTAACCTCAGGAGGAAGGCACTATCAACATTAAGAGGGATGGCATCTGGTTTCTTGCATAAACTAGAGTTTTAGCTGAGACTCAAAGGAAACCAAGAGGTGGAAATAAGGAGATAGAATTCCAGGCATGGGGGACAGAGAGTAAGAATGCCCAAGTTTTAAAGATGGAGTGTCTTGTGCAAGGAACAGCATGTAGAACAGTGTCACTGATCATAAAGGATGTGGAGAAAAATAAGAATACTGGAAGGGTAGTAAGGGCCACTTTATGAAGGGATTTAAAAGCCAAAAACAGGATTTTATATTTGATCCTGGAAATGATAGAAGCCATAGGAGTTAAATGAATAGAGAAAGTGACAAGTTCAAATCTGTATTTTAGCAAGATCACTTTGATATCTGTGTGGTAGGAATGGGGAAAGATATGAGGCAGAGAGGCCAACCCACAGGCTCTTGCAATAGTGTCTATGCATGATTGATAATGATGGCCTACACTAGGGTAGTGGCAGTAATAAAGGACAGAAGTGGTCACACAGAAGATATGTTGCAAAAGGTGAATTGAAAGTCTCACTAACAGATTATATAGTGGGGAAAGAATATGTGATAAGAGTGAGGAGTTAAGGATGATACCTAGGTTATGAGTCTGGGTGACTGGGAGTACAGTGGTGCCCCTGACAATAATAGGGAGGTTAGCAAGAAGGGAAGCCTTAGGGGGAAAAATGAATTCAGTTTGGAACATGTTTTTAAGAAAGCCACAACCAAAAAAAAAAAAAAGGGCATAGACATATTTCAAGAAATCATAAAACTGCCCACATCTTTTAGAAATAGAAGACAAAATAAAACAAGAAAATATCCACTGGGAGTAGCTAGGTGGCCCAGTAGATAGAACACCAGCCCTGGAGTCAGGAGGACATAAGTTCAAATCCAGCCTCTGACACTTACTAAGGGTGCGATGCTGGGGCAAGTCACTTATCCCCAACTGCCTCCAAAAAAAAGTATCCACTGGCATAGAACACAAGAAAGTAGACATGGGGAATATCTATAAGATCACAAAAAAAATTGATTACATTTCAACAGAAATTACTTGTTACTAATGAATATCAGACCATCAAATTCTTAGGAACAGTTCAAAATTAGTACAACGTTAACAGAATAAAAATGAGGAAAAGATAAGGCATGCAATTAAAACAGTCCAATCCTGACCTGTTTAAACAAGTTATTGATAAAGAAAAAATAGAAAGTGGATGGGGAAAAAAGGCCAACATCAATCATATTAAATTCATACAGAAGTTTATCTGCTATAAATCAACCACTAGAACAAAGACTAAAAGTGCCTAAAAAAGTGCCTAAGAGGAAAGAAATGGCAGCCACGGACAACACCAATTTGGAACTCATTTGCAAAAGACTTATGAATAAGGATATTGGAAGATTATGAATAGTATCAACATAAAATAGAAAAAGTACAGGGCAAACACAGTTTATAAGAAGCTTATGACGAGAGATCTGAGTAAGCAAAGTTATCCTGAGAACACTGAAGGACTAAAATGGGAAGACCAACTGAATAATCATAGAAAAAGTTTGTTTTAAACAAACATCACTTTCAAGGACAGTGCAGTCACCACATAGAAACAGTCCCAGATGTGCTTATAGAAAAGGTAGGAATGATATTAAAGAGAACAAAAGCAGAGAAAGAATCTAGATTAGATCAAGTGTATATAAAGGACACCTATGCTAGAAGCAGTGAAAATATGAAGACATTGAGGGCTTGACTAATAAGGTGCCCTAAAGTGAGATAAAATAGCAGAGGAGTGAAATTTAAAAAAAAAAAACAACTTGGTGCCTAATAATACTGAAAATAGAACCAAAAGAATATCAACAATTATAGTCTCTATGCCTACTTTTTCAGCTATAAAAATTATTGATGATAATAGTCTACTAAGAGACTACTTGTTGACAGTATTTGTAGAGAATAAGAATGGTTTCAAAAGTGCTATTTTACAGTAAACAACATCAAACAATCAACTGAAAAATACAGAGTATATAGGAGCTTCCTGATTACTTGAGTACAAAAGAGCCACAAGGAACTCCAGTGCTCTTGGATGTTTTGCTAGCAGACTACTATGGGCAACTCAGAGGAGCATCATTAAGGTGAGTCAATTCATGGTGTCCTTAAATATATACGCTTGTTGTATATCCTTGTCCTACTATGGCTAAGTAAAACTCCCTTTGTTAGCTGCTAAAAGACTGTCAGGAATCTCATTTTGTTCCAATATCTAGCACAAACTACCAGGAAACTGACATCTACCAATCTCAAGCTACATTCATTAATCTCAGATCTTCACTTCCCTTTTACTAAACACTCTTCTTCCAGATCTAAAATTATGATCCTATGATCATAATTCAATACAAACTAAAGCTAATTGGAATATAGATGTAATATTTCTCCTTTCAGCACTTAAAATTTCTGAAAAGTATTTCAGAATAAAATCAATTCACAAGCATTTATTAAGAGCCTAATAATGTGCCAATCACTGTGCTAAATGATGGGAATACAAAGAAAAGTGAGGAAGCCTTGACTTCAAAAGCTTACATTACATTGGAGAAGACCTATACATGTGATAGATAGATAAACAGATACAGAGATAGATAGAGATATAAATATAGATATAAACACACACACATATATACAAATAGAAACTATGGGAAAAGGAGCACTGACACATGCAGCTGGATCAGAAAAGGTCTGTTGTAAAAGGTACTCAAATCACCTGGCTCAAATAAAACACATCCTTTGATTCTGAAAACTTGCAAATGTGATTGCTGAATCACTGTCAATGATATATGAAAAATCACAGAAAATAGGAGAGTTCGATAAGACCAAAATGTACCAGGATTCCCTTCTCCTCCTGTAACAGGGACCAGTTTTCTCTAAAAGGCAGCAAAGCTCTCCCCATAATTTATTCCTGACTCCCCTGAAACAGATTCCTGGTGAATTAAGTGCATGACAAATCCAACGCATCTGAAGTCAGACAGCCCTCCCCCTTCCTACTTGGTGGATTCCTGAAGACCACACAAGTAACCCTACTCTGCCCTGATGACCAGACAGATGCAAGGCAGCCACATATTTAGAAGCCAAGTGCCACTGTATCCTTACTGCATATTCTTTCTAAGTTAGGGCAAAGTAAACCTTTTGTTAACTGTTTATGATAGGTGACTTAAGAATGTCTTGTTACATCCCAAAATGAAACCTAAATTAAAAAGATGTTGGTATCAGTCCCTCCTGTAACAAAGAGGTGCTAGAAGACTGGAGTACGGCAAATATCTCGATTCTCAAAAAAAAGAAAGATAACAGTCTGCAAACTATAGGCTATTGATCTTAATTTCTATTCCTGGGGAAAATCTAGAATGAATCATTAGACAAGTGGTGCACATTTTAAAATTGATCCTCAGGTCTGTTAGAATGCTCTTCCTGTCAGATTATTTATATTTGCTTAATATTTATATATGTGTTCCCAAACAGAATGTAAACTCTTTGAGGAAATGAGACTGGTTTCATCTTGATACTGCAGTACTCATCACATTGGAGATACCTAATAAATGCTTGTTGAATCAAAAAAATAAATTAACATATTTTTGGAAACTGAGATATTACAAATAAGCAGAACAGGGATAAATGTAGCCTTATATTTCAGTACCAAAAAAAATTCAACCTCACAAATACCAGATAAGGGAGCAGGGCTAAAAATCAGTTGTTCTTTTAAAAACTTTAGGAGTTCCAATGGACTGCAAGATCAATTTAGATCTGAAGAATAATGACTGATACTGAACCCACAATGGAGAAGAGTGGGGGGAGAAGTGAGGAGGAGGAGCTCATGCAATCTTGGACTTCATTGAAAGGCACAGTTTCCAGGAATAAGGCGGTGACAGTCCCACTGTACTCTGCTCCCACCAGAACTAATCTCAAATACTATGTTTAGTTCTGGGGATCACAGTTCAAGGACAATGGTAAGCTAGAGAATGATCAGAGGATGGCAATCAGGATAGCGAAGAACAATAAGCCCATGTCATGAAAATCAGTAACAAGGGATTCTTAAGCTAAATACAAAAAAAAAAAAAGAATACTTGGGGGGGGTGTCTTCCGGTTTTTGAAAGGCTGCCATGTGGAAGAGTGTTTAGAATGTTCTGTTTGAGCAAATATGGTAGTATTTTTTATAAGAAGAAACTTTCAGCCTCTAAGAAATAGCAAAAATCAGGGAAATGGAGCCAAGATGGCAGAGTAAAGGCAGGGACTCACTAAGCTTTCCCCTAAACCCCTCCAAATACCTTTAAAAACCAATTCTAGAGCAACAGAACTCACGAAAAGATGGATTGAAACAAATTTCCAGCCCAAGACAACTTGGAAGGTTGGCAGGAAAAGTCTTTTGCACCAGGGTGAGAGAGGAGCACAGTCCAGCATAGGCCGCCCTCAGAAAACCAGGAGCAGGCCTCCAGGAGACTAAATCACTAGCAACAGTGGCAGTTTCCAGGCCTCACAGCCCACAAATACCAAAGACAACTTAGAAGGTGAGCAGAAAAGGTCTGCTGTACATGGGTGAGAGTGGAGTGTAGTCCAGAGCAGGCCATGCCAACACAGCCCTGGTCCCAGCAAACCAGGGGCAGGCCTTGGGAGCGACTGAATCAGAGGTGGCTGCTTCCTAAGTTCTCAGCCCACAGCCGGTAAGACGTTCAAACAACTGGTCAGAAGGAGATTAAAGGGGTCTTTTTCCTAGCACTGAGGTAAGACTCTGTTGTTTTACCCATACAAGGATCTGGGTGGCAATCCCGGGTAGTAGTCCTAAAGTAAGGAGGAGGAATAGCATAGCAGAGCTTGTGGCCAAAGTGGAGGGGGGATCCTCCTCACAGTTCCAGGGCACAAAAGAGTGCTTGTGGTCAGTCATAGACCAGAGCACAGGACAAGACAGTAGTAAACATCTCTCCTTAGATCATACCACTTTTGAAGAACTGAAAACTTACAGGTCTGTAGAAGTATCTCTGAAAACAGCTACACAAAATCCCTGAAGCTTGGGACAGTGCACCCTCCACCCTGGAAGCAAAGCCCTACTTTAACAAAGAGTTAAAAGTCAAATAATAGGCTGGGAAAATGAGCAAACAAAAAAAAAATTCTGCCTATAGAAAGTTACTACAGTGACAAGGAAACTCAAAACACATACTCAGAAGAAGACAACAAGGTCAAAGCTCTTACATCCAAAGCCTCCAAGAAAAATAGGAATTGGTCTCAGGCCATGGAAGAGCTCAAAAAAGATTTTGAAAATCAAATAAGAGAGGTAGAGAACACTAGACAGCATAGGAATCAATGGTGTCTTCCTTAAAATCATAAGTAGCATCTACCTAAAACCTTCAGCAAGTATTATATGTAATGGGGATAAGCTAGAAGTATTTCCAGTAAGACCAGGGGTGAAACAAGGATGTCCATTACCACCACTGTTGTTCAATATGGTACTAGAAACATTAGCTTTAGTAATAAGAGAAGAAAAAGAAACTAAAGGTATTAGAATAGGCAAAGAAGAAGCAAAGTTATCACTCTTTTGCAGATAATATGATGATATACTTAGAGAATCAAGTAAAAAACTACTTGAAATAATAAACAACTTTGGCAAAGTTGCAGAAGGCTATAAAATAAACCCACACAAATCATTAGCATTTCTATATATAACCAACAAAGCCCAACAGCAAGAGATAGAAAGAGAAATTCCATTTAAAGTTACTGTAGACATTATAAAATATTCAGGAGTCTACCTACTGAAACAAACCCAGGAACTATATGAACACAATTACAAAACACTTTTCACACAAATAAAGTCAGAGCTAAATAATTGGAAAAACATCAGTTGCTCATGGGTAGGCCAAGCTAATAGAATAAAAATGACAATTCTACCTAAGTTAATTTACTTATTCAGTGCCATATCAATCAAACTACCAAAAAATTATTTTGGAGAGCTAGAAAAATAGTAACAAGTTTCATCTGGGAGAACAAAAGATTCAGAATATCAAGGGAACTAATGAAAAGAAATGCTAGTAGGGAAGGTGGCCTAGCTGTTCCAAATCTTAAATTGCATTATAAAGTAGCAATCATCAAAACTACTTGGTACTGGCTAAGAAATAGAGTGGTGGATCAGTGGAATAGGTTAGGTACACAAGACACAGTAGTCAATGACTATAGTGATCTACTGTTCGATAAACTCAAAGATCCTAGCTTCTGGGACAACAATTCACTATTTCACAAAAACTGCTGGGAAAACTGGAAAAGAGTATGGCAGAAACTAGACATAGACCAAAATTTTATACTATATACTAAAATAAAGTCAAAATGGGTACATGATTTAGATAGAAAGGCTGATACTATAAGCAAACTGGGAGAGCAAGGATTAGTTTACCTATCAGATTTAAAGAGAACAGAAGAATTTATGACCAAACAAGAGATAGAGAACATTATGAAATGCAAAATGGATAATTTTGATTACATTAAATTGAAAAGGTTTTGCACAAACAAAGCCAATGCAACCAAGATCAGGAGGGAAGCAGAAAACTGGGAAAGAATTTTTACAACCAGTGTCTCTGATAAGGGCCTCACTTCTAAAATATATAGAGAACTAAGTCAAATTTATAAGAATACAGTCATTCTCTAAATGATAAATGGTCAAAGGATATGAACAGGCAGTTTTCAGATGAAGAAATTAAAGCAATCTATAGTCACATAAAAAAAATGTTCTAAGTCACTATTGATTAGAAAAATGCAAATCAAAATGACTCTGAGGTACCACATCACACTTATCAGATTGGCTAACATGACAAAACAGGAAAATGATAAATGATGGAGAGGTGGGAAAACTGGAACCTTAATGCACTGTTGGTAGAATTGTGAATTGATCCAACCATTTTAGAGAGCAATTTGGAACTATGCCCAAAGGGCTATAAAATGTGCATACCCTTTGACCTGGCAATAGCACTTCAAGGGCTGTAACCCAAAGACATCTTAAAAATGGGAAAAGGACTCACATGTGCAAAAATATTTACAGGCACAACTAGGTGTCTTAGTGGATTGAGCACCGGCCCTGGAGTCAGGAAGACCCGAGTTCAAATCCGGCCTCAGACACTTGACATTAGCTGTGTGACCCTGGGCAAGTGACTTAACCCCAACTGCCTCACCAAAACAAAACAAAACAAACAAAAAAAAAAGAATGACAATAAAAATATTTACAGCAGCTCTGTCTGTGGTGGCAAAGAACTGGAAATTGAGGGGATGCCCATCAAGTGGGGGAGGAGAGGAATGGCTGAACAAGTTGTGGTATATGAATGTAACGGAATACTATTGTGTTATAAGAAATGATGAGTAGGCAGAATTCAGAAAAACCTAGAAAGACTTGTATGGTCTGATGCTAAGTGAAGCGAGCAGAACCAGGAGAACGCTGTACACAGTAACAGCCATGTTATGTGATGATTAACTTTGATAGACTTAACTCTTCTCAGCAATTCAAGGATCTAAGACATCTCCAAAAGTCTCATGATAGAAAATGCTATCCACATCCAGAGAAAGAACTATGGAGTTTGAATGCAGATCGAAGCATACTATTTGCTCTTTTTTCCCTTCTGTTTTGTTTTGTTTCTTCTTTCTTGTGGTTCCTCCTATTGGTTCTAATTCTTCTTTACAACATGACTAATGTGAAAATATGTTTAATAGGAATGTATATGTAGAGCCTATATCAGATTCATGCTGTCTGGGGTGGGAGGGGGAGAAAATTTAAAACTCGAAAGCTTATGGAAGTGATTGCTGAAAACTAAAAGGAAATTAATTTAAAAAAGAGAGGTAGAGGAAAAACTGGGAAAAGAAATGATTGATGGAAGAAAATAATGAAAAACCAGTCAACAGCTTGGTAAAGGAGAAACAAAAAACATACTGAAGAAAATAATACCTTAAAACAGACTAGGCCAAGTGGTAAAAGAGGTCCAAAAAGCCAATTAGGAGAAGATTGCCTTAAAAGAAATGGCAAAAGTTAAACTGAGGAAGACTCTTAAGAAACATTCAAGTTATCCAGGTGTAGTGGCCAATACCTAAAATCCCTACTACCAAGGTGGCTAATGTTTGATCATAATCTCTTTAGTTTTACTTTTGAGCTGCAGTGGTGTTAAGGTGATGCGGGTGTCCAAAGTAAATGTGGCATTAATGCAACTGGAGTGGGGAGCCACCATGTTGCCTAAGAAAAGGACAACTTACTCGTGCTTATATACTTGAATCAACTGATAATATAGATCACAATCACCTCCAGATTCAATACTCAAGGGCTTATCTATATGACCAGACAAATGCTCATGGACTTATTTGCATGACTTATTTGCTGAATTGTATTCTGTCACTTGGAAGAGGTTCACTTTCTTAGCCTAGCTTTTCTTGACTTGGACTTGATCTTTTGTTCTTATTGAAAAAAATTCAATGTATTTATGCACAGGTGTGCTCTTAAATATCCAATAATTTTCTCACATAGCTTCACTCCTTCCCCTCCTACCATCCCCTTTAAGAGAAGCCTGCCCCCATTTTAGAAATCTCAGCTCTAACATCCTGCTCCTTAATAAGAAAGATGACACAAATTTGAGTGGGGAAAGAAAAGAAAAAAAACAAAGGGTAAAGTAGAGTATAGGATAAAATGAAGGGTTAAGTGAGTAGAACACAGTTGCATAGTCTTTAAAAATAGGGCACAATGTTTGAATTTAAAATGAAATCATAAAAAAACCTTTAGTTTAACTGACAACTGACTACATGGATTACCGAATAATTTCAGCTCCCACTAAAAAAGAAGTTTAAGGTTAAACCAAAAGAGACTATGCTTTCCCATCCTAACAAGCACCCTAATTTCTGGAGAAAACAAAAAAGAAATAATGAACAAAAGCCAATGAAAAAAAGAGATCCTACCCCCAAAAATGAGATTAAAGAGATTAGAGAGAAAATTATCATTTAAGAAGCATATGTGCCAAGCTACTTATTTAAGTCCCATTTTCTCCCAGAGAATAAAGTATAAAAAAAAATTATGCAGCCTACTGGTAGATCCCAAGCAAGGTTCCCACACAGAGAAAAAACAGCTCTTCACACTGCTTCTATTTGATCTCCAATAGCTCAAGGTAAACATGGCAGAACTATGAAGGAGTCTATGTTCTAAGCTTCTTCCAACTTTTTAGGCACCTAGGATGTACTTGCTTTCTTCCCCATTTTCCTAACCACAAAAAACCTCACACCAATCATTTACACTTCTGATTATACTTCAGGGAAGTAATTAAGAGGACTTACTAAGTTACTCAAATTAAAGCCTACTTAAAAGGCCAGTCAGTAATGAATAAACCTGGTTTTACAGATGTATGGTAGAGAAAAGGAAATTAGAAAGGATGAACTTTCTATCCCAGGTACTTATTGATATACCAGGCAGAATGGCATAGCTTACCCTAGGTATGGCTTCTGGACGTGTATTTCAAATTGCTGCTGAAAAAAAAAAAAGGGTCACAAGCTGCTTTCAGTAACAACTTACAATCTGCATCCTAATTTAAATTTGGCTGGTTACCTTTACTCTTTTCCCCCTATCTTTTACCATTCTAAAAACATGTCCTGCTTCCTTCTACCAAAACCTAATGTTTTTCCTTCCACAGTCACAAGGCTATAAAAGGGGGACAAAATCCATTCCTACTTCAGTCTTTCTCCATTCTTATGTCACAGTCTCTACCCTGGGTTTCTGGCACTTCTAGCTTGTCACACAAGTCATAAAGCCCAGGGTCCAGAGTGACTTTACTCCCTAGCATAAGAGAGCAGAGTCAGAGCATTTGCTGAAGAATCGATCTGAGGGCAGGGGAAGTGAACATGAGAAAGAACACAGTGTGACTCAGCTCTGGTCTATAGGAGTAACACTAAACGGAACCCTAGTCGCTTGGCAGTCAGATTCAGGATTTTGTGCCGATAGGGGAAATGAGTCTATGTATTACTGTTTTCTGGATCCAGGACTTTCATTTATTATGTGAGAGTGGAATATGTGCACAGAATGAGTATGTGCTTACATGAGAATTAGATTATATATTACCAAGGGGAAATATGACACAAACCATGCCTCATTCCACACTCTGAGTCTTTCACTCTCCATCAGGAGATGGATAGTACATTCAAATCATCCTTAGTCCTCTGTACTCACTGTTGGTCAGAGTTCTGAATTCTTTCAAAGTTATTTGTTTTTATCATATTGTTGTCATTGTATAAATTATTCTCCTCTTCACTCTGCATCAATTCATACAAGTCTTCCAGGTTTCTTTGAAACCATCCCCTTCATCATTTCTTGTAGCACAATAATATTTCATCACATTTAGACACTCTTACTTATACTCTTATGGGTTCTCCCTCAAATTGCCATTCTTTGCCACCTCAAGAAGAGTTATGGAGGGGCGAAGCCAAGATGGCAGAGTGAAAGCAGTGACTTGCTTGAGCTCTCCCCCAAACCCCTCCAAATACCTGTAAAAAAAAATTGGCTCTAAACAAATTCTAAAGCAGCAGAACCCACAAAAAAAGACAGAGTGAAACAAATTTCCAGTCCAAGACAACCTAGATGGTTGATCAGAAAGGTCTATCACACCAGGCGGGGAGAGGAGCACAGTTTGGCGTGGGCACGTAGGCAGCAGCGAACCTGGAGCAGGCCTCAGAAGACTGAATTGCTGGCAGCTGTGGCCATGAATGCCAAAGACAACTTCAAAGGTCAGTGGAAAAAGTCTGTGACTGAAGTGAGAGAGAAAAGCTAGGTCTCGGCCACAAGTCCCAAGCTCGGCCCCCCAGGTGGCGGCTGACTCCTGAGCTTCCGGCCCACAGACTGAGGGGGAATCAAGTGGCTGATCAGAGGGGGATTGCAGGGATCTCTTTCCCAGTGCTGAGGCAGGAATCTCTTGCTTTGCCTGTGCTTGGATCTGGGTCACAGTTCTGAGGGGTGGTCCTGGGGCAAGGAAGAATGCTGGTGTGGTGGAGCTTGTTGTGGCAGTGGAGAGGAAACACCTCGCCCCTTATCATACCACCTTAGAAGAACTGAAAATTTTCAGGTCCCTAGAAGTATCTCTGAAAACAGCTGTACAAACCCCCAAAGCTTGGGACAGTACATTTTCCACACTGGAAATAGACTTTTACCTTAACAAAGAGTTTAAAACTCAAGTAATTGGCCGGGATCATGAGTAAGCAGCACAAAAAGAGTCAGACTATATTATCTTACTTTGGTGACAAAGAAGATCAAAACATAAAACCAGAAGAAGACAACAAAGTCAAAGCTCCTACATCCAAAGCCTCCAAGAAAAATATGAATCAGTCCCAAGCCGTGAAAGAGCTCAAAAGGGATTTTGAGAAGCAAGTAAGAGAAGCAGAGGAAAAACTGGGAAGAGAAATGACAGCGATGCAAGAAAATCATGAAAAACAAGTCAACAGCTTGCTAAAGGAGACACAAGAAAATACTGAAGGAAATAACACCTTAAAAAATAGCCTAACCCAAATGGCAAAAGAGGTCCAAAAAGCCAATGAGGAGAAGAATGCCCTAAAAAGCAAAATTGAACAAATGGAAAAGGAAGTCCAAAAGATTACTGAAGAAAATACTTCCTTCAAAATTAGAATAGAGCAATTGGAAGTGACTTTATGAGAAATCAAGACACTGTAAATAAATCCAAAAGAATGAAAAATTAGAAAACAATGTGAAATATCTCATTGGAAAAACAACTGACCTGGAAAATAGATCCAGGAGAGAGAATTTAAAAATTATTGGACTATCTGAAAGCCATGATCAAAAAAAGAGGCTAGACATCATCTTTCAAGAAATTGTCAAGGAAAACTGTCCTGATATTTTAGAATCAGAGGGCAAAATAGAAATTGAAAGAATCCACCAATCACTGCCTGAAAGAGATCCCCAAAGGAAAACTCTTAGGAATATTGTAGCCAAATTCCAGAGTTCCCAGGTCAAGGAGAAAATATTACAAGCAGCCAGAAAGAAACAATTGAAGTACTGTGGAAACACAATCAGGATAACACAAGATTTAGCAGCTTCTACATTAAGGAACCACAGGGCATGGAATATAATATTCTGGAGAGCAAAAGAAATAGGATTACAACCAAGAATCACCTACCCAGCAAAACTGAGTATAATCCTGCAGGGGGAAAAAAATGGTCATTCAGTGAAATAGAGGACTTTCAAGCATTCTTGATGAAAAGACCAGAGCTGAATAGAAAATATGATTTTCAAATACAAGACTCGAGTGGAAGATGAAGAGGTAAACAGGAAAGAGAAATCATAAGAGATTTATTAAGGTTGAACTGTTTACATTCTGCATGGAAAGATGATATTTGTAACTCATGAGACCTTTGTCAGTGTTAGGGTAGCTGGAGGGAAAAAATTACATATATATATGTATAGATAGATAGATAGATAGATTAGATAGATAGATAGAGGGCACAGGGTGAATTGAAGATCAAGAGGTCAGTCATATCTGGAAAATAAAATTAAGGGGTGAGAGAGGATTATACTAGGAGAAAGGGAGAGGCAGAATGGAGTAAAATCTCACAAAAAACAGAAAAGAAAAGGCTCTTACAGTGGAGGGGAAATGGGGAAGGTGAGAGGGAATGAGTGAATCTTATTCTCATAGGATTTGACTTAAGGTGGGAATAACATACATGCTCAATTGGGTATGGAAATCTGTCTTACCCTACAGGAAAAGAGAGGGGGAAGGGGACAAGAGAGTAGGGGGACGACAGAGAGGAGGGCAGATTGGGAAAGGGGGTAATCAAAAGCAAATACTTCTGAGGAGAGACAGGGTCAAAAGAAAGAACAGAATAAATGGGGGGCGCAGGATAGGATTAAGGGAAACAGAGTTAGTTTTCCACAGCATGTCTACTATGGAAGTGTTTTGCATAACTGCACATGTACAACCTACATTGAGTTGCTTAGCTTATCAATGAGGGTCGGTGGGGAGGGAGGAAGGGAGAAAATTTGGAAACCAAAGTTTTAAAAACACATGTTTAAAAAAATTTTTTTTCATATGCAACTGGGAAATAAGAAATATAGGAAATGGGGTACAGAAAATCTATCCTGCCCTACAGGAAAATAGAAGGGGAAAGGGATAAGAGAAGGGGGAGAGAGATAGAAGGGAAGGCAGACTAGGGGAAGGGGTATTCAGAATGCATGCCATCTTGGGGTGGTGGAAGGGGTGAGATGGGGTGAAAATTTGGAACTCAAAATCTTGTGGAAGTAAATGTTGAAAACTAAAAATAAATAAATTTATTTTAAAAACAAAAAAGAAAAAATAAGCACTTCATAAAAAAAGGAGTTATGAACATTCCTTAGAGTTTGTTTTGCTCAAGATTAATCCCTCCTACTCCCCCTTTTGCTTTTTTCCTCTTTTCTTATTAGTCTGTTGACTGAAATGTATTCCTGTGCCCAACTGTTAATTATTCCCTCTTTTGACTAGTTCAGATAAGAATAAAGTTCAATTGTTAGCAGCTCCCAGTCATTCCTCATTTGTAGAGATTTCTATTTGCACACCCCTAACTTTCCTTCCCTCATCCCCTCCACTTTTCTTCTTCTCTCTTTATATTATTCTCTTAAGACCATATAAAAAAAATGCAAGGTAATTTGATGGTAAAGGTATCAGTAACTAAGGACATTAGAAAAAGTCTCATGTAGAAAGTAGCACATGAACTAAGCTTTGAAGAAAACTAAAGATAGTAAGAGATGGAGGTGAGGAAGGAATGCATTCCGGACACAAACCCCCATAAGTACAAAGAGGTAGAGAGGTGGGAAATGAAATGTTCTCCATAAAAAACAGGAAGAATGTCAGTTTGGCTAAACCAAAGACTACATGAAGAGGAAGCTGAAAAGGTAGGCTGGAGCTAGGTTGTGAAGGGCCTGAAACACCAAAGAGAAAAGCTTTAGTTTCATCTTACAGGAAACAGAGAGCCAGTGAAGTTAGTCTCCATGGTCAGACTTATGCTTTAAGAAAATCACTTTTTCAGCTATGTGGAAGATGAACTGGAAAGAGACTTGACTTAGGAACACCAATTAGGAAAGTTTTTCAATATTACAGGTGACAAGTTACAAGGAACTGGGTATTTGCGGTATGAGTCAAGAGAAGGGGACAGACTCGAGATGATGTAGTGGTAAAATCAACAAGACACGGCAACAGTTTGGATATACACAGTATGAAAGAATGAGAAGTTAAAAACAAACTGTGAACCCATGTGACTAGAAGGATGGAGGTATCCTAGACAGAAACAAGGAAGTGTGAAATAAAGATAAATGGGAGAAGGGGGGGAAATAATGAAATCTTTTGGGGACATATTAAGTTGAAGATAACCATGAGACATCCAAGTTGGTGATGTTTAGGAATAAAACTAGGGCTGTAATGAAACTCAAAGGAAGCTGATGAAGTCATCACTATAAATTTGTTTTATCTAATCTTAATTGGGCCTTCATTTTCATTTTATTCCCTACAGGGATTATTCTAACAAGTCTCTTCTCTCTTCCTAGCCTCCCAAAGAACTCTCTCTCCCTCAACTACCAAAACAGAAAGCCTCACCTCATACTGTGTTCAGGAAAATAGAAGCTATTTTCTGTGGGCTTTCTTTTCTAGGAAGTCATCCCCAATGCCTCTGGTAAGTAACAATCTTCCCCCAAAACCTCACATGATACTTTGTTTTGTAGCTTTCTAATAATGTACTTATGTAATATTATCAGTTTGGGTATCTTATCCATTGGAATGTAAACTCCTTGAGAGCAGGGACAGTATATTATCTCAACTTTGTGTTTCCCCTAACAACTAGGACAGAATTCTGCACAAAGCATATGAAAACTATGAAAAAACAATGAAAATCATTTAGTGTTAATGGAGGACATATGTACTGCTTTTGTATACCACTAGAAAGCCATGTGGATCCCAAAAATATACTATTATTTAATTTAGAATTTTTTGAAATACTTTTGTTGCTTAAAGTCAACATGCATTTTACTTCTAGTTGATATTTTTATAAGAAAGATAACGTGTCATGAGTAATGAAACATTGATTGTTGTCTCCTCTTTTGTATTCTTCCCTCTTTTGACTAGTTCAGAATGTAACTCTTTGAAAGCAAGGACTATCTTACTTTTCTATTTGTGTATCATCAGTGCTTAGCACAGTTTGTCCATTCTAAGTGCTTAATAAATGCTTTTCCATTCACTCAATTTAAATTACATTTCAACAGCATAAAATATTGTTATACAACCTGATAATACTTTAAATATTTAAAAGCATCTTTTCAATCCACTCAACTATTGGAACTAAGCATCAAGAACTTTCATATGTAAACGAAATATTATGTGAAACCCCAAAATAAAAAAAATATAAATAATGTAAATGACATCAAGGCATGGAGAAAATTAATTTTCTTTGTATTAGTCAAAATGAAGCCTATGTCTGCTAACTAAGTATCCTGGTTAAGTATCAATTTCCTTCTCTGCAAGATGGGGTTAGGAGTAAGAAGCACAACTCACAGGTACAAAAATATTTACAGCAGCTCTGTCTATGGTGGCAAAGAACTGGAAATTGAGGGGATACCCATCAATTGGGGAATGGCTAAACAAGATGTGGTATATGAATGTGATGGAATACTATTGTGTTATAAGAAATGATGAGCAGGCAGAATTCAGAAAAACCTAGAAAGACCTGTACGGACTGATGCTGAGGGAAGTGAGCAGAACCAGGAGAACGTTGTACGTGGTAACAGCCACGTTGTGCGATGATTAAATTTGATAGACTTAGCTCTTCTTAGCAATTCAAGGATCTAAGACATCTCCAAAAGTCTCATGATAGAAAATTCTATCCACATCCAGAGAAAGAACTATGGAGTTTGAATGCAGATCGAAGCATACTATTTGCTCTTTTTTTTTTCTTGTTTCGTTTTGTTTCTTCTTTCTTGTGGTTCCTCCTATTAGTTCTAATTCTTCTTTACAACATGACTAATGTGAAAATATGTTTAATAGGAATGTATATGTAGAGCCTATATCAGATTGCGCACTGTCTTGGAGAGGGAATGTGAGAAAATTTAAAACACAAAAGCTTATAGAAGTGATTGTTGAAAACTAAAAATAAATTAATTAAATAAAAAAAAGAAGTGAGAAGCACAATGATATATTAAATAACCTGCCTTGGAGTTAGGATATCTGGGTTCAGTTACTGCTTATGATTCACACTGGCTATACAAAAATGGGGAAGTCATTTAGCCTGGCAAGGTCAGTTCCCTCTACCAATGAAAGCACAAGTCCAGACCAATAAAATTACCTGTAGCACCTAGTTCACAAGGCTTTGGTAAGGATCAAATGAGATAGCACTTGATAAATAAAGGTATAAAAATAAAATATATCAATAACAATTTATTTTTAAAAGTACTACATAAATGTCAGTTGTTTTCTCCTTATATCTGAATACGTCCTTTTGTCATAATCATAAGTTTTTGTGCCTTGAGTTCTTAAAAATCTCCAAAGAATTTTTTATGTGAGGATAATAGCACTTTGCTGAAAAAAAGTCTTATTTTTCAAAGAAATTTTAAAAATCTAAAAATACATATACCTAAATATTAAGTTTCTCTTAAAATGTGAATTTTCATTTTGACAACTATTCAATTCCTGATTCTCAAGTTGTATGCCCTGAGTACAGTTAAAATCATAACTTTATTATTAGTGAATGGGAAAGTATTTATTATTATTAGCTAGCTTTTGTGTAGTGCCCACTACGTGCTAGGGACTATGCTAAGAATTTTGCAAATATTATCTCATTTGATTTTTATAACCACCTTGTGAGGTAAGTGCTAATATTATCCAAAATTTACAGATGAGAAAACTGAGGTCAGTGACTTGCACAAGATCATAAAGCTAGTAACTGTCTAAAGCTACAGTTGAACTCATGTCTTCCTGATTCTAGGCCCAGGGTTGCATCCACTACACCCCCAGCACTATGTGTGAAGCACTAGGGATGCAAACAAAAGTATAGTAATCCCTGCCTTCAAAGAGCTTATACTCTAAAGGAGGAGATAATACACATAGGTTTCAGCTTCAAGTCAGATCTAAAGGCCCATGGTCCTTAGGGTACATCAGTGAAATAGATGATACGCATCTTCTTTAGTGTCACTTCCACTGGTAAAACCGCATCTCTTTCTGATGATGAATCATATGATAGTCCCAAAGAGTACCAAATTACCCTCTCCAAGGGAAATAGGCAAGTGGTCTGAGAAGAAGTTAATATTCACTCCTACCACTCTTAAGCACATGGTCCTGGGATGCCTCTACCAAAATATAAGAGAAAGTGCTATCTGAGCTCATTTCTCCTCCCACCAAATCCATGATGCAAAGCTGAGGTTTCCTTAAACAGATAGAAGCTACTACTACATTCAATACTCTCAGGGTCCTAACCCTTGTTGGTGACTATTCCTAATAACATTATCGCTCTTGAAGCCTCACTAACGTATTTCCCATTCATAAATCAGCCTCTAATACTCAATTAAACAATTATTAAATAAAACATGCAGTAAAAATGCAAAACAAACACATATTTACAAAACATTGTAAATGTTTTGGTATACTCATGGTATATCCTCATGGTATACACTTTAAGTAGGGTAGTAAGGTACAAATGTAGGAAATACATGTGGCCAGAACAACTCACAACTCTAAAACCTGGTATGCTCTTTCTTTATCAGGAGCTGTCCATAAAAGCTCCTTGATGAGTATAACTACTATGTGAGTAATGTTTCCACTGCTAAGCTTATCCATGCTTTGCTGGACTAACACTTCACTAGGCATGACATTTCAGCTGCACAAGTGAAATCCACTGATCTACTTCTTTGCTGCTCTAATTCTATGCTGTCAAAATGCTCAGCAAGGCTTGCTCCTTAACAGTAACTGTATCCATCACTTCCAACTTCAAGCTTAGC
Organism: Vombatus ursinus; assembly: GCF_900497805.2. Taxonomy (NCBI): domain Eukaryota; kingdom Metazoa; phylum Chordata; class Mammalia; order Diprotodontia; family Vombatidae; genus Vombatus; species Vombatus ursinus. Next base: position 43,147,525 of record NW_020948983.1, on the reverse strand, counting down.
TGATGCAGTGTTATGTAGGTCCCATTTTTAGGAAAAGGCAATGGCTTTATCCCAAATTAGCAAAAGCCTATCCTAACTCTTCTCCATCTCTCAGCAACAAGTAGTAATACCTATAGGTATTACAACAAGTGGCAATGGAGTAAAGTATATTCTCTCCATTCTTGCTTTTTCTTATCAGCAATTCATATGCAAATGAGTAATTATATTGTTATATGCAAATCAGAACAGTTATATCAGAACACTGAAGCACACTTATGCCCCAAAGAAGTGAACTGTCAAGGGTCACTCCCCTGAAATATATATATATATATATATATATATTCTCATGGCACCTTCCATTATTCCTCATTATGATCTCTTTAACCACTTCAAGTTCAACCATTACAAAAGAGCTTAGGCAAAGGACTGAAATAAAGATATAGATGATTAAAATATCAAAGCTAAAATAAATTTTAAGTCAAATTATTTTCTCTGTCCAACAAGTTTGGATTAGTTTAATATCATCTGGGGTTGTTACCCAGAAATTTTTCACTAATGTTAATGAACACATACACAACGTTGATATTTGGGTAGCAAATTACACTTGTAATGAATAAGTCCATTTAGGCACTTAGCAAGTACAAATACTGGTATTCTTTGATATTGTGAATGAACAAAGCTGGAAAAACAACAACATGTAGCTGGATGGCCAACCTTCCCCACATTCTCTTTGGATTTATTTCTCCTGGCCTCTACCCATGCTGACTGGTTGGGATTCCCCAAAGAAGAACTACTATAGCTACTGTAGCTCCTGAGCCCCCAGCAAGTGTGCCTTTCATTAATAAGTCAGCCAGATGACTAAATTAATTCTTAACAAAAGCATTTACAAAGGAAAAACAAGAATAAATTCACATCCCATACATAAACCTACATTCTCCTACCAACGTATACAATGTCTATGGCAGAGAGTGGATACAAATTTAAAGTACCACAGTGGTGAAGCCGTCATGTGGGGAAACCATGTGGCCAGGAAAATGCTTAACTATAAAACTGCAAGACTCAATTTCTCTTTCTTTCTTAGGAATTGTCCTTACAAAGTTCACTGATAGTACAGAGTCTCTATTGGGCCAGCTGTTCTCCTGCTAAGCTGGACTGTTCTTGGCTGTGATTAGCTACTCTGCTACAAGGCTGGTCTGTGCTGGGCCAAGCTGCTTCACTACCAGGGTAGTGATATTCTCTTTCAGAAAGGGCAGAAAGCCTGTTATTGTAAAAACTTCTCTAGTTCTGCTTCCTTGGCTGGGCTCCATGGTGTTTCCACCACCCAGGCAGTAGATTGTAGCACATAAGTATTACTCTTTTACCAACCAACTCTTCTAAGAAGGAGGTAGCAATGAAGAAAGCCTCTCTTCCACATAACAATGAAGTATTTTCTTGGATCAACCCTTCCTGGTTCTTGCCTGCATACTCTCAGTAAGGACCTCTTGCTCAAGGGTTCCTAACCTGAAGGCTGTGAACTTTTAAAAAAATATTTTGATAATTGTATTTCAATATAATTTATAACTTTGTATATTTTATATTATGCATTTAAAAATATTATTCTGAAAAGAGGGCTATAGGCTTTATCAGACTGCCTTAGTGGTCCGTGACACACACAATAAAAAGTTAAGAATCCATTTTGGCTTATTTGATGAGTAACCAAATCCTCAACTCTGCCAGCTGGACCATAACCAACCAACGTATATTTGTCCAATAATCATAAAACAGTTTGGAAATTCAGAGTTTCCACATAATTTTAAAGTTCTCATGTTGCTCATATACAAATGAGCACATGTAAAATAAGGTACTATGGCCAATCACTGCCCAGGTTATATACAGTGCCACTGCAGGCTGTTTTCTTAGTATTTTATTATTGTTGTTCTTGTTTATAAACAAGTCTCACATTCATCTTTGTCTTTTACCCCTTCTGATCAGCAAAACTGTCCAAGTCTGAAAGAAGCCTAATAAATCCCAAAATGTAGAATATGCTGAAATCTGTTTTTCTCATTGACTATATATATGTGTATATATATATATATAAAATGTATTGTTGAATATATTATATATTGTACATACTGTGGATAACAAATGTAGTTTTTAAAAGATTTTATGTTTTAAAAATGTATCAGCTTTTATACTCCAGTCCTGATGCACTCACCTTGCTTTTCAATCAAAACAGTTAAAATATCTCCCCCTCTCTCTTACTTTTACTACTTTACTCAGCTTCTGAAATCAGATAATTGAATCTAACCTATATGGAGGTAATGACAAGGTCAGTAACTCAGGTCACTAACTGAGGCTCAGTTTAATGTGTTGAAATTCCTCACAACTCTTCAAAAGCAGTGTCTCTCAAACTTTTATCCAGAGACTATTTCAGCAAAGAAAAAACCCTTGCCACCACTCACTTTACCCAGCTACATTTGCCAATCAGAGAATCTTCAGCACAATATAGTGCTATTATGAATAAAACAATGAATGTAATGTAAATTAATTCCTACCAAAAACAAATAGTATAAATGACATCATACTATAAATAACAATACTACAAAGAGGCCTCCAATTACCAATAGTGGTGATCTCCAAAGTAAGGGCCATAGCCCAACCCTACTCTGCCATGCCTCCACTGTCCAAGTTCCTAACTCCCCATTCTTTGCCAGGAACCAGCCCCTTTGTAGTTACAACCTGTTATCTGGGCATCCACAGTAACAGCTACCAAAATACTGTTGTGAAATTCCCCAAGCTCTACCATATGCAACCTTTACCACCCAAATAATACCACAAAAGGTATTCTTCAAAGGGTGAGCTCTATACTCCAGAGTAATGACAGGTAAGAGACCTGCTTCCCCCATTTCCATTTTGGGTGGGGCAGAGTTAAGTCACACAAGATGAACATTAACAGATACCTCGTCATCTTCAAAGATTTTTTTACTTCCCTCTTACTGTCAATGACACCATACTGCCAGCCACCCAGGTTCACAACCTCAGAATTATTCTCAATTTCTTCCTATCTCCTTACCCCACATATGCAATCAATGTCCAAATCTTGTCTTTTTTACCTCTACAACACTGCCTGTTATCAGTCTCATTCTCTTGCTGATGCAGTCATTACTCTAGTTCAGGCTCTCATTACCTCTCTCTTTGACTATTGAAACAGCTTCCTAATTTGCCTGACTCCCTCAAATCCCTTTCCTCTCTAACCCAGCCTTCACACTGTTGTCAAAATAATTATCTTAAAATGCAGTTCTGAACTCATCACTCTCCTAATTCAATAACTCCAGTGACTCCTTACTGACTCTGGAATCAAATATCATTTCATTTTTATATTTTTTTTTAGTTTCTGTTTTCTAAGTTTTATGATAAACACAATTATTCAAATAATAATACATGTATATGACTTATAAATAAACATATATCTATTGAGATATGTGTACAATCTTTTTTATGGGTATGATATGGGTATATGATCAAGAAGTTTGGAGATCATTAACTATGAGGACCTCCATAATGGCCTATTGATTATATTCTGAGAACCACTGCTTTGGAAGCTTATATGAGTTTACGACCTGCTTGCTTGATTTCTTACAGTTTATACAACCAAAAGTAAAGGAACTAAATAAAACATGGAAGACATACCAAGAATATAATTTAAATTTAAAAAAAAAAACACAAGCTAACAGTAGTTTCCCCCCAAAAAAAGATGCTTCAAGATTATATAAACACTAATTTCACAGTTTTAGACTTTCAAAGACTTAGATATTAAAGAAACCTCAAAGATCATCTATTCCAATATCTTCACTTTACAAAATAAAGCCAGAGAAACTGAGTAACTTGCCTGAGGTCACAAAAGTAATAAATACCAGAGCAAGGATTTGAACCCAGCTTATCTAGCTCCAAACCCAAGGCTCTTTTCCACTACACCTCATTAACCTTACATATATATCCAATTAAGACCCTAGTTTATAAATCATATATTTTATTATCATATATTCTAGGAACCATAGGACAGATTTGGAAGGAACAACAGAGACCTTGAGCTGCTTGACATATAACAAGCAAGCCTGTGCCTTCAAAAGCCACAGTTACTGAGAGACTTTTAGAGACATTAATGTACATTTTAGAATTTAAGTCTTTGTGTTAATAAATATGCTTTAGAGAAGAACATTTCTGAGACTTCTCCAGTATCTCAGAAGCCACATAATCATGCCAAAGGAATGAAGTAACATCACTTAAGTTGGTTCTTAAGTTTTCCTCTAGTCTACTTTCTAGGTGTCTTTAGCTCATTGGTGGATGAAGGTGGTACCCTAGTTTCCTCATAACTAGAGTTTTCTGAACTAGCACAGCACAAGAAAAAGGAATTTTCTGCTGTAGGCTTAATTGAGCTACAGTTTGCTAGAACACAGTACAACTAGGATAGTGTATGAGGAAAGCAAAGGAGGAAGAACATCACAAGGAAGGGGCAGTCAATTGTGAGGTGAAAAGAAATGCAAAAGAAATCAGGAGAGAAAAGACCATTTCATTTAACAAGTTGAAAAATTGCACTCTCTATGGCAAAAGCAGATGACTAGAAAAATGTTAGGAGCCTGAATCCACTAACACAGGGGATCTTAATCCTTCTTTTTCAAAATGTTAATATATTATACTGAATAGCAGGAAATATTTACACATACCTCTTCTCTTTGAATAGAGATCAGTTTTGAAGTCAAATAATGATTTGAAAGATGATAGACATGTATTAATAATGTTTTCACAGCATGAGAGTTGAAAGAAACCTCAAAAATCATTTAGTCCAAATCATTAATTCTATCTATGATAATATCTCCAACAAGCTGTCATCCAACTCCCATTTAAAGACTTCACTAATCTGTAAAGCAGAATTCACTACCCCTCAAGCAAATAATTCCATTTCTGGACAGTTCTAATTATTAGGAAGTGTTTCCTTACATTAAGAAGAAAACTGCCTTCCTGTAGCTACTATACCACTCATTAATCCTGCTCTCCAGGGCCAAGCAGAAGACATTATCCCTCTTCCACACTGAGGATCTTGGGGAAATATTTCAAAAGACTTACACAAGCTATGAGGTATAATGGAAGAGAAACTAGAAAGCTTTAGAGAGAGAGAAACTAAATTCAAATTTCAGCTCAAAGACAGGCACAGGGAGCTAAATATCTGTAATACCTACTACCGGGAGAGAATAAGGCTTGTGGATCCCTTGTGCTCAGGAGTTCTGAGATGCAGTAGGGCTAAAAGCCAATCAGGTATCTGCACTAGTCCAGCATCAATAGGGTGAGCCTGGAACAGGAGGCCCCCAGCCTGCCTAAGGAGAAGAAAATTGGCTCAAATTGGAAAGAGATCAGATCAAAGTTCTCCTGCTGAGCAGCACTGGGATCAGGCCTGTGAAGTGGCTGCTGCACTTCTAGCCTGAACAAGATAAGGAGATCCAATTTTACCCCAAAGTTCCCCCCGCAAAATTCCAGCTCACAAGTGTCTGTGAGAATTGAGAAAGTCAATGAATTAATTTATCGGTCTGAAAAGCAAAAAGACCACGTATTTTTTTCAAACTCTAGGGCAACATTATACAATTATACAATCTTAGGATCAGAAAAGACCTAGAAGGCCATCTCATACAACTCATAACCAAACAAGAATCCCCAACATCTTCAAGAAGTGACCTTTGCTTACTGAACAAGAAGGAAGCTATCCACTTTTTGTTGTTGAGTTGTTTCAGTCACGTCCCACTCTTCATGACCCCATTTGTGGTTTTCTTGGCAAAGATACTGGAGTGGTTTGCCATTTCCTTCTCCAGCCCATTTTACAGGTGAGGAATTGAGGCAAACCGGGTTAAGTGACTTACCCTGGGTCACACAGCTAGTAAGTGTCTGAGGCCAGATTTGAACTCAAAAAGATGAATCTTGCTGACTTCAAGACCTATCCACTATACCACCTAGCTGTTCTCCATCCACTTTTGCTAAGCTCCAAATTGTTAGGAAGGCTTTTCTTACTAGAAGACCAAATATGCCTCTTCTACCCATTACTCCTGATTCCAACTTCTGGAAATATGAATTAAATCTAATCCCTCTTCCATATGACAGCATCTCAAATACCTGAAGACAGTTATTATGTGCCGTTCTACCCCACTTATCCCCCATTCCTCTTGGTTTTCTATTCTCCAGGCTAAATAGCTCCAATTCCTTTAACTGATCTTCTATGACATCACCTTGCTGGTCAGACGCACAAGCACGTGCACACACATACACCCCGCCAGGAGCTCCTCAGCATCCAGCAACTTCCTCCCTAAAATGTGCAGCACAAAAATGAACACAATAATCTAGGTGTGATCTGACCAGAGAAAAATAAAGTCCAACTGTCACCTCATCACCTCTCTTAATGAAGCCTTTTTGGGCAATGAATAAATTCTGAACTTGCAGTCTACTAAATTCCCCAGATCTTCAGATTAGCTGCTGCCTAGACATACCTCTTCCAATCTTTTACTTGCAAAGTTGATATGTTCAACTCTAACGTAAGATTTTACAGTTTTGCAAAGTTGATTTGTTCAACTCTAACGTAAGATTTTACAGTTTTCCTTATCAAATTTTATTTCATTAGACTCAGCCCAACACTCGAGCCACTTTTTGAGTTTTGGATCCTGACTCTATCATCTAATATGCTAGCTATTAATCTCAGTACTTCATCATCCGCAACTTGTTAAGTAAGCCATCTATACGTCACATCCAAATTATTAACATGTTAGAGCAAACTGCGAAGAACAGATTCGCAGGATACTACACTAGAGACCCCTCCAAGCTAACACCAATTCATCAATGACTATTTTGAGTTACCCCTCCCCCTGCTATTCAATCAACTCCTGAATCCACTTTATTGTATCTCTGTCTAGCTTATATCTCTTTATTTTGTCAACAAGGACAGCATGAGATAGAGTGCCAAATGCTTTCCTCAAATCTAGGTAAACTACATCTCCAGAATTTCCTCCAATCTGCAGTCTAGTACCCTATCAAAAAAGACAACAAGGTTGGTCTTACAAGACTGTAATAAATCCCTGCTAATTCTATGTGACCACTACCTCCTTTTCTAGATGTTCAATCTAACCATCTCTTTAATGATATATTCTGTAGGAGGCAGAGTCAAGATGGTAGAGTAGAATGAAGCAATGCAGCCTAGCTCCTCCCCATAAAGACCTAGAAAATGAGCCAAATTGAATCCTGATAGGGAAATCTATAAGTCACAGTGAGTCCTTTGGGAGACTCAGAGAAGTCTGCTGACACTAAGAAGGGGGTCAGGCACAGTGCAATCCAACACCTAAAGAGAGGCTATACACCAGGGCAAGAGGTCCCAGATCCATCCTGGGACACTGCAATAGGGACAAGTGTCAATTGGCAGCTTTGTCTACTCTCTAAGAAAAAAACCTGGCACAAGAGTCCTGTCACTAGTATTCCTGTATAGGGAATGGGGGGGAGGGGGTAGTTGTACCGAGAAACGAGCAAGTTCAGAGGCCATGCTTTGGCTCAGACCCCATGAGCACAGCAAGATTTCACTTCTAGCATCTAGTCCTGCCTGCAGAGAAATAACCAAGGCAGGAATACCAGGCATAATTATGTATACTACATAAGAAGACCTTTATACAAAGAAAGGGTGGGAGGAGCAGCTGACATTTCGACCTCACTCTTGTCTGAACTTGTTAATGGAAGAATACAGACCTACATGCATACACACACAGAATGAAGTGCAAAAATACATTTCATTCAACAGGGAAATAGGAGTGGAAAAGGATAAAGAGAAATTAGAGGGAGCGTAGGTCAAGCAAGGGATTAGTCCTAAGCAAAACAAGCGCTAGATATGCAAAAATATTTATAACTCTTTTGAATGGGCAAAGAAAGGGAATCTGAGGGAGTACTCCTAAATGAATAAAAAAGTTATAAATACATAAATATATGTTCATATGAACATATAAATGTAATGGAATACTACTGTTACAAGAAATTGTGAAGAGCAATGGCCCTGGAGTCAGGAGGACCTGAGTTCAAATACAGCCTCAGACACATAACACTCACTAGCTGTGTGACTCTGGGGAAGTCACTTAACCCCAATTGCCTCACAAATAAAACAAAGAAAGAAAGAAAAAAAAATTGTGAAGGGGATAGGTTCAGAGAAACTTGGGAAAACTTGTATAATCTGATGCTAAGTGAAGTGAACAGAACTAAGAGAAGAATTTATGCAAGAAAAGCAATATAGTAAAGAATTTTTGAATTATGAATTCTTAGCAGCATACTGACCAACCATAATTTCCTTTTGGGGGGGGAGGGGAGAGGCAATTGGGGTTAAGCGACTTGCCCAGAGTCACACAGCTAGTGAATATGTTACGTGTCTAAGGTCAAATTTGAACTCAGGTCCTCCTGATTCCAAGGCCAGCACTCTATCTGCTGTGCCACCTAGCTACCCCTCTGCCATACTTTTTGATGTTTTTACTCAAAACTTTTAAAAATCACAGGTAAAAATCATTGAGTCAGAGAGTTAGAGATGTTCTTCAAGGTCACCTAGTCTAACATCTTTACTATAAAAGAAGAGGACAAAGGCCCAGAGAGGTCAGAACCAACATACCTGAAGTCAAAGATTAATATTAGGAAAATATCAGGACTTGAACATTTTGGTGCATTTTAATGAAATATTTAAAGGTTATGTATGGTTTTTATTTTAAAAGTAGCTTTTTTGAAATATTGCTTTTTTTAGAGGCTTTAAATCATATACAAGCATCAGGTCCTATATGTAAGAAAACATAGAATTAAAAACATAACTTGGACCCTTTTCCATAAGTACATATTACAAATATTTATTACACATTTACCGTATTCAAAGCACCACACTCAATATCTAAGAAGCATGAGTTTTTACCTTCAAGGATTTAATAATCTAGCTAGGGAGACAAGACACTTAGAAGAATGGCCTTGAAGTCAGGAAGACCTAAATTCCACCTCACTTAGCTGTGTGACCTTGGGTATGTTTAACCTCTCACATTAAACGGCCTCATCTCTAAAATGGGGATAATGGTAACACCTACTTCATAAGACTGTTTGACTGAACATATAAATGTATATATAAAGCATTCTACAAACCTTAAAGCACTATAAAAATCTAAGCTACAATCAGTGCAGCCAGCACTACGGTCTGCATGTTTTTGAATGTGACTTGTAATCTTACTGGTAGAAAGAACCTCCCCTACTAATTAAGATTAGCAATTGTTAGGTAACTAGTACTCTCAGACTTGCCAAAGATCTGGGAAGTTAAATGTCTTTGCAAGGGTCACAAAGCCAGGATATATTAGAACTTGAACTCAGGTCTTAGGCATCCTTATCTGGTCCTGCACATTTCCTCTCAAATGTAAATATTTAATAAATGGTTGTTAAAATTAACACAGTATTCAAATGGAAGACAGCCAGAAACTGTATGTTTACACATTGTTTGCATTTCTAAAAAAAAAAAAAAAATGCCTTTTCCTAAGCAGTTTTATGTATAAGTGATACTGCCTTACAAAAAATTTAAAACTTTCAGCTAACAGTAAACTTCACATTTTAGGAAATTAAAGAAACAAAGTTTGCATAAGAAGCTTACTTCCATCTTTAACCCCCTCTAGCCACAATAGCATAAAGTTGTTTTTGCATAATGATTATTGTGGAAAAAGTGTTTAGTTTCAACTTCTTCATAATCCCACAGACTTATAGCTAGTGTTTTAAGAGATCTTCTAACTCAACCTCCTCATTACAGATAGAAAAAGTGAAACTCAAGGAAGTGACTGGCCCAAGTCTACCTATAAGAGGCAAAGCCAGGATTTGAACCCAAGTCAGCTGACTCCAAATCCACCCCTTCTTTTCATTGCATTATAATGTACCCAACTATTTGGTCAAACTCATTAAAGCCCCCTTCATACAGCAAATGAATAATAAACGATAAATGTCATCTATATGCCGACAGCCATTAATTCACAGTTGAATTCCAAAGGTTCATTTTAAACAAGTTGGTTGGTTTTTTTTGTTTGTTTGTTTGTTTTTATCTTAGAATTCATTTTCCTATAGGAACAACAGTACCATAACAGTTCAGTTTCCAGGCTAATTCACAAAAGTCCACGGTACCCACAATTAATTAGTGGTGTACTTTATATTGAGTTTTGGGTTACATACATCCTTGTAGGCTAGCCTAGGAACCTAACCACAAGATCTAACTCCTATTAAGAAAATGCATTTCAATTGGAGTTTAGGAACTTTACCTATTCCATTTCCCAGCTACAATCACTGGCTTTTTGGGGGGGAAAATCGAAATCGCTCTCCCAAATTCCATAGCCACTTGACATCTAGGAAAAAGGATTCAGGAGTTCAGGAAATGTTTCCTGCTCTCCAGGACTGGAGGCACTCCTCTCCCTTCCCAGAATGGCACTGGTTAGCATTCATTCATAACTAGAAGACATTCTAAATCCATATTATTTCACAGATTTTCACAAGTAGAAAGGACCTTAAGATATAATGGAGCCCAGCACTACTCATTTTACAGATAAGGATACCGGAGCCCAAGAAGTTAAGTGACTTTGTCAATTACTAAGATCAATAAATTTTTTTGTCTCTCAACAAGAATCATTTCCTTTGGTTATACTGTAATATCAAAGTAATAAGTTTTATTACTACCAGAAATGACATGTTCATAATTATACAGCCACCCTCCAATGTCTAGTTTAACCACTTGTCATATATTTTCTCACTAATAAATCTCTGTGATTAACACACTAATAACATGAACTTTCATTACAATCACAATTCAGATCACATCACAACTATAAAACCCAAGTAAATAACCAAAAGAAATCAGTCTATAAAAAGTGTATTAATCACATGTGTCAACAATGCCCTAGATTTCTGTCTCTACCTTTACAATTGCTATCTGAATAGCAAGATACGTTTGAGGCTACTGAACTAAAAGTCATTCTCTTTCATACCTGAAGTAAAATGAAAAATCAGAAAACCATAAGCTAACTTCAGGAAACATTTTAAAATTCCATTTATTCCCAGTAGGTACTGTTTCAGGATTCCAAATGCCACCTTAAATTCTACATATTGGCTGCAACTTTCATAGTTACTCCCTAAAAGAAATATTTTATTCATGAATTAGTAAAAATGCTTTCATTTAAGAATTTTTTTCTCTATAGATAATAGGGTTTTGTTATTTTTTAATGTAAATCGTCTTTAACAGTCAAAAATTGTTTTGAATTAAACATTTCATATGCAATCTGACAATGAATTAAGTACTACAGAAGATTTTCTCAAACACCACTAACTTTAAGATGCTGTACTAGGACACTCAAACTTAAGAAATTTTTTTCTTTTCTTACATAATTATTCATTTCAAGAACTCAGATCATAAAGAATTATAGATATAACTTTTTTAACCTCTACTACATGGTTTACGAATTAGCATGCAAGAAGACAAAGGAGGTACATAATGTGGGTTAAAGTAAAATGAAATTATTCACAGAACTAGAAAATCGCTGAATTTTCCCTAATTTTTAAAAAAAAAAAATTTTCAGCATAGTCACTGGTTCCCCACCCCTGGTGTAGAGAGAGGGTTTGTTTGTTTTGGGGGAGGGTGGTAGGGGTCTTTACATGAACTTTAGGAAGGGTAATAGATTCCTTATGTGAAAAGAAATAAAGTAGATTACTTACAATAAAAATTAACTACGCCCCAAGCAAGTCTCAAAAAATCCAGTTGCTAGACCAAAAGAGAAAGGAAGATGCCAATCCTGGATAATGTGCTTCCATGCATCGTAAAAGAATCCAAGCTCTTAAAAAAATAAAATAAAATAAATAAATAAAAACTAAAAAATTAAAATTAAAAAAAAAATCCAAGCCCTTTTATTGGGGTCTTAAGGAGGGTGACCTGGTTCCAAATGTACAATCGTAGAGCTTGAAGGGTCTCAGAAATCATAGGATTTAGATTGGGAAAGGACTTACGAGTTGGAAAGATCTCAGTTCAAATCTCACCTCAGACATTTACTAATTACATGACCTTCACCTCTCTGTAGCTCAGTTTCCTCGTCTATAAAATGAAGAGAACTTAATTCAATGGCCTCTAAAGTCACTTCCAGCTCCAAAGCTACATGGGTTCTTAACCATTTTTGTGCAGACTACCTTTGGTAGGCTGGTGAAAGCTACGGATGTCTTCTCAGGAGATTGTTATTTCAATTGCATAAATCAAATATATAGGACTACAAGAAGCAAATCATACACCTCTCACAACTATGTATTCTTAACCCAACAAGGGACAGAGATAATTACAGAAGATGAAACAGACAACTTTGATTACATGAAACTGAAAAGCTTCTGCAGAGATAAAATTGACACACCTAGGATAAGAAGGGAAGCAGTCAAATGAAAAAGAAATATTTGTATTAAATTTCTCTTATGAGATTCTAGTATCCAAAATATATAAAAAATTAACAGGAAAAAAGATACACATACATATACACCACACACAGCCATTTCCAAATAGATAAGTAGTCAAAGAATATGAACAAAGTTCGTAAAAGAACTGAAAATAATTAACAACCACAAGAAAGACTACTCTGAATCACTAATAATAAGAAAAATGCAAACCAAAACAATCCTGAGGTTTCACTTCACACAATACAAATTGGCAAAGATGACAAAAGATGTCAACATTCACTTTAGAAGGAGTTGTAGGAAGACAGGCCAACTGGTGCATTCATTATTGGTGGGGCTATGAATCTGTATAACTTTTTTAGAAAGCTATTTGGAATCATACAAAAAAAAAATGACTAAAATGTAGATATACTTCAACCCAGAGATTCCATTGCTAGCCTAATTCCCCATAAGAAGAGAGCCCTCACATACACCAAAATATTTGTAGCAGCATTTTTTGTGATAGCAAAGAATTGGAAACAGAGTAATTGCCCATAGACTGGAGAATGGCAAACTGTGGTCCATGAATTCAATGGAAGATTATTGTGATGTAAGAAATAATAAATACAGAGAAGCATGGAAAGATCACGTGAACTGATAGTGAAGTAAATAGAGCCAACAAAACATTATACACAACAACTACAACAACATGAATGGAAAGAACAATCATACACTAATATACCTACACATACAGAAATAATATGTGAATGTTGCAAAATTATAGATAAGCTAAGCATGGCCTGAAAGAAGAGGTATGAGAAAACACTCCCAAATCACCCCTCTGAAAAGGTGAGAGGTCCACAACTGTTATACACCGCACATATTTGCAAACTTTCTCAATGCACTGTTATGCTAATTTTGTTCTTTCTCTTTTTCTTTCCTTTTTTTTTTGTCTTTAAAGAATACTATTTGTTATATCAGACAGCTCTGTGGGAGGAAAAGAAAGAAGGATACAGGGGAAACTATGGTGACGTAAAAAACAAAAGATCAATTAAAAACTTTTACTTCAAAAAAGGTAGTTGGATATGCCCAAAGGGCTACCCAGCAATACCTCTTCTAGGTCTGTGCCCCAAAGAGATCATACAAATAGGAAAAGGACCCACATGCACAAAAATATTTATTGTGGCTCTTTCTGTGGTGGATGCCCATCAATTGGGGAATGGCTGAACAAGTTATGGTACATGAATGTAATGGAATACTATTGTTCCATAAGAAATGACGAGCAGGCAGACTTCAAAAAAACCTGGAAAGACTTACATGAACTAATAATGACTGAAGTGAGCAGAACCAGGAGAATATTGCACACAGTAACAACAACATTGTGAGATGACTTTGACAGACTTCGCTCTTCTTAGCAATGCAAGGATCTAAGACAATTCCAAAAGACTCATGATAGAAAATGCTATCCACATCCAAAAAAAAAAAAACCAAAAAAACAAAAAAACTGTGGAGTCTGAATGCAGATTGAAGCACACTATTTGCTCTTTTTTTGCTTGTTTCTTCTTTCTCATGGTTCCTCCCATTGGTTCTAATTCTTCTAATTAGAAGACTAATGTGAAAACAGGTTTAATATGAATGTATATGTAGAACCTGTATCAGACTACATGCTGTCTTGTGGTGGGGGGAGGAGAAAAAGGGGGAGAAAATTTGGAACTCAAAATCTTATGGAAGTGAATGCTGAAAACTAAAAATAAATATTTTTTTTCAAAAGGCAATTGGAGATGTGAGACTGCAGAGAGGGGTTAGGATTGGTCAAATAAATCTGAGACACATCTACATAGAGATGATCGTTGAAATAAGGGTAGCTGATGGATCACCAAGTGAAATAGTATAAAGGGAGAAGTACACCCACGAGAAAGGCCTATGCCATATCCTTGGTTAGTGACTGAAAGAATCAAGAGCCAGCAAAAAAGACTGAAAAAGTTAAAAGGAGAACTAGGAAAGAACACTGTCACTAAAATCTAGAGAATAACATGACAATCTATAGTAATCAAGAAGAAAAGGTTGATTGACAACGTCAAAGGTTGCAGAGAGGTCAAGAAGGATAAGCATTAAGAAAAGGCCTATTAAATTTGGCAATTAAGAGATCATTAACAACTTTGGAGAGAACAGTTTAGGTTGAAAGCCAAACTGCAAAGACTTAAGGAAGAGTGTGAGAAGAAAGGAAATGGAGGGACCTATTACAGATTCCCTTCTCAAAGAGGACAGCCGCCAAAGAGAGAAAAAAGATGTGGGATGCTAGCTAGCAGAGATGAATCAAATGAGAGTTTTTTTGGAAATGGGGAGATATAAGCATGTTCATAGGCAGCAGACAGGCAGAGATTTAAGAGAAGTAGGGCTGAGAGAGGGGGTAATCTGCTGCAGAAAACATGATGAAATGAGAATCATGAAAGGCCCAACACAGGAGGTAGCACTTGAAACTGAGCTCTGGAGGAAACATGGGACTCTAAAAAGTGAAAGTAAACAATGCAACTAGCATAAGTGAGGAGACAGGGGAAAAAAACTTTTATGTCAAGGATCTCTGATAATGGTCTGATAGTCAATATTTTGAGAAGTAACACAAATGCAGTAATAATAATAGCTAACATTTACATGGCATTTTAAGATTTGCATAGTGCTTTCACATATATTTCACATGTTGTCTTATTTGAGTGTTACAATTACTCTGTGAAATAGATACTATTATCTCATTTTATAGATGAGTAAACTGAGACACAGAGAAATTGGGTGACATAGCGTGTAAGTGTCTAAGATAGGATTCAGACTCAGGTTTTCCTGACGCCCTGTCAAGCATTGTATCCATTACACCACACAAATTCTTCAGGACCAAAAGACAGTGGAAAAGTGTCCAAAGATATGGACAGTACTCAAAAAGAGAATTACATCCCATCAACTGGCCTTTCATTGTGGCTACACCCAATCTCCCCTCCATTTTCTTACCTCCCTATGGCCCCTGGCCATTTCCCACCCTTAATCATAGCTAGGCTCCATTCTCCCTAGGCCATGAGGTCCAGGTCCCAGGAGTTCTGTTCAACCAGCTTACTAGCCACTCCTAGGTCCCTCCCATAGTCTTTCTGTATATAAGGTCCATCTCCATTAAGATGCTGAGATTCTTAAAATCTAGCCACTGCTCCCTCATGTTCAGACTCCTTCAGAGTCTGCCCAATATGATGGATGTTCTAATAAACCTTGTCTTTGGCTAAAAAAAAAAAAGAGAGAGAGAATTACAAACTATCAACAACTATATGAAAGATTGCCTCATATTTCATTGAAAAATTGAGGTCAATTCACTCTATTCTTCATCCTACCAAAATGTCCATATCCTCTCCATCCTCAAAAAATGCTCACTTGATAACATTCCATATCTCTTTTCTCTCTTTTGTGGCTAACTTCTTAAGAAGGGAGTGCACAATCAGTGCCTCCACTTCCTTTTCTCTCACTCTTTACAGCTTGGCTTCCGACCTCATCATTCAAACTAAACTGCTCTCTCCAAAGTTATTAATGATCTTTTAACTGCCAAATCTAATGGCCTTGTCTCAAACCTCATCCTTCTTGACCTCTCTGCAGCCTTTACCACTGTTGATCATTCTCTTCTGGATACTGTTTTTCCTCGAGGTTTTCATAACACTGTTTTCTCCTGGTTCTCCTACCTGTCTGACCACTCTTCAGTCTCTCTTGATCCAAAACTTAACCATAGCTGTCTCACAGAGCTCTAGTCCTGGACCCTCATCTCTTTTTCTTCTGTTCTATTTTACTTGATGATATCATCAGCTCCCAGAGAGTGAATTATCATCTTTATGCTGATGATTCTCAAATCTACTTTTCCAGCCCAATCTCCAGTCTCACAAACGGGGATATCTCCAACTGGATGTCTCATAGACACTGTAAACTTAACATGTCCAAAATTAAACTCATTATCTCCTCAAAAAAAAAAATCTTCACCCCTTCCAAACTTCCCTATTACCATCAAAGGCACCACCATTTTCTGAGTAGCCATGTTCACAAACTAGGTGTTATCCTCAATTCCTCACTCTCATCCCCCCATAACCAATCTATTGCCAAGGCCTGTTGATTTTACCTTCATAACATAAAATCTTGTTTGGCTTTCAAAGCCCTTCATAATCTGCCCCCTTCCTATTTTTCCAGTCTTCATATACCCTACTCCCCCACCATGTACTATGAGTTGTTTATGCATAATTGTTTACAGGTTGTCTCCTGCGTTAGATTGTGAACTCCTTGAGAAAAGGAGGCTGTCCTTTGCTTTTCTGTGTAACCCCAGGCCCTTTGTACAGTGCCTGGCACGAAGCAAATGCTTAATAAACATTAGGTGACTACATTGAATCACTAATAAATGAGAAATGTAAATCAAATCACTATGAAGTTTCACCTCACACCTAGCGAATTGGAAGAGATGGGAATACTTAATTGTAGAAATATGAACTCAGTAATACGCTGTCAGTGGAGCTGTGAATTCGTTCAACCATTCCTGAAAAGATTTGTAAGTATGGTTAAAAACAAAGTTATTAAAATGTTCTTAACCTTTGACACACAGATCTCACTACTAGGCACATAGCTAAAAAAAAGGAAATTACTTTTAAAATGACTTCATATATACCAAAACACTTATGACAACATTTTTTGTGGCAGCAAACTGCTAAACAAAGCACCCATCAATAGTGGGCTGCTTAAACAGACTGTGGTATTATTAGACTATAAAAGAATACCATTACATTTGAAGAAATAATGAATATGATGACTATATAGAAGCACAGGAATACTTATGTGGACTGATGAAGAGTAAAATAAGCAGAACCAGGAAAACAATATACACAATCTAAAAAGAAACAACAACAGAACAACCAAAAGTGAATGCTGTGAAATTGTAATGACCACGCTTGGCCCCAAAGAAGAGATACATAAGAAGGCACCTTCCTCTACTTTTTTGAACAAATAGGGGACTAATAATGAGTGTGGAACACTGGATATAAGGGCCATGGTTGGGTGATCGTCATTTAGCTTTGCTCAACTAGTTTTCTCTTCCTTTACTCTTATTATAAGGGATGGCTCTCTAGGGAGGGATCAGAGGTATATTGGAAAGTGTAGGTAATAAACAAACAGATGTCAACAAAAACTTGTTTTAATAAATAAAAGGCAAAGTGAGCAGGGAGTGCATTCCAGGAATGAGGGACAGCCTTTGTAAATGCAAAGAGACAGGCAGTAAAATGTACCCTATGAGAGCAATTTGTAACTATGCCCAAAAGGCTATAAAATTGTTCATATCCTTTGATCCAGCAATACCAATGCTAGGTGTATATCCCAAAGACATACAATAAATGGAAAAGGACCTATTTGTACAAAAATATTTATAGGAGCTCTCTTTATGGTGGCTAAGAATTGGAAATCAAAGGTATGTCCAGCAATTGGGGAATGGCTAAACAAACTGTGGTGTATGATTATAATGGAATATTATTATACTATAAGAAATGACAAACAGGATGATTTCAGAAAAACCTGGAAAGATTTATATGAACTGATGCAATTGTGAACAGAACCAGAATACTGTACACAGTAACAGCAATAGTGTTTGATGAAGCACTGTGAATAACTCAGCTATTCTGAGCAATACAATGATCTAAGACAATCCCAAAGGAGTAATGATGAAGCATATTACCTGCCTCCAGAGACAGGTGGAGAAATAGCATGCTATTTTTCACTTTATCTTTTTCATTCGTTTACTTCCATTCGAGTCTTCTTGTACAGAATGACTAATATGGAAATGTTTTACATAACTGCACATGTATAACCTGATTGCTTACCATCTCAAGAAGGGAGGAGAAAGGGGAGGGACGGATAGAATTTGGAACTCAAAACCTTAAAAAAAGTTTTAAAAATGTTTAAAAATTGTTTTAGCATGTAATTGGGGGGGAATAAAAAATATGTATGTTTTTTAAATGTCCCGTGTGAGGAACAGCAAAAAGGCCAATTTAGCTGGACCCCAGTGGCCATGGAGATAATTAATGTATAATAAACCTGGAAAAGTAATTTGGAATCAGGATCTCAAGGACTTTAAATGCAAAACAAAAGAGTTTGTATTTGATCCTAGAGGCAACAGAGAGCCAGTGGGGTCAGTAAGAAGAAGACAGTTAAACTGGTACCATACAAATATTATTCAGCAGATGTGCAGAGAAGATAGATTGAAGCAGGGAACCAATTAGGAGGCAACTGATAAGGCAGAACTGAACTAGCCATATAAATGGAAAGTGAACAGATGCAAAAAATATAAAGGTAGAATTGACAAGATTTGGAAACTGCCTGGCTATGTGAGGTGAGAAAAAAGTGAAGAATCAAGAATCATTCATAGTCTGTAAACACAGATAACTAGAAGAACAGTGGTGCCCTAAGTAGAAACAGGGAAGTTCGGAAGGTGTGTATGGGGGAAAATATTGTGTTCTGTTTTAGGTATGTTGAGTTTGATATGCCTATAGGATAACCAATCTGAAACATCCCATAGGCAGTTAGTGAAGTGAAACTGGAACTCAAGAAAAAAAACTAAGGCTTGGCATATACATAGATCTGTATAGATATAATAATCTAGTACAGGGAAGCTGATGAGGGCACCAAAAAAGAGGCTGTAAAGAAAAGGACCTTGGATAGAGCAGACCACCAGGATAAACCCATAATTATGGAGCAGGAATGAACGATCCAGGAAAGGAGACTGAGAATGAACAGCCCTTATTAAGTACCTATGATGTATGTGCTAGGTATGGTGCTTGGTAAAAGGAGAACCGAAATAGCGCAGCGTCATGAAAACACAGAGAAAAGAAGGTATCCTGGAAGAAAGAGTGATTAATCAGGTCAAATGTCGGCAATTAAGAGACTGGCAGCTTTGGAAACAACAGTTTCAGCTGAATGCTGAGATCAGAAGCCAGATTACAAGGTGTTAAGAAGCATGAAGAAAGAAGTAGAGGCAACAGGTGTAGATTTTTTTTCCCTAGATTAGCTGTGAAAAGGAGAAGAGATATAAAAGAACAACTTCAATGAATGGTAGAATCAGTAAAGATTCTTTTTTTTTTTCTTAAGGATAGGGAAAGACCAATGCATATGTATAGGAAGCAGGAAGAGCCAGTAGATAAGAAGACACTGAAGATGAAAGAGAAAAAGGATGATCCAGAAAGAATTCTATTAGAGGAAATAATAGGGGATGGGATCAGGAACAAAAGCAGGAAGGTTGGCCTTGGTGAGTAGAAGAAGGGTCACTTCATCAGAGACTATAGTAAAAGAACTGAGAGAATGAAGAATGAGGTAGGGGGTTCTGAGTTGTAGAAAAACAGAAAAATGAGAAGCTCACTGCCAAAGACCCCTATTTTCTCAGTAAAGTGTGAAGTGAAGCACTCTGCTAATCAGGGAGGGATGGGAGATTTAAAGAGAGAAGTTTTGGAAAGATGCTTTAGAGAATAGGATAAAAAAAATCAATTAGAGAATACTAAAAGGATTGCCTTGTTAAAATGAGGGCCCAGTTAATATTAGATATTATCAATTTGTAGTGGGATTACCACAATTAGGGGGCTTTCTCCAGCACCATATAAAGAGGAGAGAAAGTAAATGATTGAAGTAATACAAGGTTGAGATTTGGCAAGAACAGGACAATGGGAAACAAGGAATTCAAGAGTTGAGGACAATGAAATGTTGCTAGATAAGTATAGTGTCTATAAACTAGATAACTATAGTGTCTCTGTGAGAAGGGAGGAATATTAAGCCAAATTAAGGGTGAGAGTCTGGGTGGAGGGACTGGAGATCGCTGTGAGGATGATGAATAGGTTTAGCCAGAGTGAGGCATACAGGAAAAGATGATTCCATCTATACAAGAATGTATAGTTGGACAGAGAAATTTAAAAATTCTTAATCACACAAGTGGAGCACTTGTGAATGATGGTAGGATCAAACGTTTGATGTTACATCCTTAGGTGTGTCTGAGGTGCAGTAAAGAAATGAGTTATGGAATTGGAGAAACTGAAGAACTGGAAGACCATCATGTTGGAGGAAATATCAACATTCCTGTTGAAGGAATATAGCAGTCATCCATTCCCATATTTTGAAATACCTTACACAGATTTCTTCTAAATCTATCAAGTCTTATATTTCCAAATGCCTGATGAATATCTCTACCTTGATTTTCAATAGACACCTCAAACTCAACACATTCAAAAGTTGCAGCCTTTTCTCTTTCTTCCCATTTCCTTATTTGCTGATGATCTCTCCCATCCTCCAAGTAACCCAAACTCGAAAGCTTCCACTAATCTTTACCTCTAACTTCTCCATCATCACCACTCCAAATATCCAGTCATCTATCAAATCCAGTCAATTATGCCTCCACAATCCCATTCAAATCCACTGTTTACTTTTTACTCACATTGCCACTAACCTAATTCGAGCCCTTTAAGCAAAGTCATCCTGTTTTCTTTACCTTCGATCTCACCAGCACACCAGTTTATCTTTCACATAATGCACATACTCAAACTCAAAAATATTCAGTGATTTCCCAATTCCTATAGGATAAAAGGCAAACTATTTTAGACTGGTACTTGAGGCCTGAAAAATCCCCAATCTACCTTTACGGCTTTACTTGACACAATTCCCTTTCATACAAGCTACATTCCAATTCTACTACAAATTTTTTTCCTATCTTGCCTTGCCATCTCTCTACCTCCATGTACTCTCAAGTTAGAATGCCTTAATTCCCTCATTCACATGGTACTTTTCAGTGTGCAAATCTACACTTACTGAATTCCTTTCTCCATAGTACTAGTTTCAGTACTACCTTCTCGATGGAATAGTCTTTGATTCTTCTCTCCCACAATTGAAAATTTAAATTTAAATAATCCTCAAATTTTCTTACATTTTTGTCTGAAACTCTTCTACCTATATCACATTATACTCTGTATCACATGTGTGTGTTTTTTATTAAACTGTAGGCCGACAGAATGTGGGAACTGTTATTTTACACCTTTGAAGCTATGATATCTATGAGGATAGCTTTAGCACCTAGCAGGGGTACCTTACTCATAAGTATTTAACAAATGCTCGTTATTGTGGAAGGCATTTATTACATGACAACACATTTTTAGTCTTCAGAGTAGTAGTTCAATAACTTATGCAAAAAAAAAAAGAAAAGAAAAAAACTGCAACACTAAAAAGCACCTGAACTTCCCTTAAATATGACTTCTATACCTTGACCTCCACCAACATAAACAAATTAGTTTACAAAACCTCTATGGGTCATAAGACAATTATAATTCAGATGCAATGCCTACTACTTTTTCCAGAACAGTGCTGTTCAACTTACAACTTCTAAGCCCCGTGGCACTATTTTTCAGCTTCATAATTTAATTTTATGAAGTACTTACTAGGTGGTGATTTAAACTTTCCTCAGCATTATGAATAAAATCCTAAGTTAAACACAGATATAATATGAAAATAAAAGCAAAAGAAAAACTACAAATCTTTTAAAATGTACTTTTATCATAACTTTTATTAACAAAAAACTTAGTGATTGCAAATAAATAGCAGTATCTACAATTACTAAAGCACAAATATCCTGCAGAAAGCATCAACTTAACCTAAAGTGTAAGTAAATTGATATATTTTTAAATCATTATGCAATGAGGGTATTTTAATCACTATCACAACCATTTATGAAAGTACTCCTTGTTTTACCATTTCCAGTAACAAATGCAATGTTTAAGTTAATTATAAGTATGGTAATATATAAAACCAATTCTAATCTTAGAACTATGATGCTATGAACATGTATTCCATTTGTCACAATGTTGAAAGCAAAACTGTCACCTCTAGAAAGAGTAAAGATAGCTGTCTCTTAAAATATGGTATTCTCATAGCTATTTTAACCCTGCATTTCCCAAATTAAATTCTGATTAAGATAAATGGCATTTTGTATGTCTTCAAAACATGTTTTTGCCTTTTCCTACAGATTGTTCATGTACCTGTCATGACGAACACATTTTAAAACTGACAATCCTAAACACTTAAGATGACAAAACAACAGAGCTGGATTCTTAAGGAGAAAGTTGATATCTTTATACAAGGTATACCTAAGTAGAGTCAGAAAACTTTCCAGCTTCATAGTAATAAAAGATACAAAAAAAATTTTTTTAAATCACTGATAAAAATCTAAAAGTTTTAAAAGCAGGTTCTTTTTCTAACATATCTCTAATTCTTATTTGGTACTAGTACATCATTTCCTTATCCTGATATAAAGGCAAATACCTAGAACCTTTCAAAAGCATATCAGCCACTACTATACAATAGGAGAAAACTCAATTTAAAACTCTGGACTCCACTTCAACAACATTCTTTCAATTTGCCACTACTAAATCTTGTTACATGTAAAGTTGCTTAATTTTGAAAAAGCTAACCGTTTTAATTGCTGTTGAAACGCCACATCTAGTCCTATATTCACAAGTAGATTAAGAATTTTAAAAAAGCTTCTATACTCCATATATCCATAGGACAGAGATTTACTGAACCACAAGGAGTAGAAAGCAGCCCTCTTGCAAAGCTTACTCTTTCGTTACTGAACTCTGTTAACACAGTACTGCTTCACATTAGCAGGTGTCTCCCACTACATTTCTCCTTCTTTCCCCCCATTCCCAAACATTTCTCCTACCTTACATTGATTGACTGCTTACTGTCACAGGACATTTTAAATATTATTTGCAATGTCTCACTGTATACACGTTATTCTATACTACTTCCCCTCCCCACAAATACACAAGAACTTCCTAAACCAAAAAGTAACATGACTAACCCATAAATTTAAATCAGCTTTTTTCACAAAGCAAGAAAACCTTAGGAGATCCAATCAAGAGAAACATTATCAACTAACTACAGGTCAACATATGCAAAGCGTTCCCTAACCACAGCGACAGGGTCAGAAGTAGCAGGAACTTCCAGTGGCCCAATTAAGACTATGGCATCCTCTAATAACCTCAGGCACTCGGTCCGAGCCTCAGATAATTTCGCGAAGCCCAATAGCTCCCTTAACTTTCAAAAGCAGGAATGATACTCTACTGCCTCCCAATAATCCCCCACCTCCAAAATAGGTGGGGGCACGGATACGAAGCGTTCATCAGAAATTTTTCATGATTCTTTCCATCAACATGGCCAAAAGTGACTATCCTTTTATTTCAGGGATTCTGCCTCCCCCCATATATACAAATACCGTAACTTCATCCCCAAATAAGAGCCCCAAAGAGCACGCAGACACGCGCACGCAGACACACAGACACACACACACAACGCTCTACACCTTTTACTAATAGTATATCTAGGCTCACGCTTCTCCAAGCCTCCCAGCACCGTGACACCACTCACCTCCTACCCCACCTCCTCAGGGTACCTCCTTCTCCTCCCGACGACCCTCACCTCAGAGGCAGTGAACCCTGGCGCCCCTCCTCATCTCTCCTAATACCTCCCCACCACCACCCCGCTCTCACAGAGATCTCACTAGCGTGACCCCGCAACCAAGCGACCCCCTCCCACCTGGTCAATGCCACATCAGTCCAGTGTATGCCCAGCGGTCCCAGATCCACTCCCTCCAGTCCAGTGCCCAGCCTCTCGAGTAGCTTTATCACACGGCCCGCCACCCCCCGACCCCAATAAACCCACACCCAGCCTCCTTCCTTGGCCACTTCACGGAGACAGAGACGCCGTCCCTTAACCCCTTTCCCCCTTCCACTCCCGTTACCCAAGTCTGGATATAAGCCAGGTTAGAACTCACCGTATCCCCCCGCGGGGCTAGCTTGCACACACACACACACACCCACGCACACACACACACACACTCTCACACACACTCACACACACATACACAGCAGTGCCCAAAGCCTCCTCCTCCTTCAGCCTGGGACTCACTGGGACATCAGCGGATGAATCCCAACACGGAGGCTATTTTTAGGAGACAGGGCCCCAGCCAGACCGGAACTTCTTCCTCTCGCCGCGCGCGTGCTCCGTGTGATTCTTCTACCTCAGTGTCCCTACGCCTCCTTTTCCTCCCTTTTCCCTTCCCTCTCGCCCCCCAGTGGATAAGCCTCCTTTTCGCGGTTCTCTCCCTCTTGCGTTCGAACCTAGTGGGGCTGGTGGTGAAGAAGACGACAAAGAAGTTAGACAGAAGGCTAGTCAGTGCCTTTAGGACCAAGGAGTATCCCACTGGGACGTGAAGCACGGACTATATTTTTCCGGGTGGGTGAAGGGACGGATCACCCCGCACAGGAAGGAGATGACGGCGGTTTGGCGCCGGGGGATGGTCTGGAGCTTGGCTTTCCTCTGAAGGACGGTGTTCCCCTGGAAGGGATATTGGTCACTTGATGCTGGTTCGGACGCCTCCAGGGGTGGGGCCCACGGGCAGCCTTCGCGGCCCTTTAGAGGCGCGCTTTCCTCGTCCTCCGCCCCCCCCTTCTCCCCTACCTCCGCCCTCAACTTCTCCCACCCCTTTAGTCTCGGACCAAACCACCCGGAGCAAAACCGGCGACATCAGGGACACAAAAAAAAAAATTCTCAAATCACTGCGCGCAAGCGGAGCCATCAGCCAATAAAGGCCGAGGGAGGGCGGGGCTCCCCGGGGAAGCTGGAGATACTCCAGTCAGAGCGACCCCGGATCAGGACCGAAGCTGGTGGGGTGCCAGGCAGGATGGGGGGGGTGCGGGAGGGGGAAAACGGACCTGGGACGCATGCGTCGGGAAGCCGCGCATCGGATCCTGCTTATGGCGCGTGTGCCTCGCCGTGCCCTGCGGAGCTCTTGCCGATGTCTCCTTTTTCCTTCCTCCTGCCCTTATTCTTGAGGCGCTCGGCTCTGTCTCCCTCCCCGTCGCCTTGGGCCAGTCCAGCCACGCTTCTCTCCCGGCCTTTCCCTCCCCGCAGCCCCACCCCCGGCCCCGCCTCGCCCAGCCACCACCCCAGCCCGCTGGCACACTTTTTCTGTCTCCCTCTGGGTCTCGCAGCACTTCCCGGGCGCTCATTTATTGTTATTTGCACAGCACCTGTAATCACAGGACGTGCTTGACAGCGGGTCTGACGCGCTAAACAAACACAATGGAAATCCCTGCCCCACTAAGGCCACACCGGCGGCATAAATCTCGGGCGGGAAAAAAAAAAAAAAAAAAAGTGAGCCGCCACCTCTGGAAAAGAGAATTCTGTGCTGGCTCTGTTCACCTCTTATGTGAAAAGAAAGCCCTCCAGCCCAGGATGGAAAACTGGGTAAAGATGTCCCTACCTCGATAGAATAGCTTTCCAATAAGAAGAAAGCGGTGCGATGGAAGGTGTCTGACAACCACAAAAAGCAGTCTTTTTATATCTTCCCCCCTCAAAAAAAAAAAAAAAAAATCTCTGAGGATATAGAACCTATTCTTTAACATACTTAATCTTGTTTTTCTTATCTTACTTCTGCGGACCTGAAGGCCACTTTCTATCAAAGGCCATTTCTGTTTATGAGAGCACAGCATTTGGATCTGGAAGAGCGTGTGTGCTGATTGAGTACACTAACCTAAATGATTGATTTCATTTGTAGATGTGAAACTAAATTCTAAAGCTCTCTAAAGGTTGGGGGTGGGGGGAGAGACGTAACTTCAGTCAGGCTAGGTTTGTTGGGTGCCTACTGTGAGCTGAATACCTGATATTGGAGAATTACAAAGTGAATGTTGTAGAATACGATTCCTCCCTTAAGTATCCTGCTAATGTAATGGTGAGGTGGGAGAGACAACTGGGAGACAAGTGTGACATATATATAAACGTATGTAACGGAAAAATAAACATTTAACCCAAAGAAGACATATACAGTGCTGAATAAAAGAAGTCCTAAATAAAACAAGTGCTTTAAAAAGTATACTTCAACAAAATTTAGAATAAATCAGAAATTAATGTGAAAACACATTTTTTTTTCCTCCTTTCCAAACATGCTAGAAACTGTAGAAACCTCTGGACATAGTTCTGTGACTCCACTATAATGGGGAAAAAGACATTTTTAGCCAAAAAGTAGGGCTTGGTTGGAGAAAGGAGGGATATTAACAGAGATGATTGCCTGACCCCCACCCTTTCACCTCACAAGAAGGAAAAAAGGAACAACAAAGCACTGAGAGAAATAAAACAGTGTTCCGAAGTGGTTTTCTTTTACTCAGAAGTAGTGGAGTGAAATTAAAGCCCTCCAAAAAAACTTACACTGTTCCTTTTTGCTCCGACCCATTTCAAACCCTGCCAAAACCTGGCCAGCTGCTGAAAAGATTCTGCATTTGGATTACTTGAGCCACGGAGGACAAGGAAGGAAGCACTGCAGTGAATTTAAGCAGAAATTTAAAGGGATCTTTGTATTGTCCTGGGGGAACCTCTGTTTCTTACTGCAACTTCACACCCTACTCCAGGTACCCAGGTTCATGTGGAAAGAACACTGGATTTCGAATGGGAGTACCTAAGCTGGAGTCCTGGCTCTGTCACTTACCTTGTAACCTTGGGGAATTCATTTAGAGCCAAAGGAGGACTGCAGAGACGATCTAGTCCAAGTCCCTTATTTGATAGATCAGAAGAGGGATGCTCAAAGAAGTTAAGAAATTTGCACAACGGTTACACAGGCGTTTGAATCCACGTCTTCTGACCTAAAATTCACCATTGCTTTCACTGTTCCACACTGCCTTCTTGGCCTCAATTTTCTCCTCTTTGTATATTTAATGAAGGTATTGGAGTTGATTATCTCCAAGATCCCTTCTGGCTTTGGTATTCTGTGGTTCTGTAGTTATGGAAGTTAGAAGCAGAAACAAAAATGAGCTTAAGAATTTTGGATCACAGAAAATTGTAAAATACCTAATGTGAAATACCTATGATATAATCAAGTCATTCCTCTGCAATGAGATTTCATTTCTTCACTTTATAAAATAGGAATCTGAATACCTGCACCACCTCCCTAGTGTTTTGTTGTTCAGTTATTCAGTCATTTAGTCCTATCCCACTCCTTCTGACCTAACGGACTGCATAGCATGCCAGACCCTTCTATCCTCTGCTATCTCTCAACATCTGTCTAGGTTCATGTTTGTTATTTCCAGGACACTATCTATCCATCTTATCATAGTGCTTTGTGAGTGCCAAAAGGCAAGTCTCACCTATCAGAGCACATTCCCAGAGGTAGTTCTTGTTTGAGGAAGAAGAATATGGCCAAAATTTGGGCAACCATGGTATGGAAATATCTAGGAAGTAGCACCAAATACAGCTGCTATGAACTAGGTACAATGCCTTGTATTTAAACCAAAATAGTCCCACTCCTAAAATGAGTAATTCTGATATAGTAATTAACCAGTTGTAAATATTTTAGAAAATCAAAAATGCATATTTCAAATTACACATTTCCAGTACATACAAAGTTAAAATGTAATGTAGTAGAGAGGACTGTCCTCAGAACTAAAATTTTAACTACATCAGCATGTGTGTGTATGCACTTGTGGCTATCACAAGTATTAGGATTTGGGATTTTAGTATTTTTGAATTTATTAAACCACTGAACGATGCAATGTAAATAAGCTTTCAATGATTAAAGTGATTAGCATATAATATTGTTACTATTTGATGAAAGGTTTCATAATTGTGAGTATTCCCTCCACCAATGCAGATCACAATTCCATTTTGATGCTTGATAAATCTGTTATTTCAGTGTGGGTGCCCCCTCACCCAATGCAAATTCAAATTTCTCCCTACCTTGTCATGCTGTGTAAATCTTTTTCTTTCCAAGCATTTTTTAAAAAATGTTTAACTTACAAACAAAAACATTTCAATATGCAAAGAACAAAAAAGGTGGTATAAAAAATTATGAACTTCTGCAGTTTTGATCTATGTCCTCCGTTAAATTCTCTGAAGAGGCCCCATCACAAAGGATATGAACAGGCAGTTTTCAGATGAAGAAATTAAAGCTATCTATAGTCATATGGAAAAATACTCTCAATCACTCTTGATTAGAGAAATGCAAATTAAAGCAACTCTGAGGTACCACATCACACCTATAAGTTTGGCCACCATGACAAGACAGGAAAATGATAAATGTTAGAGAAGATATGGGAAAATTGGAACACTAATGCATTGTTAGTGGAATTGTGAACTGATCCAACCATTCTGGAGAGCAATTTAGAACTATGCCCAAAGGGCTATAAAAATGTGCATACTTTTTGATGTAGCAATACCTCTACTAGCTCTACATCTCAAAGAGATCATAAAAAGGGAAAAGGACCCACATGTACAATCATATTTATAGCAACTCTTTTTGTGGTGGCCAAAAAATTTGGAATTGAGGGGATGCCCATCAATTGGGGAATGGCTGAACAAGCTGTGGCATATGAATGTAATGGAATACTATTGTTCCATAAGAAATGGTGAACAGACTTCAGAAAAATCTGGAAAAACTTGCATGAACTGATGCTGAGTGAAGTGAGCAAAACCAGGAGAGCACGATATATACAGGTTTTTTGATGACTGACTTTGTTAGATTTAGCCCTTCTGAGCAATGCAATGATCCAAGACAATTCCAAAAGATTCACAATGAAAAATCCTATCCACATCCAGAGAAAGAACTATGGAGTCTGAATCACATCAAAGCATACTATTTTCTCTTTCTTTTGATAG
This sequence comes from Vombatus ursinus, assembly GCF_900497805.2. Taxonomy (NCBI): domain Eukaryota; kingdom Metazoa; phylum Chordata; class Mammalia; order Diprotodontia; family Vombatidae; genus Vombatus; species Vombatus ursinus. The sequence goes on along the minus strand of NW_020948983.1, from coordinate 43,118,368 downwards.
TTTTTTTGTTTCTTTTTTCTTTCTCATAGTTTTTCCTTTTTGTTCTGATTCTTCTTTCACAACATGACTAAGGTGGAAATATGTTTAACATGATAATACATGCATAGCCTGTATCAGATTGCATGCCATCTTGGGGAGGGGTGAGTGGAGGGAGAGGAGAAAAATTTAGAACCCAAACTCTTATAAAAGCGAATATTAAAAACTAAAAATAAATCAATTTTTTAAAAAGCAAATAAAAAATAAAGAGGACCCATCAAATATACTTGATACATTTCTCTGATTCTTTTAATATTTCTAAGGTACTAATATACTATTTAATGTGTTCAGCTATATTCTCTCTCTCAATATGTAATCAGGCTACCTCCTTTTGTGGTCTGGGATAATATTTTTATATGACTTCTCAAACAAAAGTGATGCTGTATCTGGCTTTTACCCACTATGAATCTTTCTATGGCCATTTGAGTCAACTACAATTTTGATTCTTCAGAGATGGTGATGTTTCCTGATTTGTAGCCATATTGATTTCCTAAGAAAATAATTTTAGTACATAAGTGGATCACTTATCTACCTTATCAACTTGAATATGCCCTCCAACAGTGCAGATCAAAACCCATCCATTCCTGCCCATCCTCATGGGTAACTCATGCCCATCACTCCTTTAAGTTTGACACAGGGAATACACTCAACAGATGAGGTTCCTTTTTCTATTCCTCTTTAAATCACAAGGACACCAGTGTAACATTTGGGGTATCTACAATATCTGGCCTCAGACACTTCTTGGTTGTATCACCCTGGACAAGTCATTTAACTTCTGTTTGCCTTAGTTTCCTTAACTATAAATGGTAATAATAGCAGCACCTACGTCATATGGTTGTTATTAGGACCAAAATAGGCAATATTTATAAAGCACTTAGCACAATAGCACATTAGTAAAAATTATATGTGTGCTTATTCCCTTTCCTTCCTTTCCTCCTTCTTTCTGTGGTCCCACAAACTGAGGGTCATAGAACAAGGTCATTTCTGTTGTACTATCTTTCAAGGAATTTTAAATGGTTTTGATATTAATAGGAGATATTTTATAAAATTAAATTAAAAGTCCAACTTGGTCAAAGTTAAAACATAACCATAAGAAAATAAGAATTAGAAAAGACAACATGAATAAAAAATCATTATATGTGTTTTTAATTGACTAATGAAATGGTGAGGAGATTACAAGAAACACCAAAATATAACTGATTACTCTGTAATGATGTCCCATGTCTGCTGAGCTGCTGTTTAGTAATCAGCAAGAGTAACATGTGTGCATGTAGGATACCTAACACTGACTATCTTGCTCTTTTCAGGCATTGTAAATGGTGTTTTCTACTTCTTATTTGAATATCACATGGGTCTTTATTCTTGAGTGTCTGGTGATTAATAGGATGAAATCAGGTTCTAAGAAAACATAATAAAAGACAAATTTCCTGTGTTCAGTATATATTCATACATGTGAAAAATCAATAAAAAAGAACTAAATAATTTCAAAACTATATTAAATTGAATATTTGACTTCTGGTATTTGTATATAAACTTTAAATGAGTCTTTAAATTTCTATTATGCTATCATAATTCTCATTTAATTGTTATTCTTTTTCCTTTTGCCAAAAACCTTATTCACAAGTTGCATTCACTCCGAATCAAGTACTGAGACTTCTTATTCTTTGATTTTTCTTTCTTTAAATTTTCTGTCCATATAAATTGTGATTGGTTTAAATTTTCAAATTTTATCTTTTTTCTCTTCATTTCACAAATTCTTGATTTTTACTTCTCACTTAAATTCTTTGGCTTTTTGTCTACATCTTTTTGTTTGGAGTGTTTTTCCTTTGTCACTTAGCAGTGACTTTAGTTCCTTCTTCATAATTTCTTTTAAACAGCCAGGTATTGAAAAAAACAAACAAAAAACCAAGTCTATGAAACTTTCCAATTAGAACCACTCAGTACTTGTTTTGTAGGTCTCACTTTACCTACAGGTAAAATAAGTATCCCAATACCCACATTTTGGACAGACTCAGGAAAAATCCTGTCGAACACTCTACCCTATTGGCTGATGATTGATATTCCAGCATTATTGATTAATTCTTTTCTGTTCAACCAATCCCTATTTTCAGAGTCTCATTTAAAATGCACATATTACTAGGAGAGGTAGCACCTTAAGTTATAAACACCTTAGTGGAAATTAGTCTTACAATCAGAGAATTTAGAATTGGAAAGGAACTTAGAGACTATATACTCCAATTCCTTCATTTTACGGGTAAGGAAACTGGCACTGGGGAAATTAAGTGATTTGCTCACAAGTAATAAATAAGTAACAGAGCTGAAACTGGCATAGGTTCTTTTGGTTCCAAATCCAGAATTCTTTCCAATACACTATGCTTTCTCCTTTCAAAACAGTACAAAACCTCCTTAAATACACAGAAATAGGAAAGAAATCCATAAAGGAAAAATAAAATATATGAATAATATACTGACCAATTATGACGTGTAGCTAGGATGGACAGACTATTGAATTAATCTGTTAATATGTTTATCTTGGACAAGCACGACGGTTGAATAATGAACTAAATCCAGAATTTGATCATAGAATCATAGATTTAGAATTAGAAGAAGATTTAGAGGTCATCTAGAATAATCCTCTCATTCCTATGTGAGAAAACTGAGTCTCAGAGAAGTGAAATGACTTGCCCCATGGCTATACAGTGATTGTGTTTCTTAGATGATTTTCTATTCTTCAAAAGTGAAATAGGTCTGATAATGTATGATCCATGATTTATGATTCTATGGGGGAAAAGAAGACATTACCAAAGACATGCTTTGTTTGTTTCATAGCTTGGCCAAGAACTAGCCAGGCTACAAAGCATGAGCAAAGTTGAGAACTACACTATGATCTGCCTACCTTCAAACTGCATTCCAGGGATTAAGGCCTAACTATTACTGACCATATACATAATTACTTTACTACCACCAATTTTCCCTATTCCATAGCTCCTAGCCACTGTCTTCTGAATATCATTTCCTCTAGTCAGGCATCATGGACACTATGGTAATACTCTTGCCTGATATAACAATATAAAATCTATGCTTATGCTGAGATTAGACCATTTCAGAAAAAAATTAAGAGAAAAATATGTTAATATCTCTGCAGTATAGATATGTAATGGTGTAAAAGATTAGTGGTCATTGTTTTAAATGCCTATGTAGCTTAACCCCCCTAAGGAGCTACTTTCTAGTACTGTTGCTCATGTGCTCCTAAAAGTGTGCTTCCCATTAATAATTAGTCAGCCAGACCATTAGCTGTTAGACTAAGGATTCACTAAGATGGAATAGTAAGAATTGTAGTTATAAAAACATTCCTCCCCTTTAGTCTAAGACACACTTTCTCATAAATACACATAGGACCTGTGAGGACAGTAGACACAATCTTAAAATACAATGGTAGTAAGATACATGGGGAAAGAATATGGGTGGTAAATGGGTAACGCAATTCCTGGTTACTGGAAAATCCTTTATTGACTAGTTAGCTGGCATTCTTCTCTGAGGCAAGGGGTCACACCCCTCCCTTGAGTGACTATCTTTCTACATAGATCTGTGTTTGTGTCTGTTCACGTTTGTCCTCAGAGTGTCTTTCTCTGTTCCTGGTCATATGCATTATCTACTACTGGTTCAGTCTCTCCAATGGCATGGTTAATAGAGTAGAGGTAGAGCTTATCATCTCCTCCCCCTCTGGTCTTGGTAGAGCTTATTATCTCCTCCCCCTCTGGGCTTACTCTCTACCTCCTTTCCTGCTCCCTGATGCAGGTGCAAGGGTGTGCCTTCTTAAAGCATTCCTGAGCCTGGAGTTAGTTCTTCACTGCTTGACTGCCCCAATGCTGAACTAAGTAACTGCTGAAATTCCTCCAGTTACTTAAAGCCCTCATTGGCATGGTTAGCTAATTTAGCTAACCTAAATCACCATTTTCTCTTCTTGATGCTATCAAAGAGTTTAAAACTTCAAAAAAGAATTGATTACAGGGAGTAGGAAGTCTTATTTACAATCTCTTAAAACCTGATCATGTCATGTCTGAGTCCTCATTCTTACACATATATTAAGCAATTAAGCAAAATATAAAATTTCCTGTAACTTCTCCCCAGAAGCAGTTTCTATGGCAGCAGCATAGTAGCTATGTCTTGTTGCATAATGACATACAACATTCCTCTTTTGAAGGAATATTAACTTCTCCAAAACAAAATTGTCCTGGGAAAAGGAAGAACACTAAATTTTGTTAGAAATAGCCATCTTAGCACTCCTAGCTCCAAATTCAATAGACAGTTACAAGTTTTTTGCTTTATTTAGTCTGAATAAACCTTTCACTGCTGGTATCTTTCTTTCTTTCTTCCTTCCTTTCTTTCTTTTTTCGGCTAGGCAATGGGGTTAAGTGACTTGCCCAGGGTTCCACAGCTAGTAAGTGTTACATGTCTGAGGCTGGATTTGAACTCAGGTCCTCCTGAATCCAGGGCTGGTGCTCTATCCACTGTGCCACCTAGCTGCCCCCACTAATATCTTTCATAAAAGCTTCAGTCTAGAATTTTATGGTGCTTCATCAATGTCACAATTTAATTTTAATATGTGTACTTTTAGTATGCTATCTACCTAAGACAGCACCTTTCAAAACCATTGATGAATGACACAAACAGTGATTGTATATGTGTGTGATATATTTCTTGTGTGGATCTTTGAGAATGTTAAAAATCTTTCCTAGATATCACTCATCAACATGTTTCATGGGTTTAAACATATATTTATACAGAGGGCTTATATGCCTGTGGAATTGTCACAACTTAAAAAAGTTGAATTCATCCAGCCAAGAAAGCAAAGGACCTTTCACAATTTGACTCCTTCTATTATAACTCCCTTTACTAGTCTCTGTAGCTCTGAAAAACTGTGTTATCGGTAGGTCTTCTTCAGACAACCCATTTTAGAAATGAACACTGATAGTATCACAAGTGAGAGATATTTAATCCTCCAAGAATCATTAGAAGGAAACAGTTCCTACTTTCAGGACCCCACATTAATACAATATGAAATGGAAAACAATCTGAAGGACTTATAAGGAAAATTCATTTTTAAATGATAAAATCTTAAGAGCTGAGTATATCAAGCAGCAGTGGGTTTGAAATGTGACATTCCCTTCCTACTTCCATTGCTTTTTAGCCATTCTTTGCACAATTATGAAGCTTTCAAATGCTTTACAGAGTGAGTTTAAGGCAGGGCAAAGTAGTTTGGGACTCATAAGTTTATGTGTCATTTGTGGTTACCCAGAGTCAGAAATAGCATTCGCGTGTTGACTTTAAAAACTTTATAAAAAAAGTAGACTTTTAAAAATTATGTTTGCTTTTGTTGATATTAACTCCAGATGCTCTGGGATGAGGAAAGACAAAATATCCCTCTCCACTCCAATCATAATGTACTTGTTAAGCTTGAAAGGAAATTAAGTTGAACTAACTTGAGATATATGACATTTCTGTTACCCTGGGCTTTCCTCTGATTTTAATTTACTACTTTTAACCAGATATCATCTTATAAAATTTTTATGTTTTGAATCTAAATTAGAACTGAGTGTAAAACAACATAAGAAAGACAAAGAGAGCAAGCCAAATCATAGAATTAAATGGAAAACAAGAAAATTGTCAATAAAATCATTACCAACCCAAACCAACATGTTTAAAACTTCCCCCATTCATATGCAGGAATTATACTATTGTCTTATCATCAGTTGAGGATGTGCTATTGTTGCTTATTGTAATAGCACTGTTATTTTTCCATAGTTGTGATGGATTTGCAATGATTTGTAATTGCAAGATGACTGGCCAGAGAAAGATGTTCAATCTATATCATAGTAAAATTAATCAGCCACTGTAACTAATCAACAAACATTTCATCATCCATCTACTATAAGTTAAGCATTGTGCTAGGTAATGAAGATATAAACTAAAAAAAAAAAAGGAAACAACTTCTCCTCCCAAGGAATTTATATTTATATTCCATTTGAAGAGATGACACAAACACACATACACACACATATATACATGTATATAATAGTGTGTGTATGTGATATATATATATATATAATAGTGTGTGTGTGTGTGTGTGTGTGTGTGTGTGTCTGAGAGGAGGCACTAGCAACTAGGGAGGCTCAGGATAGAATAAAGTCTGTGACTAGAGCCAAACTGTGTAGTGTAATTCAAGGTCTTGCCAATTCTAAAATATCCCTAAAAATAGCCTGGAATTCTCACCATTAGAGTTACTCTCTGGAGTTTGACAACAAAGGTTATGTCTTTAAGATCATTTTTAAAATGCTTATTTCAGGGATTGGGAATCTCCCATAGCACCCTAAGAGTCTCCACACTATGCTCAACTTTAACATGGTAGAAAGGAAATACAAATGTTGCTCAAGCCTTCCTCTAGAATAGTATTTCAATCTCTATCTATGGAGCACTAATTATGTTCAGGGTATTGTGGTTACAGAAACACAAGCAAAACAGCCTCTACCCTCAAGGAAGTTACATTTTCTTGGGGGAATACAAGAGATACATAGATGACAAGTAAATACGAATTATATATAAAGTAATAAAAATTAATTTCAGGAGGGTAGGCACTAACAACTTACAACATAGACGACAAGTAAATACAAAGTATAAAGTAATAAAAATTAATTTCAGGAGAATAGACACTAACAACTTAGAACAAGGTAGATCAGAAAAAGCCTCATGTAGCAGGGGGCACCTGAGCTGTGCTTCGAAAGAATTGGGCTATTCTATGAGTTAAAAGTGGAGAGTAAATTACTAGCTTGAAGACACCAATTATATAAAGGCATGGAGTCAGGAAAGGCAATAGCCTATGTAGGGAACAAGTAGCAGGAGTCGAACAAAAGGTAGAATTCATGAAAGGTAATCATATGACATAAGACTGAAAAGGTAATTGTAACATCATCCAGTCAATATGATGATATGAAAGGTCACCAAGGAGTCCAACTCTTCCACATTTATGCTAGTAAAGATCTATAAAGAGCATCAAATCAAATACTGAAGAAGACATCTAAAGAGAAATAGCAGCAAGCTCCTTCATCCTAGAAGCCCTGGGTGCTGAAAGTGGAGGGAGAGGTGGTCCTGTTTGAGAAGCCTGAATAAGTGCAGGTAAACAGACCTGAAACATGCAGCAATACTATAATCAGGGGCCTGGAAACTCATAGTGCTCCACTCAGGGAAGCCATAGAGGGCTGGAAAATTGTAGAGCCCCTGGCCAAGAAGTGCTGCATCTCTTACAAGGAAGTAGGAAGATATCAACATTCTGACTAGAGACACCTCCAGGGGGTCAGAATATTATAGCACCTTGGCCAGAGATCCCCAGGGAGCCAGAAGACTACATAGATCTGACTAGGTACAGTGAAATCTGACAACACTGAGACCAGATATATCAGGAGAGGTGAAAACCTGCAGCAGAGATGCAGGAAATCCGCAACAAGAACAAATGGGGCCTAACTAGCCAATCCAATAGAATCTGGGGGAGGGGGATGTAGGGAAGCCTGGCTTTGGCCCAAGGTCACAACCAGAAACTGAGGCTAGACATATTAGTAAACATAAGAAAACACCAAACACAATGAAGACATACAATGAGTCAAGAGATACCCAATAATAATAATTTTAAGTAGAAAAATGGTTTTGATACAAATACTCTGAGTGGCTATAATAAATGAAGCAAGAGATAAAAAATGAAATTATTGGTGGAATAAGAGTTCTGGGAAAAAGACTTTGAAGGTAAATAAATATCATAGTACAGAAAGCGCAAATCTTTACCCAAGTAGTGGACTCTGTAAAAATTATAATGAAGCAAACAGAATTCAGTGACTCCATAACACAAGAAATATTAGAACAAACTTGAAAGACTAAAAACATAGAACTAAATGTAAGATAGCTAGTGTTTTTTTAAAATGACCTGGAAAATAGATCAAGGGGAGATAATTTAAAAATCATCAGACTTCCTAAATTTCATAACCAAACAAAAAGATAAAAATACCATTTTTCAAAAAAAATAAAAGAGAATTGTGCAGATCTATCAAAAGCATAAGAAAAAAGTAAAAATAGAAATAATCCACCAATTACCTCCTGAAATAAAATCCAAACTGAAAACATCCAGGGATGTCATAGCCAAAATCCAGAGCAACCAAATCAAAGGAGAAATATTGCAAGCAGAAAAAAAAAATGCAAGTAGTTCAAGTAGTAACAAGTCACAGACATGATCACATAAGACTTGGCATCAAGCAACTACTACAAAAAAGAGATAATATTGAATACAAAATTCCAGAAGGCGAAAGATAAATGCTTATGCCAAGAATAATTTAACTTAAAAATTGAGTATAATCCTTCAAGGGAAAATGGACTTGTAATAATAATAGAGAACTTTCAAACATTCCTGATTAAAAAGAAAAAAAAAGATCAGAACTGAGTAGGAATTTTGAAATACAGTGGAGTCCACAACAACTTAGAAAAGTAAACATATTTGGCCAATTGGAAGGAGCTAAATGGTGATGAATTAATTACTTTCTAATAGGGGGTATCTGAGCAAAGTAAAGGCAAGTGTCTTTTCAGAATATTAATATCTAATACTAATGTTCACAAGAGTTAAGTAAGACAAATACAAGACCCTGATTGTGGATTTTGTTGTGCTTTTCTGCTTTGTTGGTTTTAAGAGTGTAAAGAAAAGGGAGAGGAAAAGGAATATACTAGAGAAGAACTTACAAAGAAGGAGGAACTTACTATCTCACATAAATGGTGTACATAAGAAGAAGAGTATATAAGGGATGGCAAAAGTGAGTAGTTAATGAATCCCACTCCTATTTGAAGGAGACAAAGGAGAGTTGAACACATACAGAGTTTGGTATAGAAATTCTTTAAAATCAATAAGGATTTGGATGGAAAGGGGTAAAAGATGGAGAACAGATCTTGTGAGAAAAAAGCAAACTAACTTTGGAGATATGATCATAAAGAATAGAGGGAGAAAGTATAAGAACTAGAGTTCAGAATATGGGCTTGGTGAAGAGAGGAGGAACATAAGAGTAGAAATAAACCACTCCCATGGATTACTAATGTTTATTAGGTTTCTTGTTTTTATTCCCCATCCTCCCCACCCCTTTTTATTGTAAAGTGAGAGATGAGAAGAAAACAGAAAAAAATTAAGAGATTATGATGGAGGGAAACACACAATTAGCAATCATAACAGTGAACTTGAATGGGATAAACTCACCTATAAAATGAAGAAGAATAGCTGTAAGCATTAAGAAGCAGAATCCAAGACTAGACTATATTGTTTATAAGAAAATACTTGAAACATTAACGTAGAGTTAAAATGAGGAACTGGAACAGAATTTGTTATGCTTCGGTGAATTTCAAAAAAGCATTAATGTTCTCAGGGAAGGCAACAATAAAAACAGACATTGTTAAAAGAGATAAGCAGGGAAATAACATGCTTCAAAACACTCTAGGTAATGAATTACTATTAATAATTAATTATTACTATTAATACTTAATTATATACACCAAGGCATAGCATCTTGATACTCAAAGAAAAGTGAATAAAATTATAGGGAAAAATAGACAGCAAAATTATAATAATTGGGGGCCTCAATATTCCCCTTTTAGACCTAAATAAATCTAACAAAAATATAAATATGAAAAAAGCTAAGGATCTGAATAGAATTTAAAGAAGTTGATATGGTAGTTAAATCTCTGGTGATGATTTCTGACTGAGAATAAAGAAGAATATACGTATTTCTCAGACATGCATAACTTTGCAAAAATTGGCCATGTGCTAGCAGCTAGGGCATAAAAATCACATAAACAAATACATAAAAATATTAAATATGCATTTTACTGATCTAATGGAATAAAATTGTAATCAATAAGGGGCATTTCAGTCAGTCAATAAGCATTTAAATACTCACTATGTGTAAGGCACTGTGCCAAGCACTAGTGATACAAAGAAAGGCAAAGAAGAGTCCTTATCTAATGGGGGAGAAAACATGTATATAACTAACTAAATAAATATATGTATATATTTGTAATAAACTGGGAATCAACAGAAGGAAGGCACTAGAATTAGGAGGGATAGGGAAAGTTTTTCAACAGAAGGTGGAATTTTAGTTAGGACTTGAAACAAGTCAGGGAAGCTAGGAGACAGAGAGAAGAGACAAACATTTCAGGTAGGCATGAAGGACAGGTAAAGATTTTGTATTTTATCTTATAGGGGATAAGAAACCACTTACAATATTTGAGCTAGTGAGTGACATAATTACATGTATGTTTTAAGAATACCAATTTGGCAACTGTGTGGGAGATGTATTGGGAAGGGGAGAGACTAGAAAACCAATTAAGAAACTGTTGCAATAACTCCAGGCAAGATATTATGAGGACCTGAACTAAGTTAGTGGAGAGAAGGGAACACGTAAGAGATGTTGTGGAGACAGAATCGTCAAGAACTGATAATTGATTGGATCTGAGGGTAGAGATTAATGTTTTCCTTTAAGAGTATTAAAAGTCAAAGTGTATGTTGAAGAATATTAAAAAATCAAAGATGGATCTAAAAGTATGATCTAAGTGACTGGAAGGATGGTGATACTCTCAACAAAAATAAGGAAATTTGGAGAAGGTATGGGTTTGGGAGAGATTTTGAGTTCTTTGAATAATATGTTGAGTTTGAGATATTGATGGGACATTTAGGTAAAGCTGTCTTGGTAATGTGGACTTGGTAATGTGAAACTGGAGTTCAGGGGATCAGTCAGGACTAGACATAGAGATTTAGGAGATGTTTGCATAAAGAAGATAATTAAAACTGTGGGAGCTGATGGGATCATCAATTGAGAGAGTATAGAGAGAAGAGGGTTCAAGACAGAATTTTAGGGAATATCCATGATTAGTAAGTAGGAAGAAGATAACCTAACAAGCAGACTCCAACAGGTAGTAGGAAAACAAAGAAAGAATAGTGTCATGTAAGCCAGGGAAGCGAGAAAGTCCAGAGGAAGCATTGATTAACAGTATCAAAAACTGCAGAGCCATCAAGTAAAATGACTGAGAAAAGGCCATTGGATTTGCAATTAAGAGATTGTTGGTAACTTTTATGAAAGTAGTTTCAGTTAAATTCTGGATTTACAAATCAGATTACAAGGAATTTAAATGAAAAGTAAGTAGGTGAGAATGCAGATATCCCTTTTATGAGTTTGACCAAAAGGGAGGAGAATTATGAGATAGTAGATTGCAGGGACATGTAAGGTTTTCTAAGGCTAGGAAGATTTGGGCATGTTTGTATGAAGCAAGAAAACAACCAATGGATAAGGAAAATTAAATATGAGATAGAGAGAATGATCAAGGGGATAAACTCCCAGAGAAGTCAGGAGAGGATCAAAAGTAAAGGATTTAGTCTTGTCATGGAGAAGGGTCATCTTTCATCAGACTGGAGCAAAGGAATAAGGAACGAGAGATTATAAAGAGGGATTTGGAGGTATGGAGTAGAGGAGAAGAGGCAGCTTTGCATAGCCTTTTTTCTCAATAAAATAAGAGGTAAGGTCCTCTTAGAAGAAGGCAGAGAGGAGATGCCAAAGGGTGTTTTTGGAGAGAAGAAAAATTTTGAAATAATTGCTGTAGAGATATGATAGAATACAGACTCTACTCAAAGACCTGGCAAATCAACAGAAGATAAATAATAAGCATTTAATTGAACAATAGCAACAAAACACAACTAATAGAAAAATAATAACATAAAATCTTTCTTAATTCCTTATAAACCTATGGAAAACAACTCCTTCCTCCACCCTCTCCCAACAGAAAAGGGAATATATTTGCAATTCCTTGGAGGGAAGGCTGCCTTTTGTTACTGCTCAAATATCTCTGGAACTTCACTGGGTGCAACTCCACCTCTGTTGGTCTGTCAGTCATCCAGAGCTCCAGCTCCGTAGTCTTCACTCTGCCTGAAAGTGTTGACTTTGTCATCAATTCTCAAAATTCTGTTGTTTCTTCTTCTATTTTTGGTCATTTCTCTTAGTGCTAGACTGACTCAGGATATCAGCCTGGACACTATGGTTTAATATTCTTTTACCTTAACCACTTGGACCTCAATCCTCAGACACATGTTATTTTATTTATTTATTTATTTATTTATTTAGCTTCTTGGTGAGGCAGTCGGAGTTAAGTGGCTTGCCCAAGGTCACACAACTAGTAAGTATCAAGTGTCTGAGGCCGGATTTGAACTCGGGTCCTCCTGCCTCCAAGACCAGAGCTCTATCCACTGTGCTACCTAGCTGCCCCCAAATGTTATTTTCTTAGGGTTTGATCTCCAGAACCATGTGCCTGGAGGCCACTTATTATATTCTTTGATCCATCTTTTGCACTTTCATCCCAGTTTCACATACTGGGTACCAAGGAGACCGCTTAGGCACCTGATGTGAGGTGCTTATCCTTCTCCACAGAGTGGATCTACTAGGGTTCTCTGAGACTAGGGATAAATAAATAAACTCTTTTTTGTAAGTCCTTTTGATTCTCATGATGAACTGCCAAGAAAAAATATTTTAATGATTTGATAAGGCTTAAGGAGACACAAAAATACTGGTTGGGTGGGTGGAGAGAGGCACAAACAGTACTCTGCTGTTATTCCTGCCCTCACAACAAAGTCCTCATCTTCCTTTCACACGTGTTATACGGGAAGATGAAGGCTTGCTTTTTCTCATTAATCAGTATGAGCATGAGTATAGGTTATGCATTAGATCATTTATATATTATATTGTAAAGCACACAAATAATGATAATGATACTAATGATGATAACAAGAATAAAAAGCTAACATTTACATAGCGCTTACTATGTGCCAGGCACCATGCTAAGTGCTTTACAATTTCCATCTCATTTGATCCTCACAAACACCCTGGGAGGTAGGTGCTGTTATTATCCCTATTTTTCAGACAAGGAAACTTGTTTGGGTAAATAGAAATTAAGTGACTAGCTAGTAAGTGAGGTCCAGTTTGAATTCAGGTCTTCTTGGGATTCTGTCCACTGTGCCACCTAGTGGATAGGATATAAGACAGTTAAGTTTCTACCTGGGGAAGAGAAGGAAGAAGTAAAAACATAAAAGAAGCAATGCCTGAGATGAGCACACATTGGTAGGGCTACCATAGTGGTGGTCTCAGGCTGCTGGGACCCTGATGGGAGGGGGAATAATTAATCAGAGCTTTAAAAACCAACAATTTATAATTTATCTAAGGCATACCTTGCCAGGCATCATAAAAGGTTAAGGAAAGGGGATGGGAAGAGGAGAGAATGAGGAGATGGCTTTTGCAGGAATCTTATCGTCAGTTCCCCTGAAGCTAACTCCAGAAACACAGAGAAAACTGACTACAGCAGTTGCATCTGTGGCAACCCATTCAAATCAACAAATTTGTCAAGGAGGCAGATTCAAGATTTATGTCAGGAAACACTTTCAAACAATTAGAGCTAGCCCTAAATGGACTGGGCTGCCCCTAAAAGCACTGGCTTCACCTTCATTGGAGGGCTTCAAGCACGGGCTGGGAGACTGTTTGTAGGGTGTGTTGTAGTAGGTTTGGTTTGTAGACGGCCACCGAAACCCCATTTCATCTCAAAGACTATGATTCTGAGAATAGGCATTTATTGAACCTCTACTTTTTGCTACAGCTGATAAAACAACAAGAATTAAACAAGGAAAACAGAAACTACAGACAAGAGAGCAGTTGGAAGACATTCCCTTCCTAGAGCATTTGTTGCCTATGTTACTTAGAAGAAACATGCTGATGAGTACTTAAAGTATTTGGATACATGTCTTATGGCTCCACTCTCTTTTAAGGTTTACATTCCTGTTGGCCAGAGATTGTGTTTTATACATTGTGATATCCCCCATTGTGCCTAGAATAGTGTGTCTCATGTGGAAAAAAAACCATTATTTATTCGAATGAACAAATAAATATCTTTCTGTTGCCATTTGCCCCATTATCCTCAGAATTACCTCAAATGAAACTGAAAGTGGTAGTAGCAGGAGCAAAACAACTTTGAGTAGTTTGTCATCAAGTAGTGATAGATGTCTGAAGAATAGTTAATGGGTGGTGATTTCTAATTAATGAGGGCTGACTCCTCACAAGATAGCACTTGGCTCCAACAGGTGCCCCGTGCTGCCCTATGATTTTTGTGTATGAGGACCATAAGCAGGTGCTGCATTGTCAAAATACCTGTTATAAATTCTAATATACTTTATGCAAAAAGAGTCTAAAGACTATGGCACCTAAAAGGGCAGGGAGGTTGATCAGTTAACCCACAGGAGCCTCACCTGCAGGTCACAGCTGCTGCTGAATCTAGGCACAAAGGCCAGCAGTAGATAACAGTTGTCACATGTAAGCAAATCTAAACACCAAAAATTGACATCTTGGTCCTTCAGCTGCTAAGCATAAGGTTTAACATGTGTTGTGAGTAATTGTGGTTAATGATACTAGCCCTAGAGTTTTTAGACCAGCATTTAGCTGGGCTGCAACCTCAGGAATTATTTATATATGGTGGATGTTTTACATGTACACAAAACACCCTGTATGTAAATACTGTCCTTTGCTGCTACTGGGCCACCCCTACATAGACATGTCTTTGTTTCAAGATGTTCTATACTATTAAGTACAGTAATAAAAAGGGAAAAAAGTTGTTATTAATATTATCCCAACTTTCAATTAATATTTTAAATCTAAAAAACAGCTTATTTTTAGGGGAAGGAGTATAGTACATAGGACTTAGTAAGGTATTATTATAATAAAGAAAACATACTCCTGAAATTACCCCCCAGTAGAGCATCAAAACCAAAATATCATCTAAAAGGTCTGAATTAGATGATGAAATTTTTTTATAAATTTGTAAATTAATAACAAGCCCTATTTCCTGTCACATTCTTTTTGCTCTGCTCTAGGCTCTCTTTTTCTAGATTAACCTCCCCCACCCCCTACTCACAACTCTAGTGTGAGTCCTTTGGAGAACCGTTACTTCAGGTTCAAGGTACGTTGTGGGTCTGTACTTCTAAAGCTATAACTCTCAAGCTGGACTGATGCATTCATTTTTAATAGTCAACCAGTTGATAGAATTAGCTCAGAGCAAAGGCATTTCCTGATGTCGCATAATAAAAGAATAGCAATACATCTCTCCCATAAACCTTTTGTCCATTCTCCCACAAATATACATATTATCAGTGGGAAAAGTGGACCCAGAGAATTCACAAGTGGGAAGCATACATACTTAGAGAACATAAACAGCTAAGGCAATTCACACCGCCAGCATTACAGGACCCTAAAGTCTTTTTTCTTCTTGTGCTAGCCTTACGCAGGTTGCTTTATTGGGCCCCCTCTACAACTTAAACGGATGCCACAGTTGGACTTCCTGGATTTGCTTTCTACTAGATACAAGTGGCTCCCCTTTTTACTAGGCATGTTGCTTCAAAGGAACTAGATGCTATTGCTTAACTGGGTCGGGGGAAGTCGGAGAGGGAAATCCTCATTCTATCTTCCTTACCTTTCTTCCCCCTCCCCCCTTCTGGGAGAGGTACAAAGAGATACTCTCTAATACAAGTCCCCACCCCTGCCCTGGGAAATGGGTTCTTCCCACATAATGGCTCTTTTGTCAACTCTCTTGCCAGAAATAGATGATTCTCTCCTCAGAGTTTGCCCATACTTTTAAAAGCTAGCCACCCTAAAATTCCATCAAGTTGGCTGAGGAATTTCTTCATACCTCCTAGCAGTAAAGAAGCATCATTTAGCACAGTGCTTAACACACTGTAATAAATACTTTGTTGAAGGATTGACTATGTTTCCTTTATACTGGTTCATCGAAGTCTGAAAGTTTTAAATCCGCTACAAGGTGTGAATGGGCCACTACCAGTTTTTACACCATTAATCTTATAAGGGTATGAGCTCCTCAAGTTTTAATGCCCTTTACAATCTGTAAATATGATCACTTTAAGTCTGAAAGGGTCAAGTAGCACCTCATTTTCTCTGTTAATTGTCCCTACATCCTGAAATTTCATCAAGTGAGCTACAGGGACACAACATTCAGGAGTTCCCTGATCAACAAACCAGCTACACTGCCCCACTCTATCACCTAGCCTCTTCCTTCCTCCATTTTTTACGTTCATAGTTCTTACCTTTTCTTTGAGGAATATCACCTGTCTGAAACTAATTGCACTTTTTTTTGCCTGAGGTAGTTTATACATGGGTTTATTATCTGGATAACTTCATCTGAAATTCTTTAGAAAATCACACTGTTCAAAAATAAGCTAATCTTTATACAATAAACCTTATTTTAGCTGATATTTATTTAGTCAAAACAGTGTATAATTCAAAGAATCTACTGTTTGCTACATAATTGCATTATTGTTCTTTAATAAAATACTGGATAATCCAAATATGGTTAATTAGAAGGTCATTTTTTCTGGTCCCTTCAATTTAAAGTAAATGATATTTTACTGTACTGGGAAACTTATTTCTGTGGTTTTTGAGTACATAGTCTACTAATGAAGGCTTTTATTTATGTGGTCCAAGAGACATCTTAGTGTTTCAAAGAAAGTTTATTTAGGTGGATTATTATTAATTATAATTTTTCTTTGTAGATGGATATCGCTATACTAAATATGTTCAGTAAAGGATATCATAGTAGATTTGAATACAAATCCATTTGTCCCCTTTACCCTAAAAAGTTTTAAATTTTGCATTTAATTTCTAAAACTACTTAAAAGGCAAAATACTTCCATAAAGCAGTTGTATTACCAAAGTGAAATAATTGGCCATCCTGCTGTAGGTGCTAGCTCTCAAAAATATTTTTTCTCTTGGCATATCCTTTTGCCCCACCCCCAACTACACCATCACCAGCCCCAACTCCACCTGCCACACACTTAGACTGCTGTTGAACCAAATTTTGGCAATGCTCACTCATTGCAATTTCCAAGAAGTTTATTTTTCTTGATGATTTTGGGAAAAATTAGATCTCTCCATTACAGGCCTTTCACAGTGTCCCAAATATTACAGTGGTGAAAGAATTAGATTTGGAATAAAAGGACCAGATTTTGAAAGCTGCATGTGCCACTTACTACTTGTCTGATTTTGGGCAAGTCATTTAACTTCTTTGGGCCTCAGTTTTCTCACCTGTGAAGTGAAGAGGTTAGACTAGATGACCTCTAAGGTACCTTCCAGTTGTAGATTTATGAGCCTATGATCAGTCAGTTAAACCAGGCCTGTACAACATATGTATGGCCTGCCAAAGAATTTTAGGTGGTCTGAAAAAAAATGTAGGGTCATCACTGCACAAACTCACCTGTTTGTCACATGACCCACAGCAACCAACCATTGTCAGTCTGTCTCTAGCCTAACTTATCTATAGCCCAAAGAAATTTACAAGCTGTGCGGGTCTGAATTAAACAATAAACCTTTTTGTTACTTAATTTTACTTAATATGTTTATTTAGTGTGTTTCCTTAATATGTGCCAAGTACAATGCTAGGTGTAGCTGATAGAAAGATATGGAATGATCCACTAGAGACCATTTCCTTTCAGTTTTCCTGAAAATTTGAGTATATGGCAAAGGTATATTTGAAATTTTTTTTCTCTGTTTCTTTTTGAGGAGTGTGTGGCACAGAGTGTGGGGAAGAGAAGAAGAAAAGCTATTTATTTGAGATCAGATCAAGACAAGGGACCAAATGAGATGTTCCTTAGTTTTTGATTTTGTTGTTGTTCCCTGCCCCCCCCTACACACACACATACAATGAGAAAGGAATCCATTTTCTTTTCTTTAGAAAAGGATAGATACTAGACTTGTCATTTTATTGACATGAGGAAATTCCCTCTATACTGTAACAGGTTAGCACTTTTTTTCTGGAACTAACCTTTTAGAGAATTGTCCTCAGAAGTCATGACTTGTCCAGGATCACACAGCCAGTAAGTTTCAGAAGTCAGAATTGGACCCAGCTCTTCCTGGCTCTGAGTTCAGCTTTCAATGCTTTATATTGCATGGCATTTTATACAATCCTGGATCTAAAGTTCTAACTACACCTTGTGCAAGCCTGAGCTTGTTCTAAAGTGTCTTGGAAGGTACCTCGAAGTTCTGTAATTTCATTAGTATGGTAACTTCTACCAACCCAGACAGTGATCCTACCATAACTTAGCAGGCAGTCCTGCTATGAGAGTTGCTGTAATTAAAACATTCATTGTACTGTGGACAGCCTGGGAAGTGAGCTTTCCAAACTTAGTTGGGGTGTTCCTCAGGCAGGAGACATATAATCCATCTCAAATCTTATACTCAAAACCTTTCCACCTTGAGAGAACTTGCCTGAGAAAGACCATTGGTACAGCTTTTGAGGACTCAAAGTCATCTCTATATGACAAGGAAGCAATGCAGTAGGACTTTTGTAAAAGGTAGAATGGTTCATAGGGGATTAGTCAAAATGCTACACCCAGGTATAACCCTTTTATGTTTAGTGGAATTTTAGATCCAGAAAACCTTTTAAAAATAAGGAGACCATGGTTAAATGACTTGGGCAAGGTCACACAGCTGATTAGTGGCATATCTAGTATTAAAATTCGGGCCTTTTAGATGCTTTTTTCACTTCACCACACTGCTTCCGATAGCTACCACTTCCTTTTGAGATTCTGATTATCCAAGTGATTGCTGGCACCAATAAATCTACACAGAATGTTGAAGAGAAAATTGTGCTCCCAGCTGCATCAGTCGCCAACAGTTCATTTTCAGAGTAATATTAGCACAGAATTCAATCCCCCATGTTAATACTAAACTTGAAAACTATGTCTGAAAAGAAGTGAAATTATGCAAATACAAGAGGTAATTAATATTAATATAAATATGCAAATATACAAAGAAAAACATTGTAACAAATAGAGCTATCTAAAAGTAGAATGAGGTTCCTTGGAAAATAGTGACTTTCCCATCTCTGGAAGTCTTTAAGCTGAGATTGGATGACCCCCTGTCTGCTGATGTTATAGAAGGAATTCATGATTTAGGCAAGAATTGGACTTTATGACCTTTAGGATCCCTTCCCACTGGAAGCAATGTAATACAAGCGGCAGAATGCTGGATGCCGAAGTCAGAAATCCTACATTTGAATTTTGACTCTGCCCTACTGCATGTGTACTTAGGCAAGATGTGTAACCTTTCTGACCTCAGTTTCCTCATCTGAAAAATGATGAGATTAAACAGATGACCTTTAAAGTAATATCCAACTCTAAAGCTATGATCCTATAAAACTCCATGATTCTGTTTTTATGACTGCAATATCTATTTCATTTGAATTTAGAATAAATTTGGGGGGGGAGAATTTTATCCACTTTATCCAATGTACCTTTGTAGATTTAAGTATGAATCTATTTGCCCTAAAAGGTATCACTCTATATTATTTATACTTTTCATCACATTTCTCAATTTACTTGAAAGGCAAAATGTTTCCCTAATGTAGCTATATTCCTGAAGTATAATTGTTGCCCATTCAGGTATAGATTATATACATAATGTGTGTGTATAATTTCTGAATATGATAAGTTTACAAATCGTACTTATAAATGCAATCCTTGGCTCAAAGGACCAATTTATGGGACTCTCTCCCCATTAATGGAGATTGATTACTGAATGTCCCACTCATGAGGAGCAGGCTAGAGTTGATGAGAGCAGGAGAGAAGAGAGATCCTGGTTCTTCTGGCTTTCAACTTCAAGAAGACTATGTGATATTCCAACCTCTCTTCAGGTTGCTGAAGGGAGAGAAAGACTCAGAAAGAAGCTGTCATATAGAGAAACAGTCTCTATCATGCCCCTCTCCTGAACTTGCTACACTAGAGACTTCAGGGAGAATTTTCCCTTGGGTGAGATCTGGGACTCTCTCTTACTTAAGCTCAGTTATCTTACTCCCAAAGTGAGAGTTCATTCAGTCTCTATTGTCTAGTATGTATTCTCAAATGTATACTTTTTCTAATTTCTGTTTTACTATCAACTTGGATAAATGGGTTTCTTTGCTATTTACTATGTGTCCACTGGCATCTGGTAGGAAGGGGGTAGAGCCTTGGATATGAAGTTTGGCACACTCTTTCCCCATTAAGGAACAATGATCAGGAATTTAGCCTGAACCTAAAAGTTACTTCCCTAAAACTAGTAATAGTTATGAGTAGATAGATATAATTCTAGCCAGACACCCCCTTTCTCCAAAGATAGCAGAGTGGCCACCCTCTGTCCCCAATCTCCTTCCCATCCTGGCAGGAATCACAGTCCCCCTTGGAGAAAAATGGGGGAAGGAAATGCTTAAGGTGTCTATTCTTGTTCCCTTGTGAGCTATATCTAGAGAGACCCATTTGGATATACATAATCTACAGTAGAAAACAACACAGTGATACACTATACTCTATATACACTATGCAATATATATTGCATAATTCAACATGGTACTGTCAATTGCAATTTTGAAATCACAAATGCAAAATATTTAATTAACCCATTATATTGTTATTAAAATGATGTAGAGGCAGTCTATACCTTGCTCAGAAACTCTTGACTTCCTGAACTTCTAAGAGTGCTTCCAGGGCTGGAAATATAAATTAATCACGATCTCTGGATGATGGCTTGTACTCAAGGAACATAAAACAAAAGAGCGCAGCCAAGAACTCAGACTCACCTTGGCAAATAGCATTCTCACTTCCAAGTGTTTGTAGCTACCATTGATGTTAGGGGGAAAGGGGAGAGAAATCCCCATTCCACTGCTAGAAATCCAAGGTAGAAAGGAAGTACTGGAAGAGTCCCAAAAGCAATAGTGTCCAAAGAGGATGGAATAACTTCTTCTTGACTCTCTTACAGTCCATCAAGTGAACAGTTTTTCCCGACTCTGTGATCAGTTATCATCAGTGAAAACCCCATCAGTGGTGACCAATCAGGAATTGGTATGTCATCCTAGCAAGGTATATGACCTACATCAAAGAGCCAGAGCAGATATTCCACAGAAAGGGACCAAAGCACATAAACCAATTGTTGTAGAAGATAGCTCCCAATCCAGCAGATCAAGTTGTTCCTTTGATTATACCTGTAATGCATATATTGGGTTTTCTGTTAATGATGTTTCAATCAAGAATTTAGAGATTCTGCTTAACAAAAGTAGGATGTTTTTGTTATCTGATTAATTTTTCCCTGATCAACTTCCTTGTTGTATAGTGAATGGAAAGACATTTTGTCTAGTGCCAGGCATCCTATTTTTGGGAAGGACATTGAAAAATTAATGCATTTTCAGAGGAAGGTAAACAGGATTGATGAGGATGCTTAAAAGCATACCATAGGAGGATAAGGTATAGAAAAGAAGATTTAGAGAAACATGGGAACTATCTACAAATGTTTGAGGGGCTATGTGTTAGAAATATTGTGTTTGTCCAGCTTGGTCAGCGTGAGAATAACTAAGATTGATAAGAAGAGGTGGCAGAGCAGCAGATTTTGGCATGATATAAGGAAAAACTACCTAACCATTAGAGCTATTTAAAAGTGAATGTGCTCTTCTAGAAGTAGTGAGTACCCCAGTTACTAGACATCTTCAAGCAGAGGTTACAGGGTTACAAAGAGGGAGAGGTATAGAGGGAGAAGAGAAAAGGGGCCAAGACAAAACCTTGATTAACATAGTGTGATGTGGACAATGAGCCTGCAAAGGAGCTTGAGAAGGATCATTCAGATCCTAGGAAAGAATAGTATCATGAAACCCAGAGATGAGAGGCAATCCAGGAGAAGGTTGTCAGCAGTGTCAATCACAGCAGATAAATTAACAAGGATTAGGACTGAGAAAAGACCATCAATTAAAATATCATTATTAACTCTGAGAGAACAATTTCAACGATAACAAAAACTTACATTTATGGCTAGCTTAAAGTTTACAAGGTATCTTCCTCACAATCATGGTAGATAGTGCAAATATTATTACCCCATGTTACAGTTGAGGAAACTGAATCTTGGGGACCTCGTGACTTGCCCAGTATCACAAAACTAGTTGAATGCCATTGCCAGAACCTGAATCTAGGTCTTTCGACTCTCTAAGGCAAGTATTGTTTTCACACAGCACAATGTTTATGTGGCTAGAGTAGAGAAAGTGTGTGTGTGTATGTGTGTGTGTGTGTGTGTGTGTGTGTGTGTGTGTGTGTGTGTGTGGTGTGAAGGGATTGGAGCTAGAATCTACCTTCTACATCTCTCACAGAGACTTGGGGAAAGAGGTAAAAGATTCTTATGGCAGGAGGTCCTGAGGCATCAGCAGTGCTCCAGCAGGTAGTAGAATATTACATGTAGATACTGTCTACATGGTCTAAATCAAGGGACACTCTACCACTCTATGATTCTTCTCTGTTTCAGTTCTTAAAATTAGCATTTGGGTGACTCTCATTTTTAAAATTGCAAATGATCTCTTAATTGTTCATTCTAATCTTTTCCTTAATCCTCGTTCTTCATGATCTTTCTACAGCCTTTGACATTGTTGATAATCTTCTCCTGAATATCTATTCTTCTTTATGTTTTTGGGACACTGTTCTTTCCTGTCTCCCTTCCTTTAGATCTTTGCATTCGTCTTTCCTAGGTCTTCATGCATGTCACGCCTTCTAATAGTGAATGTCCCATAAGGTTTGTCCTGAATCCTCTTTTCTTCTCTTTTTGTACTCTTTTAGTCATCTCATCAACCCCATGAATTCAATTGTCATCTTTATGCAGATAATTCCCAATTCTATTCAGGTTGTCCCAAAAGTCTTTGTATAGTTTTGGGGTATTAAAACTTAAAATTGCACAAAAGCTTTTGAGATACCCTGTATATCTAGCCCTAGTCTCTCTCCTGAGTTCCAGTCCCATATCATCAATCTATATTTCAAGTTTAACATGTCCCAAACAGAACTCTTTATCTTTCCTTCAACACCATCCCCTTTTCTGAACCTTCCTATTTTTGTCACCACTATCCTAGTAATCCAGGCCTATAATCTAAGTGTCTTTTCTAACAGTCTCCTCACATATCCAATCTGTTGTTAAATCTTATCATTTCCACCATTACAACATCTCTTATATATGTCTTCTGTCAACTTACACAGCCCCCACCTTGTTTAAGGCTCTCATCACTTCTTGTCTAAACAATCACAATAACCTAGTCTCCCTGCCTCCAATATCCCTCCACTCCAATCCATCTCCCACTTAGTTGCTAAAGTGATTTTCCTAAAGCACAAGTCTGACCATGTCTCTACCCTGCTCAATAAACTTCAGTTGCTCCTTTTTAGTTCCATGATCAAGACTGAAATCCTCCACTTAGCATTTAAAACCAACAATCTGGACCTTCTTACCTTCCACTCTTCTTTACTCCTCTCTATACAGTCTATCATGCAGTTACATTTGCCTTATTATTTCTCATACTTGCCCATCCCCCATTTCTATGCCTTTACAATGGCTGTCCCCTATGTCTAGGATGCTCCCTGTCTTCACCTTCACCTCCCCTCTTCCCTGCCTTCCTTCAAAACTCAGCTCAAATTATTCTGCAAGAAGCCTTTCCCAGGCTAGTTATTTGGTTCTTTCATTAGAATGTGAGCTCCTTGAGGGCAGAAACAGTGATTTTGCCTTTCTTTATATCACTAGCACTTGACACAGGCCTAGCACATAACAAGTGCTTAATAAATGCTTGTTGATTATCTGATTTAAATCAAATAAGTAAATCATCAAATATTTTGCCTCCATAATAGGAATGATATTTTTATGAGATTCATCCACTAGTTTTAATTTTTTTGCTTTTATACTCACAGAGGCAATTAGGATGGTGAAAATACTAGAAAAATGCAATCTATTAAAAGAAATGGAGAAAATAAGATTTAGATGTCATTGTTTCAGTCTTTAATTATTTGAAGGGCTTTCATGTACAAGAAGGATTAGACATATTTTCTTGATATCAGAGGACAAAATAAGGATCAATAGGTGGAAATTTTACAAAATATGATTTTGGCTCAATGTAACAATAATAATAATTTGCTAACAACAAACATTCATTAAAGCACCTACCACGTTCCAACCACAGTGCCTGGCACTGAGGATACAGAACAATAGTGAAATTGTCCTAGAGGCACTTTGAAGCTAGCCAGGCAGATGACATGTGTTTATATAGGGATATAAGAAATAGCTACAAGATAATTTTTCACATCTAAGGCAGGGTTTGGGAACATGTAGCCTTGAGGTCACACGTGGCCCTCTAGGTCCTCAAGTGTGGCCCTTTGACTGAATCCAAACTTCACAGAGCAAAGTCCCTTAATAAAAGAATTTGCTCTATAAAACTTGGACTTAAACTAAAACTTCCCTTAGTTCCTAAAGGAAGGCACTGACAGTTGGGGAGATCGGGAAAGTCTTCATGTAGACAATGGTGCTTGAGACGAGGCTTGAAGGAAGGAGAGATTCTGAGAGGCAGAAGAAAGGATGAAATCCATTCCTGCTAAGAGGGCAGCCTGTACAAAGGTACAGAGATGGCACACTGTGTTGGAGAAACTGTAAGAAAGCCAGTTTGACTGAACTGTAGTATGCAGGAAGGGGATTAATAGATAATAATTCACGTAAAATAAGACTAGAATAGTAGGTTGAGACCAGGTTGTGAAGGAATTTAAAAACCTAGGATGAAGAGTTTATATTTGAGCCTACTGGTAATAGGGACCCTCTGGAGTTTATTTAGGAGAACAGTAACATGGTCAGACTTGTGCTTTGGGAATATCATTTTTTCCAACTACGTGGAGGATGGATTAGACTGGCGAGAGACAATGAAGAAAGACTAACCTCCTAGTTAGTGGAGTGATGACCAGGGAGAGGTGTTTTATTCTTGGATGGTGGAAAAGGTGTGTGTGTGTGTGTGTGTGTGTGTGTATGCCCTAAGTCTCTACCCTGCTCCTTCTTTTCTTCTCTCCATTGTCTCATTTGGTGACCTCATTAGCTTCTATGTGTTAATTATCTTCTTTGTGCAGATAACATTTTTTTTGGCGAGGCAATTGGGGTTAAGTGACTTGCCCAGGGTCACACAGCTAGTAAGCATCAAGTGTCTGGTCTGAGACTGGATTTGAACTCAGGTCCTCCAGGGCCGGTGCTCTATCCACTACACCACCTAGCTGCCCCAGTACAGATGACTTTGAAATCCATGTATGCAGCTCCAGTCTCTTTCCTGTATCAGCTTTTCATTCCCAGCTGTTTATTAGACATTTAAACTAGATGTGCCATTGACATCTCAAAGTCAACATATCCCAAACAGAACTCATTTCCTTCCCCTCCATCCCTTTTATCAACTTCCCTATTTCTATTGAAGGCATCACTGTCTTTTCAGTTACTCAGGTTCACAAACTCAGTGTTATCCTTGACATTCCACTCTCACTCACCCCATTTACTCAATCAGTTCCCAGATATTCTCATTTCTATCTCTATAACATCTCTTGACCCCATTTCTCCATCCATACAGTCACTATCCTAATTTAGACCCTTTATCACTTCTCTCCCTGGTCATCACTCACTGTCTGTGTTATCTTCTATTAGAATGTAATCTCCTTGAGGGAACAATTATGACTGACAAAACAATATTGGATTTGTTGGTGGCGGGCAGAGAGAGTGTAGCTCACCTAATAACTTTGCATCAAGCAGCTGAGTACTATTGCTAATAATAGCTAGCATTTATATAGTGAATAACATATGCTAGGCACTGTGCTAAATGCTTTTCAAATATTATCTTATTTGATCCTCATAATAACCCTGAGAAGTAGGAGCCATTATTATTTTACAGATGAATAGACTGAGGCAGGCAGAGAGTAAGCAACTTGCCTAGGTTCATAGGTTAGTAGGTGTGTAGGGCTGGATTTGAGCTCAGGTCTTCTTGATTCTAGGCCTGGCATTCTATGCGCTATGCCACCTACCTCCCCGAGTGATGAGGTCAGAAGCCAGATGATAAAGACTCAACAATGAGAGGAGAGGAAGTGGAAACGATGAGTTGTAGACAGAACAGTTTAGCTGAGAAAGGGAAGAGAGATATGGATGACAGATTGAAATGATGATAGAGTTTAATAAGAGTTTGAAACAGGAGGGATACTTCAGGGTGTTTGTAGGTAGTAGGGAAGGAAATAGACAGGTGGACATAGAATTACCTCTGAGAGTCAAAAGACCAAGATTTTGATTCTAGCTCTATTATGGTGTGGCTTGAGGCAAATCACTCCAGAAATTAGTTTTCTCACATATACATGAGTTGGGGGTGGGGTGGGGAGGGTTGGCACTAAAATATCTCCAACATTCTTTCCAGCTCTAAAATTCTATATTTTTTTGCCCTTAATAACACTAAATTGCAAGGCAACTCAAATTGAGCAGAATAAAGTAACCCAAATTTTAATGTAGCCAGATCTCTAAGCAAAAAGAAAAAAAGTTCTCTGTCTTTCTTTTCCATTTTTAAGGAATTCTTAGGGGTCAAGATTTCATCTGATAGATGGAATGGTCAGTACTTCTCAACAGTGTGCTGGGGCAATGTTTCCATAATGACTCACAGGGAGCAGTGCCAACTACTGATCAAAACCTTTTCCGTTTCCATCTACAGTGTTGTGAATTCATGTCACTGTGGTTCTCATGGAATTCTGAAATGAACTCTGTTTCAGCATAATTGGTGTATATTTGAGACAGAAATGGGAAGAAGGATATGACTAATGACATTAGGAGAATATGGGGGGAAAAACAACAAAAATTACAGGGAATTTCTAGTTGGAACACACTGAGAAGGAACAGAACAGTATATTCAGTAGAGTATTTGTGGCTAAAGTGTGAGTAGAGCCTAAAATAAGCAGCACTACCTAATTTGTCTGTTACACATGATGTTGCGTTAGGGTCAGAATGAGAGAAAGGCAAGGAGTCATTTATCTCATAGATATCTGGAGTAGAGCAATCTGGGGCCTACAGAGAAACTCTTCGTGGAGAATTCATGGCTATCTCATCAAGGGTGCTTTTTTCTCACTTTTTTTCTACAACCCCTTGCAACTACACTTGTCATACAAATGATTTATGCAAATAAAATGGCTTCTATTTTACCAGCATAGCCAATTATGATAACCTTTTATCTCCTAGAATATGGGATTTAGCTTTCTTTTGGGGTCTCACTAAAATAACAAAAAAAAAAATACTGCATTCTTTTCACTATAAGTGGTAAGTTAATTCATCTCTTTGGGTTCCAGGTTCCTTGTTTGTGAAATGAAGGGGCTGGACAAGAGGGTCTCTATGAAATAGATAGATAGAAGAGTTAGAGTTTCAATATCTCAGAAGATTCCCCCAATTTGTCAATCAGATGACTTTCTATACTCAGTTGTTGTGCCTACATTTTCTGTCAGCAACAATTACGTGATATTGCACAGTGAAAATGGCAAAACTTTAACCAGAAACCAAAAGATCTGGCTTCTCTTCTAGGATCTAGGAAATATCTTCACAGTAAGATAGATTTAAATAATAGCAACTTGAAAAAGTCTAAATTTAGGAGGGTGATAGTGTCACTGGAAAGATGCTAATCTGAAATTTTAAATAGGAAGGAGGCAGAATTATTCATGAAATTTAACAAGTCTGACATATTGGATGAAGAACTTTGTTTTGTTCAGTAAAATCTGTGAAGCAGGACCAAAAATGGGGGAGGGGGAAGGAAGGACATACAGATTAGTTAGAAGTTGGCACCTACATTTTCTCTCAATTACTGCAACTAGTTTTTCTGGGTGATTTCCTCTCTGGTCAAGTTGGATCAGGAAAGATTTAGTCCTTACCACATAAGTATATTGTGCATGCAGCGTCTGTCCTACTGTGGTAACTTACCCAGCTCGTTTAAATAAACACAGTTTGTAATAACAACCCAGTACATATAAAAATAAAAACATTTTTACAATCCAGGGTAGGAGTTCCTGTTGGTGGTTAGAGAAAGAATGTCACTGTCGTAAAATAATTCTCAATTGAGTGAAAATGTGAAGAAACAGATGCATCAGGCCTTTATAAACCATCATCCCTCTACTTTTAACTGTATGCTACACCAGGGAAAGTGACTGTCTTTAGCTATTGATCATATTTTTGTCAAATATCTTTCGGTACAGCTAGATTTGCCAAGGAATAATTAAGGTGATTACACCACTTCTCTTTGTAAAGAGGAAATAAACTTATGTCATTAATAAAAGGATAATCTATATTAAAGGAATAGTAGGATGAGACCCATGACCATAACATAGCCCTGTTTAACATAATGGATAAAAAAGGGAGAAAGTGTGGAGTAGCATTGAGAGAATGTACTCATATGAGAAAAGTCAGGAATCAGATAGGAAAACATGGTAGACAATAGACCATTTGGGTGAAGATCGCTGTAGGGGAAAGAGATGTGATATTGTTATTAGACCACCTAGAAAGAAAGAGGAAACAGATTAAGAGTTCCGAAAATAGATAATAAGCTTGGCAAGGAGGCACAATGCAATAATGATGGAAGAATTCAATTATATTTGAGCATTTGCTGGGGTCTTCTCTCAACCCAAAAAAGAGAAAGTAATAGCTTTTTTTAAAAAAATAAGTTTTTAATTGATGTCATATATATATATATATATATCACCATAATTTCTTCTAGTATCATTTCCCTCCATTTTTTCCAAAGAATGTAAGAAGTAGTATATGGAATAAGAAAAACTGACTCTCCCCTGCCCCTATTTAACTACTTCCTTTCTTACTCTGGGTGCATTAATTTTTGAAGAAACTTTTGTGAAGTTTGTGAAGAAACTTTTCAGTTTCATGTAATAAAAGTTACCTATTTTGTCTTAGGTAATTGCCTCTATTACTTGTTTGGTTAAGAATATGTCTGCTACCAATATCTATGAGAGGTATATGAAATGCTTTTCTTCTAGTTTTTCTATAGATGATATTTAACATTAAAGTCACTTATCCATTTAGAATCTATTTAAAGAAAAAAAGAAAAGGAAAAATTCCCATAACTGAGCAATTCATTACAAAAATGACAATATGTTCAATGTACTATACCCATGGACCTCTCACCTCATATAGCTTCTTTGGACCTTGTTCTTTATAATTTCGCAACATTCACTTCTGATTGTTTTGTTGATCGCTCTTTCCATTTATGTTATAGGAGTCATTGTATATGCGTTGTCTTGGCTCTGCTTGCTTCATTATGCATCATATTTGTGTGAATCTTTCCATTCTTCTTTCTATTCATTATACGTATTAGTTCATATAACATAGTAATATTTCTTTATTTATGCTCCAAAATTTGTTTAACCACTCCTCAATAAGAGGACGTCTATTTTGTTTTCAATTCCTTGCTGTCACAAAAATGTTCCTAGTACTTTTGTGTCTATGAAGACTTTTTTGTTTTTTTGTTTTTTGTTACCTCAGCATATAAGGATCTTTATGTCAAGGGATATGTTCACGTCAGCAAATTTATTTGCAGAATTCCATAATGGTCTTATTGAATCGCAACTCTACCAATAATATACTAGTATACCTGTCTTCAAATAATTTTTTCCAACATTAACTATTCCTATCTTTTGTCATTTTTGCCAGTTTTCAGGACATGAAGTAAAATCTCAAGATTGTTTGGATTTGCATTTGTCTTATTATTAGTGATTTGGAGCATTCTTTCATATGGTTGTCAGTAGTTTGTAGTTCTCTCAAAAATTATTCATATTCTTTGATGTTTGATCATGTATATGCATGTATATGCTTATTGTTTATGTATCTTGGATACTAAACTCTTGTAAGAGGAATTTGATACAAAGATTTTTCCCCATTTGGCCACTTCCCTACTTATTCTAGGTGTATTCATTTTGTGCATGCAGAAGCTTTTCAGTTTCATGTAATGAAAGCTATCTATTTTGTCTTTTGTAATTGCCCTTCATTGGTTAACAATACATCTCTTACCTGTAGTTGGGAGAGGGATATGATCTGCTTCTCTTCTAATTTTTTAATAATATGATCTTTAATATTAAAGTCATTTGTGCATTTAGAATGTATCGTGGAATATGGTATAAGATGTTAATTAGCAGTTTTTATCAATTAGGAATTTCTTTCCCAAGTAATTTATGTTTCCTGGTTTATCTGATTGAGTTCCATTGTTTCTGATTTTCCCTTGACTAGTCTTCCTCATTCTCTATTTTTAACCAGTATCAAATGGTTTTGATAGTAGATACATTATACAATATGGGTTGAGGTCTGGAAATACTATTCAACCTTCTCATCTACCTCTTTTCATTATTTCCCTTGAAATTCCAGATCATTTATTTTTCAAATGGATTTTGTTATTATTTTATTAAGTTCTGTAAAGTATCCTTTTGATAATTTGATTGCTACAATATTAATGCTATAAATTAATGGTATTGTCATTTTTATTATATTGGCATGGCCCAACTATGAAAATTAAATATTCCTCCAGCTGTTTAAGTTGTTCTTTGTTTCTTTAAAGAGCACTTAGTAGTTGAATCTCTAAAAGTATTTTGTGTATTTTGGTATATTGAGCCATACACATTTTATGCATTTTGTAGTTATTTGGAATGGGATTTCCCTTTCTATTTTTGCCTCTTAGATTTTGCTATTACTATATGGAAATGTTGTTAATTTTTGAGGGCTTGTTTTGTACCTTGTAACTTTTCTGAAGCTTTTGTCTTAATTAGTATTTTTTCTGATTCCTTAAGATTTTCTAAGTAGACCATCATATGGTCAGCAAATAGTAATGGTTTTATCTTCTGTTTATCTTATTTATGCTTATTGCTACTGTGAGCAATTCCAGAACTATATAACATGATTGTGGAGATATTAGGTATCCTTGTTTCACACCTATATTTATTGTGAAAACTTCCAGTGCATCTTTGATAAATTCAAAGTTTTTTCATGGTTTTTTTTATATGATTGCTTTTGGTTTTAGATAAATACTTCTTTGATTTAAAAAAAAGTTTTTCTATGTTATACTTTGTAGGGTTTTTAGCAGAAATGAGAATGATATTTTGTCAAAGGCTTTTCCTGCATCTATTAAGATAATCATATGACCTTAGATGTTTTTGCTTTTAATATGAATAATTCTATTGAATGTTTTCCTAATGTTGAACCATCCTTGCATCTCTGATATAAATCTAAATTGGTCATTAGGAATGATTTCTTGGATGAACAGATATATGACAGGATTTTATTTAAAACTTTTGAATAAATGTTCATTAATGAAATTGGTGTATAGTTCTGTGCTTTATGCTTCCCTGGTTTAGGTATTAGGTCTATATTTGCTTCATAAAATGAATCTGGTAGAGTGGTTTATTTCTCAGTTTTTTGGAAGAATTTATGTAGCATTGGTACTAACTGTTCTTTAACAGTTTGGTAAAAATTCTCTTGTGCATATATTAGCAACAGAATTTTTTTTTGGTTATTCCAAATTACAAAAATTCTAAATTTGGTAATTCAAATACAAACTTACAAATCTGGTAATTCTCTTTTCGGACATTGGAATGTTTAAGATCTCTACTTGGTCTTCTCCTAGTTGGGAATTTTATATTTTTGATGAAACTCCTCTATTTCTTTTATGCTTTCACTTTCATTGACGTATAACCATGCATAGCAAATTCTGATTTTTTTTCTCCTAGTTTCATTGTGATTTTGTCTTACTTGTTTGCTGGTTTGTTAATTTGATTTTTTGCTCCATTCTTTTTAATTAGATTGATTAAAAATTTGGCAATTTTATTATCTTTTCAAATAACTAGCATTTAGTTTTATTTATCATTTCTCTTGTTTTTGGTTTCTAGTTTATATTTCTTCTCTTCCAAACTATTTCATACTTTTGTCCCTATTTCAGGTTTGTTTATCTGATGGCTTTCTAATTTTTGAAATGCATATTCAGTTCATTAATCCTTTCTTGGTCTATTTTGTTAACTTTTGTTTGTAGGGATATGGTTTTGTCTTGAGAATTGCATTAGCTACATCTCAGAAAAGTTGGTATGTTTGTTTCATCATTATCATTTTCTTTCACACAATTATTAAATATTTCTATAATTTTGTTCTTTTTCCTACTCATTATTTAAGATTTCATGGTTAAGCTTGTGTCTTTTGTTTGTGCTTCCTGAACTGATTACTATTTTTATTACATTATGGTCTGTAAAAGATATGTTTAATATTTTGGCTTTTTTAATTTGTTTGCAATATCTCTGTTCCCTATTACATGGTCAAGTTTTGTAGAAGTTCTGTGCTGAGAAATATATATATTCTTTAGCAATCCCATTTAGGGTATGTCATAAGTCTTCTAGCTCTAGTTGCTTCAGCAATTTGTTCAGTTCTACATTTTTCCTTTTGTTTATCTTCTGTTAGAAATATTCAAAACTGAAAGAGGGACATTAAAATCTTCTGCCATTATTGTATTACTATCCATGTCTTCTTGTACTTCAATTAATTTTTTCTTTAGGAATTTAGAAGCTAAGACATTTGGAATATACAAGTTTATTATTGGTATGCAGTCTATGGTTCCTTTCAGCATAATGTAGTTTCCTTGTTTATCCCTTTTTACGTTTTGAATGTTTTTGCTTTTCTGCTACCATGATTAAAACACCTGCTTTTCAGAATTTACCTGAAACATAATACATTTTTTTCTAACCCTTCATTTTTATTCTCTGTATGACTTTGTTTTTTAGGTGTGCATCTTGTTAGCAACAGACTGTGGAGTTATGTTTTCTTATTTAATCTGTAACACTTTTTTTGTTCTATTAGATTGTTTAATCTATTCACATTTCAAGTTTTTGAGAGTTAGGTTTATATTTTTCTCCATTTGTCTCATTTTTTTCTCCCAATTTCTTCAGTAAACACAATCCTTTGTCTCTTTGGTAATTTTAATTTTTTTCAGTTCCCTCATCTTTATTTTTTAACTACTTTATATTTTCCAATTACACATAAAACAATTTTTAACATTCATTTTTTTTTAATTTTGATTTCCAAATTCTCTTCCTCCTTCCCTGAGATGGTAAGCAATTAGATATAGGTTATACATGTGCAATCCCACAAAACATATTTCCATATTAGTCATGTTGTGGATAAAAATACAGACAAAAAAAAAACAAAGTGAAAAATAGTGTGCTTTGATCTGCATTCATACTTCCATCAGTCCTTTCTCTGAAGGTGGATAGCATTTTTTTCATCAGAAGTCCTTCAGAATTGTCTTGGATCTTTGTATTGCTGAGAATAGTTAAGTCATTCAGTTGATCACTGTACAATAGTGTTGTTACTGTGTACAATGTTCTCCTGGTTCTGCTCACTTTACTCTTTACTTTAAAACAAGCCTATTCCTACTGGCTCTTTCCCCCCTCACCCAAAAGCCCCCCTTCCCTTCCCATTTGTTATCCCTTTCCATAGTTTTGGACTTTTGTTTAATTTATTAACTCCTTTTTCTTCTCTAGTTTTGTCTACCTTCCTTTTATCTTTTAATTCTTTCCCATTCTTTCCTTCTTAGTTAAGCAACCAAGCAAAATCCTCCTTCCTTCCCTTCAACTTGTTTTACTCATTATTTTCTACAATTTCATTTTTTCTTTTTCTAAAAAGTATTCATTTCCCTCATTCTCTTCATTATTTATCTTTTCTTTCTGTCTGTTCTAGACATTTTTCTTTGATTCATCAAGACTTATTTAGTCATTCTAAAGGGCTGTATTCCTCATGGTATTGAAACTTGTAAGGTACCTGTTTTTGGTTCCCTCTTTTAAATAATCCCTGTGTTATAGAATTTTTCATTGGCAAGAATATTGCCCCATGGTAGGAATTTTCCTGTGCCCTTGATTGTGGAATTCATTATTAATCTTTGCCTTTCCCATGGTCATTCCCATCCTCACTCTACATTTGCCTTAAAATCTCCTTCTTGAGTCCATGCCTTCCCCCTCTTCTGGGTGTCAGTTTACCCCCAAATGCTCCAATTATACTTCATATACTCATTGTAAAGTTCCAATTTCTCTTTATAGAATATTTTTCTCCCTCCACGGGGAGGGAGTTGTATCCCCTCTCATCAGTTGTATCCCCTCTCATCACTGAAATAAGATTTACCCCTTTGTTTCTCTCTTGTTACCTTAACAGGTTCCCCCCCTTTTTCTGTATTTGGTTACCTTTCTTTTATTTTTGTTGTCTGGGGTGTTTGCAAAGCAAATAACGTGTTAGGCCTGGTTTTCTTCCTAGGAATGCTTTGAAAACTTCTTTTTTATTGAATGTCTATTTTTTTTCATTAATGGTTAGACTTAGTTTTTCAGTTTCTTATGTTGGGTTGCATCTTTGTCTTCTTTGCTCTTCAGGACACTTATTTCCATTTCCTCCTTTAGTTTCTGGTACACACAGAATAATCTGTTATCTGAATTTCTTTTTCTTTATATTTGAAGTTCTTTTTCTTGGTCGCGTACAGAGTTTTTTGTTTGTCATTGGAGTTGCTAAGTGTAATCACTATGTGTCTTGGAGTTTGCAGCATGGTTTTTTTTTTCTAATGGTGATATTTGTATTCTTTCAATTGACACTTGTTTTCTCCATTAAGAAGTTCTGGGCAGGTTTTTTTTTTATGATTTCTTACATTATGGCGCTCAGGTTTTTTGACTTGTCTTCTGGGAAATCTAAATTACTTAAGTTGTTTGTACTTCCTAAGAGATCAATATATTTTGATTACATGGAGATCATTTTTTTTAACTTTTTTTTTTCTAGATTATCCTTCACTTCTATGTATTTGCATTCCCAAATAGTTATTCTCTCCTTTGTTACTTTGGTGAAATTTGTTTGGATTCAGGTTTTTCTATTCTATTAGTTATTTCTGTTGTGCAGAGTATAAATTCTACTTTCATAATTCTTGTTTCTCTTTTAAACCATTCAGGAATATCTTGTTGCAATCTTCTTGGAAATCAACAGGTCCTCTATTTCATCATGTGTTGATTAATTTTCTTTTGTCTTATAATATCTATTCATAGAAATCTATACTCAGGTGATTTGGAGACCATAGTACCTTCCTTTATCAATATCTTTACTGTTGGTATATCTTCTTGTGTTCAAGATCTTTAAGTTTTCTTCCTCCTGAAATCTTTGGTAATTTTAGTCTTTTCCCTTATAGTACCCTATTTATCACTTTCTGATTCCTTCCCCTTTGAAGAGAATTTCCCTAAGAACTAGAACTCAAAATTGTCTCATCCTCTTCCAAATCTGGGCAATTCATGTTTCAGTTACCTTAGTCTCTGCCCCAAGTAACTTCACAGAGGACAGACTTGAACCTACCTGAATATTGGTCTCTTTGTTTCAGGCTTAGTAGAGAGCTACACAGGCATAACACTTGTAATCTGCCACTATTCTCTCATTTTCTGGGGTCTTTGGCTGAGTTCTGTTGCATGACAGATTGCTGTGAAGTTGATGTCTCAGCTATGAAAAGCTTCAGAATTTTGATTTTCCATGGCACTGGGAAGAGGTGGAGCAAGATTAATTTCTGTTGCCTGTCCATGGATCAACTATTGCAAACCTGCTATAGGAACACAGTGGATAGTAAGGGAAATAGTGCTGAGTGATTCCTTAAAGATTTAGAGAATGCGTAGTGTAATCCTGCTTACCTGCATAAGGAAATTACTAAATTGGTTCCAGACACTTTTTGGTAGAAACACATGGAGAAAACAATTATAGCACAGTGGAAAGAAATACTTTGGAATGGCTGATGTACATGGGAAATTGACCCTGTTATGTCCCTGGATTTGCTTTAAATTCTAGAGACTGCTGAGAATGGACTTTCTCTGGGTGAGATCATTCTCAATCTCCTGGGTTGCTCTGAGATTTTTTTGCCCCAAGCTAAAGAGTTCATTTACTCTTGTATATTCATTGGAGCTAGGCAACTCATTGGATAGAGCACTGGGCTTGGAATCAGGAAAATTCAGACACTTACTAGCTGTGTGACCCTAGGCAAGTCACTTAACCGCATTTGCCTCAGTTCCTCATCTGTAAAATGAGGTGGAGAAGGAAATGGTAAATCATTCTAGTATCTTTACCAAGAAAACACCAAAGAGTTTACAAAAGAGTTACAAAGAGTTGGACCTGACTGAAATGACTGAGCAACAACAAAAATTCATTAATATATTCTAACCTGGATAACTTATCTTATGTCTGTTTACTGTATTTCTTGGATAAATGGGTTTACATGCTATTCACTATTTATGATGGTCTTTTGTATAACCAGAATTTTGAAGAAAGGAGCTGAGCTGGCAACTATAAGTTATGGGGTGCCCTACCCTTTAAGAACAATTAAAGATAGTGCTTCTTTTGCCCTAAACTTTTCATACCTAGACTGGACAGATTTGAAATATGTTAGATAGATATTAATCTAGCCTGATATCTCTCTTTGAGATAGGCAAGGTAAGAAACAAGAATCTGGCCATGGCAGGATCCTGTAAGAATAGTGTCAAGAGTGGTAAACCTCAGAATGAACTAAGGTTGATAAGGAAATCTAAGGAAAACAAAAAAAGTCATTTTCTTAGATGTTTTGGGGAAAAAAAGGAAGATCAAAGAAGAGATAGAACTCCATTCTGAGGTGGGATGATGATAATGGACAATGGCAAGAAGGTAGAACCGGTCTATTCATATTGCTTCTATTTTGTTTCTTTTTTCTGCCACAAGGAAAGATATTTGGATGGAAAATAATAGGAAAAAAGATAAATATGGAGTTGACAGTCAAAGTAGAGTGAAGTTAGAAAATATCTAGAGCCTTTGATAAATTCAAGCCACTAGGTCTAGATGAACTAACTCCATTTTACCTCACTTCTACCTGCGATTAATGAGTCAATGCCACTGATCTCTGGAATGAAAAAAAAAAAAGAAAATAGAGAATTAGATAGATACGGTGTGAATGCAGAAGAGCCAAAGTCTGGAATCTTCAAAAAGAGAAGATAGTGGAGACTGTCCAGTGTCAGTGAGCTAGAATTTGATTTGCAGTAACAATTCTAGAGCAAATTATTAAAGGAATGGAATAGTAAACATCTAGAAAAGGAAATGGTGACTGCACTGAAACAGCATGGCTTCATCAAGAAGTCATATATTTGTCAATTAATCCATACTCATTAAAAGCCTACCATTGCCAGGTGCTATGCTAAAGGCTAGAATTTTAGACTTGAGATGCTTAACCTGGTGTTCATGAGTAGATTTCAGGAGATCTGTGTGCTTGGTTGGGAAAAATTACGTCTTTATTTTCACTTACCTCTAACTGAAATTTAGCATTTCCTTCAATGATGAAATTTTAAAAATACATAATTATGAGAAGGACCTCCTAGACTTCACCAGACTGACAAAAGGTACATAACACACACGCACACACACGCGCGTGTGCACACACACACACACACACACAGCGCTAAGAATTTCTCTATTATACCAACCTTATTTTCTCTTTGGGGAAGATTCCTAACCTGTTGGATGGAGATATGCTAGAACTGCAGTTTACTTAGATTTCAGCAAACATTTAGCAAAGTTTCTCATGCTACTTTTATAGATAAAATGGGAAAAATGAGGATTATTTGAAGGTGGACTGAGAACTGATTGAATGTACAGATTCAAAGACTAGTCATTAATGGTATGATTTCAACTTTACAAGAGATTTTTGGAAGAGTGCCATACGGATCTGTCCTTCATCCTCTGGTGTTTTAGCATGTTGATCAATGACTCAAATAGAAGTATAGATGGCATGATAATCAAATGTGCAGATCAAACAAAGCTGGAAGGGATAACTAACCCATCACATGTTAGGGTTAGGATACAAAGAGGTCTCAACAGGTTAGAATGATAGGATTCTGAATCTTATAGAATATGAAAGTACTCCTCAGAATCAGGACATGGTTTCAAGGGGCTGCCTCTGATATGTATTAGTTTGGTGACTCTGGGAAAAGATACTTCATCTCTCAATGCCCTTTATACAATTATAAGTTTCCTAACAGTTTTTCAGCTGTTTTGGTAAAGGGAGTTTCCTTAAGGGAGAGTTTCCTACACCAACAGAATCAGATCCAAACCAAAAAAACCCTAAAACCTCACAAGAACAAGATGAGGTTGATTGTGATATGATGCAGTTCATCTGAAAAAGAACTGGGAAGCTTAAATAACATAAAGGTTAGTAAAAGGATGATATGGCAGCCAGACAAGCCAGTGAGATGCTCAAAGAATGGCCTAGTTTCCAGCACTAGCAAAGTGATAGTCTCAACTGTACACTGTCCTAGTCAGACCACATTTGGAGTGTTGTGTTATGTTCCGGGCTCCGCTTTTTAGGAAGAATATGAATTATCTGGAGAGTACCCAAATGACAGAAATCGGGATGATAGAGAGTCTGAAATCATTCCACATGAGGAATGATTGAAGGAACTGGAAATGTTTAGCCTGGAGAAGAGAAGACTTAGAGAGGTATGACAGCTGTCTTCAAACATTTATTTGAAGAGATGTCATACAGAAGAGAGATTTGATTCCTTCTACTCAGCCCCAGAGGGCAGAACTAGGAGGAATCAGTGGGAGTTGCAAAAAGGCAAGTTTAGACTTGATATAAGGAAAAATTTTCTTTGAATGGAGTTTTCAAAAGTGAAATAGTCAGCTCTAGGAGGTGGTGTGTTTCTCTGTACTGGAAGTCTAAAGCAAAGACCAGATGTTCACTTTTCAAGTGTTTTAGAGATGGAATTCTAGTTCAGTTTTGGTTAGGATTAGATGACTTCTGATATTCCTTCTGACTCAGATTCTGTACAAATTTATGTATTTCCTTTTTTTAATCTCTTTAAAGGAGAGTCAAAGGCAAGTCATTATTATTATAACTTCAACATATCCGGGCCCTTTTAAACAACTCATAGGATAAATCGTATAATACGCAAACCTATAGGTACAGCAATTTTGAAGCAGTTTGATATGCACGTGAAAGCCACAATGAACATCATTTATAAAGGAAATCACTTGAATCGACAAACTTCTATGGTGTCAGTTCTTTTCTCCTTCCCTTGGTTTTTTCAATGTTCAAGTTTAATATCTTTCTCTCCCTCTCTCCCTCCCTTCCCTTTTTCTTTCCCTCCTTCCTTCTATTCCTTCTTACTTCCTTTCATCCTTCCTCCCTTTTTTTCTTCCCTTTTTGTTTCCTTCCTTCCTTCATCAGCAACTTTCAGGTTTCCTGTCCTATAGACCAGTAAGTTCCATTTTTTGGGGGGGTCTCTTGCTCTTTACAAATTTGTAGAAAAGCGTAGCTTATATTAACTATATACTACTTTTCACAACTAAAGAAATGAAATTATATTGAACTCATTATGTGAGTTAACTTATCTTTACTCCTTTATATTTTTGTGAAGTTTTTAAGGACCTGAGATTAGATTGCCAAAGGAACAGATGTATCTATAGGGCTGACAGAATATTCTAATGAACTGACTGCACTTCAATTGTACAAAAATTTCTAATACATCACTTTGGAATGTAGCCATAACTTTTAAGAAAAAACTTTGATTCTTGGAAACTCTCTAAGTATGCCAATGATCAGGATTTCTTCTAAGAGACAGAACCACTGTTGCATTGATTTCACAATTTGCAAAACAAATCTTAAATTTGAGCTTTGAGATTCAGCCTTCTTTTTTTCATGTTTATACTTGCCAAGAAATATCAGCAATGTTGAATGAACATTATTGAACAGTTAGAGAACTGTGAACACATTTGGCTACTTGCATCCCATTTTATCCACACATTAGATAACCTTGCAGACATTGTTACTGCTAAATTGACTCAGAATTGAGTTCAATCTCTAAATGCCAAAACAAAATTTGATTTTTCCCTAATGGCACACTGTGAACACAGTCTCTTTTTCTAGTTACTCACAAATGAATCTCTTAATTTTTTTTCTCCTTTAGGTTGCATCTTTTTAGATTTTTTAGGGTTTTAGAAAGTTATTTTTATATTTAAATATTATTTAGATATGTTTAGATTTAGATATTTAAATTTAAATTTAGATTTAGAGTTTTAGAAATATATTTTTTAAAATTTAAACTATATTTTGAGGTATGAAAGATATAATAAATCAATCAGCTTCCAATCAATCTAAAACTGTGTCCAAAAAGGGTAAGAAATTCACCCTTCTCTTGAAAGCAATTATTCAATTGCTAGACTCTCTTTGGCACTCTTTTTGAGAGACAGTAACAGAGACAGAGAAACAGAAACAGACCAAGAGTTAGGGTAAGTAAAATTGCCACCAAAAATATCTTTACTGGTCAACTGATGCAATTAGTGTGCATAGAGATGATATATAAAGTGAAGAAAGTACCAGATGAAAAAAACTATGAAATTTTGCATTTTTAGTGTTCTATTGTTTGTCTTAAATGAACTACTAAAATCTTTATTGGTCTTACTTAATGTAAGCTTCCTGTTGTTGTTAGTGGTGGTGGTGGTGTATGTGGGTGTGTGGGTGTGTGGATGTGTGGGTGTGTGGATGTGTGTGGGGGGGGTGTGGGTGTGTGTGGGTGTGTGTGGGGGTGTGTGTGGGGGTGTGTGTGTGTGTGTTTTAAGCTGGATAATGTTTAGGCCATACTGATAACCCTCATCCTCAGTTCTTATGCTGAAAAAATGATAGATTACTTTTTAGTTCTAAAAGTCTAGTCTATCCAGTTAGCAACAACTCAAAGTACATAAGTTAAATATAGATATAGAATATAGAAGGGAAATCTCCATTGTATCCTTAAACTATCTGATTCCTTAAATGACTCCTGTCTGTGCCTTCAAAACTTTTTTTCCTCTCTGCATAAAATTTTTACTTCTCTTGTCAAATCTTTTCAGTATGTAGGTTTCTTATTTTTCCCTATTTAGCCTCCATCTTTTTCACTTATGCCAGGCCACTGTGACTGTGCTTTTGGCTCTGCAGCATTGAAAGTGCACACGGGAGAACGTAAGGATCTGCTTCTCTCTACCTGCTGAGATGATGGACAACTCTAAAGGGTTTTGTTGTACTTTTATATGAACAAATGTATAAAATATTAATTGTATCCAATCTCTTCTTTATCTCTTGAGCGTTCTGAACTTATTTCTTAAATATTTTAGAAAGGCAAAAAGTAGATTGACCCTTGCAATGATCCAAATCTTGTGGATTGAAATTGACTAAAGTATTTACTAAGAAGAATGAATAGAACATAACATAAAAAGTCATTTTCTTGAGACAATCTCAAGTGGATCCTGTTATCCCATATCATTTTCCTTGGGAAACATTCTATTTTCAGACTATATATACACTGAAAACATTCAGGAAATGTCACAAGCTTACTTGCTCCTCTCTATAAATCTATGCCCATCACTTCCTCACAATCTTAATTATCTCTTCCTGAATCCTGCCCTACCTGGACTACTCCTTTAGTATACATGCTTGCAGTTTTTTGCAAATTTAATTTGCACTATATTAATTCAAACCTTTGCTTTAAGTGTTAAGTCAAATATGTGTGTATGGGTGTTGCCTTTTTAACTTGCCTGAGATTCCTCGAGGGCAGGGAATGTAACTACTTTTAAATCTTCCCACCATATTTAGCACTATTAAGCACTCGATAATTAGTGTGGACTGAACATAATCAACTCAATTAACGACCATACCCCAATCTTATTTCTTAGGTGTTAATATGGTAGCTTTAGGCCCATTATTTGCATCTGTAATTACTTGGAACTTAAGTACTAATACTTAGATAATTGTAGACATAAAAATCTTATAGTAGGAGAATTTCCTCCAGTGCTTCAATTAAACAAATGTTTATTAAATGCCTACTGTGTACAAGGTTCTGTGCTATGCACTAGGGACACAAAGACAAATTTTTTTAAAAAAGTCTCTCCCCTCATGTCTCCTGAAGTCTCCTGGAGGATATAACATAAAACAGATAAATAAATAGAAGATCATTTGAGAAGGGGAGCCAGGAAGGGTTTTGAAGAGGAGGTGGCAACTGGGCTGAGTCTTAAAGCTGTGAGAACATATGGAAGTAGGAGATGGAATGCTAAGTTCCCTTTCCTACTGTGAGCATTCCTTTTTGGGGAGAATAGAGCATCCATGGAGGGCCTGGAAAGCTCTGACAGAATCACAGAATTTGAGAGTTGGAAAGCACCTCAGCAGCCATTTAGCTCAACCAATATACAAATGGAACCCTCCTTATAATGTACCTGACAAATGGTTGTGTAGCCTCTGGTTGCAGACCCAAAGGCAAGGGAACTGATCACCTCTCGAAGCAGCCCATTCCATTGTTGGACAGCTCTTTCCTGAGAGCAAGCCTGAATTTGCCTTTTTCATTTTCATCTCTTGTGACTGTTTGCCCTCTGGGGATAAGCAGACCAAGTCTAATCCCTTTTCCTCCATAGGATGGGCCCTTCAGAGACAGTGATCTTGTCTCCATGGAATCTTCTCTTCTCCAGAATCAACATGCCCAGT
Source organism: Vombatus ursinus (assembly GCF_900497805.2). Taxonomy (NCBI): domain Eukaryota; kingdom Metazoa; phylum Chordata; class Mammalia; order Diprotodontia; family Vombatidae; genus Vombatus; species Vombatus ursinus. The sequence goes on along the minus strand of NW_020948983.1, from coordinate 43,075,855 downwards.
TCCTTCAAATGATTTTCAAATGTCATGGGTGAAGTGCCCTTCCCCATCCTCATTGCTCTCCTCTGGACTCTCTAGCTTTTGAATGTCCTTCCTAAACCATGACAATCAGAACTGAACACAATAATGCAGTTAAAGTCTAATGAGGGCAAAGTACATGGTGCCATCACCTCCCTATTCCTGGAAGTGTAATGCAACCCAAGATCAAAGGCAGGCAACTAGATGCCATAATGGAGAGAGTGTTGTACTTGGACTCGGGAAAACTTGAGTTTGAATCCTATCTTGGATATTTGCTTGTTGTGCGACACTGGGCAAATCACTTAACCTCTGTCTGCCTCAATTCCCTAATCTACAAGTTGGGAATAATAACGGTACCTACCTCACCGGGTTATTATGAGGATTAAAATGAGATAATATTTGTGCTTAACACAGTGCCTGGCACAGAGTAGTTGCAATATAAATGCTTAGTCCCTTACCCTTCCCCACCCCCTTCATCTATCTCTCCATCCTCTCCATAAGAATGGTATGAGATATTATTTATCAAAAGCTTTGCTAAAATCTGCTCTCATCTACTCTCTCTACTAGGTCAGTAAAAGGAAATGAAGTTAATCTGGTATAACCTGTTCTTAATGAAGCCATGCTGGCTCTTTGCAATCACTGTTTTTCTTTCTAGATGTTCACCAACAATGCCTATAATAATTCATTTTAGAATTTTCCCAGGAATTGAAGAAAGTAGGTTGGAATTAAATTGTGAAGGACTGATAGGTAGGGAGATAGAGAGATAGAGAGATAGGCGGAGCACTTATTAAGTGCTTTACTGTGTGCCAAGCACTGTGCTAAATCCTGGGGATACAAATTCAAACAAGCAAGGAAGTCCCTGCTCTCAAGGAATTTACATTCTAATGGCAGAAGAGAACACATAAAATAGTGCTGGAAAGTGAGGAAGGATACCTAGACGTGGGTATGAGAAAGGTAAGTCTGAAGACAGTTAAGGTGAGAGTGAGATGAAGCATGGATGAAGGTGGAGTCTGGCGAGAGTGAAGGTGAGAGTGAGATGAAGCATGTCCTAGATCCTTTCAAAAATAGTGAATCCCTCCCTGGGACAACCATTTTTGGAAGGGTGGAAATGGGACAGGTGAGGACAAGGATGTGGAGTCTGGAGCAAATTAAGACAAGAATGAGATCAAACATGACTATGGTCCTTCCTTTTAATGACAAAATGAAGTTTGTGTTTTATCCTATAGGCACTAGGAACCTCTGAAGGCTTTTGGAAAGAGGAGCGAAATAGACCTCTGCTTTTTAGAAATTTATTTAAGCAACTGTAGGAAGATAATTTCAAGGAAGAAGTCTAATTGGAAGATTGTTACAATAACGAAAGCAAGACCTAAGGATGTCTTAAACAAGCATGGTGGCTGCATGATTAGAGAGATGAGGAAATAAATTTAAGAGATGTAAAGATAAGACTGGCAAAACTTAGAAATGATTGGGATTCTTTTATTTTGGATACACTGGTGCGAGTGGGGATGGTCTCTGTTTACTAATATCTGAATCATGAAGGTCAATTCCTAGAAATTATATTCTGAGACTAGAGAGCATATCAAAAGATTTTATGAGTGTGTATAAAGGAGTATTTTGGGGTAGGGCTTTTTCCATTCATTTTAGTTAATTTATTTCCCAATCTATCTAGGAAGGGTTACCATGAACTTTTATTGTTATTATGTTTAAAAAAATAGAAATACTCTATTGCCTCATTGTTATTTGACATTGATGTATATCTGAAGTATTTGAGTGAAGTATTGCGATCAGCACAACATCATCTATAAATAGGAATATTTAAAGAACCTCACCATAATACAGTATCCCTTTTCTATCTGGACTTTGTACAGGGCATCCCTCATGACACTAGTAAACACCTTTGGCAAGCACACATCTCATTTCATGTATTATTGGGAGTCTCCCCAAGGAGGGCCATGATTACTCATAATCCGTTGGGTTATGATCCAAACACAAAAGCACAAACAAGAACCAAAGAGGATGAACAATGGATATTGCCATGATTATAACCTGCTGTTGGATGGATAGCCCACTGAGTTAGTCCACCATTGCATAAATCTCAACTAAGCACTATATATATGGGATAATGAGCTGATCCTAGAGTTAAATAGGAGGACAAAATTGGGATGGATAACATTTGGGAAACTAGCCAGGATTTTCAATGATACCATGCTGCTTACTGCTATAAAAATCTATAACTCCAATATCTGCCTAATGACATAAGGCTGCAAATCATGGAATAGCAACATCTCAGAAGAGATGGTACAGTGGAAATAACACTGGGCAATGAGTCAGGAAGATCTAAGTTCAAATCCTACCTTAGACATTTACTGATCTTGGGCAAGTCCCTTAACTTTCCTCACCCTCATTCTTGTCTATAAAATAAATGGGTTGGACTTCATAGCCTCTAAATTCCCTTCTAGTTCTAAATCTCTGATCCTATGCAGATAATCCAAAGGAAGATGGAAAGATCCATGATAGGTTTAAGTAGGCTGTCCCTATTAATGGTGGTTTGAATATGTGTAATGGCATAAAATAGATTTTCAAGGATGTGTGTGACTAGAAAAGGAGGTAGACTACAATGGAGTAAGAATGAAGAAAGACAGACAGTGTACCAAATATTAAAATAATTGAAGAAAGACCTTTAGCCCATTTTGTTGATTCTTTCTGAATGATTCAGGGAAAGACATGGATAGAAATTGTACAGGATGAGAAGAGGCAGATAGATTATAATCTGTACCAGTGAAAGGATTACCTACAGTAATGAGATCACAAATCCATTGAGGTTTATCTACCTGGGTTTATAGATTAACTAGCGGAAAAGTATAGTAAGATGATTACACTGACTGTGCATGTACCCTAACCACATGTATTCCATATGTGTGTGCAGATATAAACATATATACATACATATATATATTCTTGATTTATATTCTATCATGTGTGCTATCCTGGTCATGTGTGTCCCCTACAAGTGCCAACCCCTTTTTGATTGTGTGATAACCCCTCTACACACACACACACACACACACAAACACGTGCGTGTTTGTGTGTGTGTGTGTGTGTGTGTGTGTGTGTGGTATGTAGGAGAAATCCTTCTTGTCACATCTTGCTATGATATTTAAGAAATGTCTTTTGGTTTGCCCTAAGGTGTCCTTTGGTTGGCTGGTATAATGAACGTGTATGGTGTGGTTCATGAGCTATGTTTTTGAGAGGCTGCTCACCCACACCCACTCAGTATCTTAATACTAGAATACTATTCAGGAGGGGGGAGGCATCCACAATTGTTATATTAGTAACCATCTTCAAAAGCAAATAATAAAATAAACCGGAAAAATAAATAAAATCTTAGAAAAACTCTTGGCATTTAACAAGGCAGAACCAAATGAATTAACAAACGACAACAAAAAAAGTTTTTCTTCTGGATGGGTCTCACTCCAGGTCTGTCTAAAGTTCTGCTAACATTTATTTTTCTTTGTTTCCTTCTCTTTTTTTCTTCTTTCCTCCTTCCTTCTCTTCCTTTTCTTTGTATCTTTCCTATTTGTTTTTATTTCCCTTTTCTATTTTCCTTCCTTCTCTCTTCATTGTCTTAACTTCTCTTTCATCCTTCTTTCCATTTTTCTTTTTTCTCTTTTCTTTAAGAAAATTACTCTTCCTTTCTTTCTTTCATATAGTCAACAAGTACTCATTAAATGCTTACTATGTGCTATCTTGCTCCCCAAAATGTTTATATCTTCCCATAATTTCATGATTATTTTTAAAGCAGCACCGTAATATTCCATTGTATTAACATACAACAATTTATTCAGCCTTTTTCAGTTATTGGACATATAGATTGCTCCCATTCTCAAAGTTAAAAATAGAGTAACCATGAATATTTCTGTATAGATAGGTCCTTTTTCCTCCCCTTTTAAAGGTATTTTTAGGATGAAAATCTTGCGATGGCATGGTAGAAATCAAAGGGCATGATCAATTTTGTTATTTTTTATTTCATATTGCCACATTTACTCCCCCAAATAATTGTATATTTGACCATTATTTCAAATGGATATTTGTACCAATAGAAAACTAAAACAACAGGCCCTTTTCGACAGATATTCAATTCAATAAACATTTATTAGGTACATGGGCCATTTAAGCCATCGAGAAGTCTTTAGAAACCTTAAAGTTGGAAGTTAAAGGAAAGGAATGAATAGTTCAAATTTTTGCAAACAAAATGGAACAAGTAGAAGATGTTAAGAAAGTGATTTTTTTTTAAAAAAAAAGTCCTCTAAAGGAAAGAAGAGAAAAAGCAAGACAAAATACCTTTCTTTGGAGATTATAAACATTTTGCCACCAAGCCAGGATGAGGCAAGAAGTGACTCTCATGTGAAATCTCTTGAGTACAGAAGTTTTGCCATTAGAATGTAAAGATTTTTTTCCTCTGCTACAGAAGATGAAAATGTACATGTACAAAAGAAAAAAGAATCAGGACAGTCACTACCAGGAGGAAAAGTAGCATTGAGAATGAAACGAAGTGCCATACTTTGTATCTGAAGAAAGATTCAGTGAATGGATTAGAGTCATACATTTAAAGCACTGGACATATAAAGTTTTGTTGTTGTTTTTTTTTTTTAGGACACAATCTCTGTCATCAAAAAGTTTGCATTCTGGACTTGATGTTATACAATCTGAGTGATAATGTCTTATTTGTGAATTGAACTCAGTCAACTTTCTTTTATTGTGCTGCCACTTAAAAACCATTCATTTTTTTCAACATGTTTATGAGAAACTGTAAGGTGAATCTTCTTATAATTTGTAAGAAGATTCATCTTGGTGATATTTGATTTCAACAATTAGTGAAGGAATGTTAGATTATTGAATAGAGTCATAGGCAAGTATAATAGAGTGTTAAAGGTAAAGATCATTTAGTTCAACACATTCATTTTACAGGTAATAAAGCTAAGACCCAGAGGAGAGGATCAAGTGACTTACCCAGTCACAAAGCTTACTCACAGCAGCACTGGCTCTGGAATTTGGGTATCCCAACTTCTAGCCCGGTGTTCTTGATACTATACTATGCTGCCTCCTCATCAGATTAGATACTATTTATATTCTTAAAGTGTCTCAAGGAGAAGACTCTGATGGATCAGGACCTAAGTAGAAATTAAGAAGTTTTGACAAGGTTCTTTGTTACATTGCTAACTAAATTCTCAGTTTCTACATTCTACAATAATAGGAATAGACCTACACCTAACAATACCCCATGGGGATCTTGTGGGCATCCACAAGCTGATTCCTGTAAAGATTTGTGAGGTACCCAATCAGGGGTGTGCTAGTAAATGATTAATAACCAGCTCTATGAAAATGTGAGTCACATTTTTATGTTTAACCTGTATTAACACTTTCTCCATCACTTTTTTTAGTCTAGACAATCAACAAAACAATAAATCAAGCCTGATTTGCAGCATTTGCTGATTCCTGGGGTGTAAATAAATGCTCACACTGAAAATTTAGCGATTGGCTATGGTGAGCCTGGACTGCTAGCTAGCTCCAGCATACCCCTGAACCCAATAGAAAGAATTGTGTACTATATTAATTGTTATGACTTTACAAAGACTAAGAGCAAACCAAAGCAGTTCTCCTCCTTGGATCTTGCTTTCAGAAGTGTGTAAACTACCCAGACAGAAAATACAACTTGTTCCCAATTAGTGCTAATAACGAATCCTGTGAAGCAGTCACATTATTTGAATTCATAATATTTCCCTTGAGCTGGAACCAGTTATCATATTTTACACAATTACAACATAGAATATTATAAATCTGAATATGGGAAATCACTTCACAGGCCTCTTTACGCTAATCAGGATACAGCTGTACAGCCATGCGGAAGAGATGTAAGTTCTAGAGGTTCCCTGACATTTGTATTTCCGTTCATTTGAAAGGTAGTTATGGAATATACGGTCAGAAGCATAACTGGCCATTTTTTACACCTGGCTCAAGTTCTGAGAGCTATGCCTCTCCAATTAGTCCTCCATAATTTACCAACCCATAGGAAAACAGTCCTGTAATTTTAGTTATATTTATAAATCTCCTAAGATTTCTGTGGTATTTTTTTCTACTCACAACCTCATTCAGAATGTTGTTATTTTCACAGAGGAAATCAAAGAAGGGGGATCAAAATTACAAGTCAAATTTTCAAGTTGGAAAATAGCAATGGTGCACTAACGCAGCCTGCATTTAACTTGGACTCTGTACCCTTCCTGGGTTATACCCTGAACAACTACCTACAGTGCACAGTGTTAGGGGGGTTTGTCAGTAAAATGCTAAGACCTCATACATTCCTAAGCAGACACAAAGTCTATTGTCAACTGTCATTTTCAATTTTATTTATTTATTTCTACTTTGTATTGGGTGGGGGAAGTGAGAGAGGGAGAGAGAGAATTTGTTCCTTTGCTTCCTATCATTTAAATGTCAAACATGTTCTCATTGCCTCCATGGGTGCTTCATTACTGACCCACATCCTAGCAAAGCTGGTGATATTTTATATGCACTCAGAATGACAGAATACAGGTCTCTCTGGGATTCACGCACCTCTGCTGGGATTTTCACACCTTTCTGCATGTTAACATGAAGCAACAGCTGGGTTGGAGAGAACTGATAAAAATAGTAATGCCATGCTTCAAAAAAGCTGCATGGGAAGAAAGGGAAATAAATTATTTGATGCTGGGGTGGCATTTAATTCTTCTTACTCCGAAGCTTCATTTCTGTGAACACCTTTTCAAGTGGGAAAAAAGAAGTTGACTTCAGCATTATCAGTCCTATCCTGAAGTGTGTACAACAGGGCAAATTGTTCCCATTCCTCTACCCACTTGCTCGGTCCACCCCCTCCAACTTCTTTTTTTTTTTTAAGGACACCTGGTAAAGCATATTAAATGATAGGCCACATAACCGGACAGCTTAACCTCTGAAAGTCTTAACTCTCTTAATTTTTGGAATTCTCGTTCCAAGGTTGCTGCTCTCTGGGGCTGCAGAAGCTTCCCAGCAGTTGCCCTATCTTTCCATTCATTAAAGTAGTAGCTTGCAATTAAACATTCTGACATAACATAGTTGAGATTCTTTGGCAGCAATGCTAACCATATTCAAGAGTTTCCTTCAGACAGCTCTAACTTTTCATATCCTCCTGAAGGCTTGCCACCTTCTTTTAATAACTTGAAAAAATAAGCTTCTCTCAGGAACTTCATTGTTCCAATATTTTCCCAGCACACATTTGCCTCTTTTAGAAATGGGTAATGTGTGTGTATATTTATAGAAGCTGTGTGTACATATGTATATTATAATTTGACATCTAACATATAAAAAGTCAGCAGTCTGAATAGATCTTAGAGAAAAGTTATTAGAAGTCTAATATTTTTCTTCATAGAACCATATTTTTCTCTTTCCAAAATATTTGATCATTTCACCACAAACTACACTTAAAAATGTCATATTCAGTAAAAACTAGATGTTTTAGAGGCTATGCAACTTTAAAATATGAAGCTGAAATATGTAAAAAAAATTTAAAAACCTAAATATGAATGATTAGATTGTAAATTTAGGGTTTCTCTTCCCAAAGGAATAGTGAAAATATTTAGTTTCAAAATGTCTTGGATTGTCTTAGGGCACTATCACAAAGCCTTCTTCTTAATGGAAGAATTCAGGAATGGAAAATTTGTAGTTTTAATTTTGTTTGCATTTTAGCTGTTTGTATATTTTAAGCTTTCTATTTGGAAAACTTAAAACAGTTTTTCAGCAATCTTACTGAAATTCTAAGTAATAAATAGAGCACAAAAGGCAATGGAAAGCCAAAATGAGCCTTTTTTAAGTGACCAACACAAATAAAAACTTTGTACTTAACGGCTTTGATGGCAAGCTGACCAGGGCACCATCTAATTCTAATGTAGCAATCATTGAAAAGTTGGATTATATCCAGTGCATTAACTACTGTTTTCTAAATCTCTTCAAAATATTACTTAAGGTTACAAAAGAAATTTAATTTCTATTTGGAAAGGTGCTTTAGTTAATTGAGATTTTAACCCATGTTACCATTACAGTATCAAAGTCAGAAGAGGAATAACACACCTAGTAAAGATTCTGCCTCTGACTCTTACCAGCTGGGTCACTTACATTCTTTGCAAGCCTAAGGAGGCTTTATCTGTTCAGTAATGGACAGGTTTCAATTTCCTTTATGCCTCTACACTTGCTTTGCAGATCTAGAATGTTTGCCAGTCAGGGGGTTAATCAGGAATGCTGCTATAAGGCAGCTTACCTTTGTTGTCTGAATTTATTGGGTTATAATAAGTTTGTCAGTGTGAAAATTAAAATTATCATTGATTGTTTTGTCAACTGCTTTCTAAAAACATACCACCAAATGGAACACAATAAAAACGTGAATGATATTTTTGAATAAAATTATTCTGAAATAACTTTTCTACTCTCAAGTGACTTTATAAACATATTATTGTGAGCAAAGTTCAGAGAAGCAGTTTGGTTTAACAGAGTGTGTAGCAAAAGGAAGCCTTGGATTCAGATCTTGCCATTCACACAAGCTTTGTCACCCTGAGAAAGGCACTTAGTTCCCCAGATAGAGGAAATTAGGGGTTCTTTGCGTATTCAAATAAGGTTTACTTAGAATGGTTGAATGATAAAATTCACATATAATTCAATCCAATTCAACAAGCATTTATTAAGTACCTGTGTACCAGGCACTGTGCCAAGTGATGGGGACACAAAGAGAGAAAAGAAAACAGAACCTGCCCTCAAGTAATTTACATTCTACTGGGAATAAACAACTTGTACATAGAGACAAGTAAATAAATACTATAGATAGATAGTATTTATTTACATACATACACACACAAAGTAATTTCAACAGAAGTGCTAACAATGGATGAGCTATATAGAAAGGTCTTATGTAACAGGGGGCACTTGAATTGACCAGTAGATACTTCTTAGAGAATGAAGCAAAACCTCAGCCTGTTGGTAAGTGATAGCCTGTACTATAAGCTATTTCAGGGCATAGCCTATTTTCTTTTTTGTCTCTGCATCTCGATCATTTAACACATTTTCTAGTCCTTAGTAGGCATTGTTTTATATCTATCTATCTGTCTATGTATGTATGTATGTATGTATGTATATGCTTATTAATAAATACTTGTCAAATGCATTATAAACTGTTAAATAAATTGTTAAATGTATTACATGTGAACTTTATCAATCAAATATTCTAGAGGAGGACCTGGAATTAGACAGTCTCCGATTTGAACCATCCGGGTACAGCTATAAGTAGGTAGGTTTTTAGGCAGGGATGTGCTGATAAATGTTTAACAGCTGGCTCTGTGGGAGTGGGAGGAGGAGGGGAAGTGTTCACAAGTGACATTTTCAGGTTTAATTTGCATTATTAACATCTTCTCTATCACTTTCTTAAGTCTAGAAAATTTTAAAAAAAAACAATAAATCAAGTGCTGATTTGTAGCACTGTCTGGTTTCTGAGGAGTAAATGCTCATGCTAAAAATTTATCAGTGAGTTCTCAAGAGCTTGTAAGAGCTGATTTCAACACATCATTGTTAGGAACCAGTTGTGCAATCAATCAATCTGGATCTTTAATGGTCACCATAAAACCATAGTCATATTGAAATGACATAGTGGTACAAAGAAAGATGCATAATTCAAAGTCTGAGGATTTTGATATGGTAGCCAGGGAATCTAGAAGGCAAAGTTAGGAACTGGGACAAAAGGGCTGAAGTATCAGGTCTTTCAGGAGGACAAAGCTGACTGAGATCTTTTATACTGAGGCAGTCAAGGTTTATCTGATAAGTCTTTCCTGGCCTGGTTTTATGGGGGCTTCTCATCTCTGATGAGATATTCACTTCTGTCAGAGGGCAGGGGCTACATCTTTGGTACATACAAGGAAGACCCCAGCATGTCTTGGACTACTCAGTTCAATGGAAGGGAGCAATCATGATCTGGAAGGTGGGGTTCAGGCCTCCTAATTGGAACTTTCTCCTTCCAAGATTAAGACAAGGATTTGGGCTGAAGGAACCTTTAAGTGGGCATGATGGTACTTGAGTTTGATACATCATAGGATAGTACTGTGGAATAACCCAACACAGAACAATAACAATTCAGTCAGGAAATCTGTGTTTCAAGGTTACCTTTGGACTTCTGTATCATGAAGCTAAGTTATGAACAACAAGATTGACTCAATTTTAGAGTAACAAACCAAACTTGCCTAGCAAACCAGACAAACTCTAAAGCAGAGTCAACCTTGTTGCTCACAATTTAGCTTAGTGATACATGATACATATCATACACATGCACACGCCTACACACACGAGTTCATTTGTGGGAGCATGCCATTGATGGTTAAGCATATTTATTTATTTATTTTTAATGGCCAAATAGCACTTTCTCCAGTTCAGAGAATCACTTGGCACTTCTGAAAATCAATCCAGCCTGGCAGAGTGAATAAAGGGCTAGACTTGAACTTACAAAGTCCTAGGCTCAAGTCTTGTCTCTGACACTACCTCTGTGTGACTCTGGGCAAGCCACTTAAGTCTCTTCAGTGCCCAGTCAACTCTCTAAGACCAAAAACTGTAGAACAATTGTTATGTTGGTAGAGGGAGTTTCCTCACCAGGAACTACCTACACCAATGAAATCATGGGTCAGGACAAAAGTAAATAAATCAATCTAACTGTAAATATGGTAGAGTGGAAAGAATGCTGGATTTGGAATCAAGTCTAATCTCTGATATGACCTAGCTGTGTGACCCTGGGCAAATCACTTACGCTCTGCCTCAATTTCCTCATTTGTGAAATGGGGATAATAAAATTGGTACTACCCATCTCACAGTGATTGTAGCAATGAATTTTAAACCTTAATGTATGATACAAATGTGAATTATGAATCCTCCAAATAACAAAGCAATGAACCCATGAAAGTGTACCTGGGATACATTCAGATTTTGAAAACTGTTTTGATGACTTTGAAAGCAAGAAGAACTGATACCTATTTGGGTAGAGGGTGTTCTGACCATGCCACAACCCTACTCAAGTAGTTTTAGTGACTCCCTATTACCTCTAGGATAAAGCACAAAAATCCTTTGTTTGGCCTAAACCAGAACTGAAAGGCCTTCACAGTATTGTTCCAGCCTATATTTTCAGATTGTTTTCACATTATGCACTCTTTCACATATGTTCTATGTTAATCTAGTTACTCCCTGGACAGCAATGTGGCAAATTGGATAGAGAACTGGACTTGGAATCAAGAGGACCTGAATTCAAATCTTAACTTAATGGCTATGTGATTCCAGGCAAGTCACTCAACCTCTCTCAGCCTCAGTTTTTCCACTTATAAAATGGGGATGATCATAACACCTACCACAGGGCTATTGTGAGGATCACAGGAGATAACATATGTAAAGCAATTTTTCAAACCTAAATATTAGCTCCATATAAATTCGAGTTATTATTATTAGCCAAACTGACCTACTTGTTTTCCCCATACAAAATATTCCATTTCCCCTCTTGTTGATTTTTCAGTCTATCATCTGTGCTTGTAACCCACTTCCACGTCACTTCTGCTTCTTGGAATCTCCAGCTTACTTCAAAATTAACTCAGGTGCCGCCTCCTACAACAAAGCCTTTCCTAATGCCAGTGCTCTTCCTAGCCCTTCTTCAAATTACTTTCTATTTGCTTATCTGCTGCTATATCTGTGCCCAGATTGGATCCTCCTAGTAGATTGTCAAATGCCTGAGGATTTGAACTATTTCTTTTTTGCCCAGACCCCTAGCATAGTGCCATGCACATAATATATACTTAATGATTGCTGCCATTTATATAACAATTTAAGATTTGAAAAACATTTACATGTTATCTCTCTTGATCTTTACAACCCATTTTACAGATGAAGAAGCTAAGGCTAAGCAAGGTCAAGTGACTTGTTATGGTTCACACAGGTAGTGTCTAAGATATGATTAAAACTTAAGTCTTCTTGACTTGAAGTCTAGCATTCTAACTGCTATACCACCTAGTTGCTTTACAAAATGCTTGAAGTGAGTTGAATTGAATTAGCTTCTGAAGTCTAAAATGCCACAAATGGTTCTCCAAATATGAGCTGAGGCGATGTGCACATTTGGAGTTGTAGACAGCCATACTCTGTAATTCTGGGCAATCCTCTCCCATTACTAATGTTTAAATAGGTACTGCTGTTTAAGATGTGCATAATGAAACCTGCCTGCCTTCTAGAAGTGTGAGGATCAATAAAATGATGTTGACAAAGCACAAAAGAGAGAATGACACACTTTTGAGCTCTGGAACCTTATTAGGTTATTGAAAGTTTTACTATAGTTTCCATTCATAGTGTACTTGGTAAAAATTTATAACGGGTGTAGCCTATACAGAATTTTTAAGTTTACAATTTCTCCCTTGTCCATATTTTTTAGATAGCAAAATAAATCTGATCTCATTTTTTTCTCCTGAATTGCCCATACATTGTTACTAACTCCAGGAACATAATCACGCAGCTATGTGGAAGGCTGCTGTGCCAAATTAAAACACTCAGCATCCCTAAGTACTGTTGGCAGCCTCCATTAGTATATTTAACAACACTAGCTCCACTGACATGAATAACCCTGAATACAGTGACACTGACCTCACTACAAACAGAGAAGCAGAGGATCTCGGGGCTTTAGATATAACAGGTGCTCAAGAAATGTGTGTTGAATGGATGAATAAATGGAAGCACCTAAATTATTCAGAATAACTATAGATTGATTTCACATTCTGGTCAGCACTTCACTTGATTTTTCCCATGTAGACATAGCCCTAAGAAAAATGACTGAGATATTTTTATTTGATCTATGTGGCTATACAGGCACCACCATGAGGCTATACTATCCTAGTATTTCCTAAAAGATACTCAAGGAGACTGTCCCCTTTCCTGCCCAAATGTTATATCATGGACTTTTTAATTTAAGGAAAAGTCAAGTTATTTGTAGGAGCTCTTGGGATTTTCCATTGCTTTTGTAGAACACTACGGGTTTTTTTTTTTTAGATGATGTATTAATTGTGGGCTTTGTACCAGGGCCTGGCAGAGCAGGGAGGCTCCTTTCTTGCAGGCAGAGCACATGCACTCTTTGGAGCACATGTTACTTCAAGAAGGGCTTAGGTCTCAAACAGAGTGTGAAAGAAGCAACCACGTAGACAAAACGGGGAGGGAAGTGTCTGCACCACACAGACACAGCCCCTTTCATTCAAAGCCAATGTACCTGAGAAGGGGAGGGAGAAGAGTCAACAATATTTCATAAAGAGAGAATTTCCCCAACTCCTTTTTATTCTTGGCAGCAATTTCATGAAAATCTGAGAAGAGACATGGAAATGGGAAAAAAAAAGATTCCAAGTTCCACTCCAACTCAGAGGTGATTGTTTACCCAAGTAAAAAAAAAAGTCTCTGGTGAATAATTTCATTTATAATTAAATCTAATAATAAGCCAGTGTAGTTAAATTAATTTTGAGCTAATTCCACTGGAACTCCATGTCCTGGTATCACTTCTGAACAGGAGGATTCAGGGTAGTCCAATCTGACTCACTCATTTACTTACCAATAGCAGCCTCTGGGGATGGATGCGCTTCAGGAGCCTGATAAATAAGTGTTATTATAAGCCAGATAGTATACTAATGAAGTGTGTTGGAGGAAAGAATGCCTGCTGCATCAGTTCCAGGCTATAATTTCGTTGTTGTCATTATTGTGAAGTTACTTGTGGGGCTGTGTATGTGCTGATCACATAGGAGTATGGATTTTCATGATCAGTCTTCAATCCACATCCCAAATTTGTGCAAACTTTCTTTGTGTGAGATTGAAATAATCTAAGACAGGAACAGGCAAGTCAACAGGGCTGTGGGCTTCTGTTCACTTTTCTTAGCTTACTAGGTTGAACCTATTCTCCATTCTTGAAACTCCATTCTTGGCAGGGGTGGGGGGGGCGGAGGATGCTATGCCTACCCTATGCTCAAATTCTGCTTCGTTCCTTTAGTTTCAGGTCTGATTCTCTGTTAAAATGTGGTATATCGGTGGGGCAGCTAGGTGGCTGCAGTGGATATATAGCGTATGGGCCCTAGAGTCAGGGGAAACTGAGTCAAAATCCAGCCTCAGACATGACACTTACTAGCTGTGCGACCCTGGGCAAGTCACTTAACCCCGACTGCCTCACCAAAAAGCAAAAAATAAAAATGTGATATAGCGGAAAACCCACTCTCTGGAGTCAGAGGACCCACATTCAGATACTGCCTCTTACATACTAACTCTGTGACTTTGGATGAGTCATTTGACTCTCCAACCTTTGGTTTCCTCATAAATTAAAACAAGAGAGGATGAACTTGATGCTCCCTGATGTCCCTTCTAGATCTCTGGTTCCCCTAAAGAGGATTGACACCTTAAACCAGGAATGGTGAGCCTGTGGCCTTGAGGACCTAGAGGGCCTCATGTGACCTCCAGGCTGCCAGGTTCCCCACCCCTGCTTTTAACTGTTTTTAGCACCTTTGGTGTAGTGGAAAGCACTGCAAAGTTAGATTCAGGAGAGACCTAGGTTTGGATCCTATTTCCAGAGCTTGCTGTCTATGTGACAATGGGCAAGGTATTCCACTTCTTTGAGCCTTATCTGTAAAATTGGGATTTATAATAATACCCGACACAGCATTACATAGTGGGGAGAGCCAGCCTTGGAGCTAGGAAGATATGGGTTCAATTCTGCCTCTCACATATACTGGTTGTGTGACCCTGGGCAAGTCATTTCCTAGTGTTCCAAGTAGTTCTCTAAACAGTTTACAGAGAAGGTGCTGGATAGTGGAGGGAGTTTATTCACTCAGGAATTGCTTACACCAGGGAAATCTCAGTTTTATATCCCTAATACTATTGTTAATATTTACCTCAGAAGGTTGTTGGGAGGAACAAACAAGATTAGAGTGAATAACATTTTGATGCCTTTTTGAGGGCGGGGGAGAGTTAAATGAAAGGTTTCCACAGAAGGCAGAAAAAAAGAGCACATCTGGGAGGCTCGGGGTGCCAGGGACAAACTTCACTGACTTCATAGTTTTGTGAAGGATTTCCCCTCAGTCCTTCTGAAGGACAGCGTCCAAATTCTTCTTCTGTTGTTTTATTTGTAGTCTTCTCCCCGCCCATCCCCCAACTCCTGGTTCTTAAGCTTTTATTTACTGGCCTTATTTAAGTAGTTTTAACATTTCTCCTGAGTTGTGTTTATGGTCCAATTTATTGAATTATCCAGAAATCCAGGTCAGAAGTGATATCTTGCCCCTCAGAGATAGTAACAGCATAAATCACAGTGTTTGAGTAATTAAGACTGAAATGACATAGAACTGATGGCCATTAATGTGCAATAAGTAACTATCTTTGTACTTTCATAAGCACATTAAACACACTTTTTTTTTTGGTCTAATAACTGACTTGAAGAATCAAGATTGACTTGTAAGAAGGCGGCTTTTACTAGTATCCTTTAAAGAGCCCAAATTAATTTATCCCGATACCAAAGGCTTATGCTTATCAATAATTATCCAGAGTTACTCCCTCAAAATTAGCTACAGATGCAGCTCTTTTGAGCCTAAATTGTTTACTTGTTATTCTATTTAGACATCTTTTTCGGCGGCTTACAGTGCCATGGATAGTGACACTTCCCAACGTGATTTATTGTGAAGGGAATTATAGTGCCATTCATTGGAAAATGCAGAAGAGTCTTGGGAAAAGGGAGCCGTAATCCTTTTTTGCTATGAGGAGGACTGGGGAGCTTGACATTTAGGTTCCTGTGCAAGATGTAATTTCCAACTGAATAGCTTAGGCACTTATCCAGCTTTTACTTTGGCCCCAACTGTGTGTTAAGTGCAACTGACATCTCTTTTAAAAGTGCCTCACGACAATCAGAGTTGATGTGGCCGTTTTGTTTCCAGCCAGAGGAAGCAGCAGTTACACCAACAAGGAAATTGTGCTTATGCACGAGTGTAGGCTTGAGCTGGACTGAGGCACATGAACACAAGTGGCAGGCAGGGGTAGCACGAAATCTGCTCAGGATTTCCATTTAAAGGCTTAAGAAGAAGTAGGGAAAGGCCATGATAGAAAGGATAGGAGCATTTGCTTCGATTTGTAGAACAAAAATTAACCTACTGGTTTCCATGCTAACTCCCTCAACAACCTGAAAAAATATTAATGATTAAAATATCAGAAGCTTAGGGAATATGTCCTTTAAACTGAAAGACCATAGGGAGATTCCTTGAAACATCCCCTTACCATACTGAAGCTAGCCTACAATGCAGAATACTAAGGACGACCTCAGCAGAAGGCCAGCTTTGTTTCCACAACTAATCAAGTTGCATTTGGGACTTTATTTCTGTTGTATACTTACTACTGCTTCCTCGGACCACGAGAGAAGCAGTGAGGGAGAATGGAAATGAGCACTAACCAGAGTCAGAGGAACTGGATTTAAATCTTGCCTCTGACATTTACCACCTCTGTGACTTTGAGAAAGTCACATAAACTTTCTAGACCTGAGTTTCTTCATATGTAAAATGAAAGGTTAGAGCTAGATAGCATCTAGGGTACCTTCTAGTTCTAATTCTACAAACCTGTGCTGTTTACTTATATTTGTAGCCTGAGTTGTACATATTTTTATTTTTATGTTGACCCTATCTTACTGTTACTTAATTCAGTTTGACATAACATAATTTTCTTTATCTGTTTTATCTCCCTCTTTAAAAATTTCAAGTACTTTGAAGTTAGTGAGTTTATATATCAGAGTACCTTCTTGTCAAGAAATTTTCTTGAAGTTGGGTGCTCAATTCATTGACAACAAGCCTGTATTAAGTGCTGAATAAAATACCTTTATTTAAGTGCTAGGAACTAAGGTAAACCTACAAAATAAGACAGTTCCTGCCCTGAAAGAACCTACCTTCTAGGAAATGAAACATGTTCACAGGTAAGTGAAATGTACAAAATAAATTCAGTGATAGGAAGGGGGAAGGTCAGTGAATGCAGGAATAAGGAAAGGCCTCTTAAAGTAGGTGGCAGTAAGCTGAGACTTCCAGGGATCTGGGTGTTCCAAGAGCCAGAAGTGAAGAGGGCATGCAATTGAGACTTGGGCGTGCCACGCTACTCAAAGGAATAGAGAATTAGTTCATCAGAGCAGCACATCTAAGCACATCTAAGCCTAGAACCTTTTCCCCTAGGAAGCAATGTATCTTGCTGGACAGAGAAATGCTACCAAGAAAGAAAACTAAGTAAGTTAAAACCAACCAGCTCATCTATGGTCTTATGAACACAGAGAATCAGTTGTGTGCACACAGAGGAAAGTGCTGGCAAATGTTTAACAACCAACTCTCAAAAAAAAAAAAACAACCAACCCAAAAAACCAAATTCATGCAGAACACACTTTTAAATTTAATCTTCACTGTTAAAATTTTTCCATTGCTTTCTTAAGTCTAGGTATTCAACAAAACAATAAATCAAGCCCTGATGTGGAGCATTTGCCCAATTTCCAAAGGGTTCTGCTCAGGTGTGAGATGGCAGGTCTTCCTGGCTAAACTAGCCTTCCTCCTAGTAGATAACAGCTGTTTCCAATTCACTGAGGAATGCATTCAAACAGATCAATGGACTTGAGAACCACCAAAACTCACAATGGACCCATAATCGGTTTCTGATTTAGGCAGAATCTTCCATAGATATTGCAGGCCCTTCCACATTCAAATGTCTAGATGCATTTCCTCTCCTCCCACTTTCTAAGAAATTTTAAATAAATCTTTACTAAAATTACCATGTCCTTGAATGAGTCCCTCCTTCAGATTGTACATACTGTTCTGATTGTAGAAACTTCAAGATGTCTTCTTATTGGAGCTAAGTCCTTATGTGAATATGTATGTATTTAATTAGCCAGAGGCTCTAGTCTCAATGTGCTGTGCAGTTCTCTGTGAGTTTGTACTGCTTCTGCTCCGTATGCTTTCCTCTTCATTAACCTAGAACTAAGTAAGTTGCTAAAGCACAGGCCCCTGTTCTGTTTAAGTTTGCTTAGTTAATACATCAATCAGTACTTCTAAGGTATCCAGCACTTCACTAGACACTGTGTCAGAGTTTGAGGGACATTATTCAAAGGCATAGCAATGATAATAATGAGTCTCCTTTGTTTTCCAAGAGACCTTATATCTATTTTCTCTGAAAACTTTGCCTCCTACTCCCCAAAATGATTGGCAAAGACCCTGCATTCTGTGCCTTTGCAAAGCAAATCCTGATAATCATAAGATTTTGACTGCTATGCTCATGTGCCGTGGGTCAGAGTCATTTAGTCCTCTGATGTCTATTTCTGGAAGCAATATTAGAGAGGTTCCTGACTAATCCTTGGCAGGAAAGCAGATTGAATAAATGATGATGAGTTTCATCTGGTAATAAGGATAACTGAGTTCAGTACCCAATAAGGCAAAAAAATTGGAAGTAGATCAGAATTTAAGTTGACCTTCTCAATTATGCACTGAGTTTTTCACACCACGTGGATCATACTACAAAGACAGTCCCTTCAATGTCTCTGGGTATGGGTTATATGCTGTGAAAGCCTGATCATTTATGCTTCAGTTAAAGTTTTTTTTTAAGTATATTACATGTTCCTACTTCTCAAAAGATCTAGGTCCTAGTGGAAGCTGAGCTAGACATTTATCAAAAGAACACTTAAGGTAAAACCAATGCAATTCTCTATTCTATGTCCCCCAAATATTTTAATTAAGTTTTATGGAGCAACAAGAGAAGCAGTGTGGTATGGGGATAGATGGCCTGTATTGGAGTAAGAAAGACCTCTGTTTAAATCCCACTTATGATATATACTGGGTTGGGTAACCGTTATAAAGGCATTTAAACCCTAGATGCCCTCAGACAACTTTCTAAGATTATATGTTACAGTGAGACAGGTTCAGATTTTTAAAAAAAAGAAAGAAAGAAAGGAATAAAGGAAGGAAGGAAAGAAAAAGAAAGAAAACAGAAAGAAAAAAGGAAGGAAGGAAAGAAAAAGAAAGGTGAAAGAAAGAAAGGAAGGAAGGAAAGAAGAAAGAAATTGCATAACATGGTCAATTATTCACCTTGGGTATGATCAAAATAAGAGTTTGAATCTGAATGGGAGGGTAAACACATGTATGCTCAGAGTATTTTAAAGAAGTATCTCAGCTAAGTGTGGTGGCATACTCCTCTAATAACAGTTACCCTAGGAGGCTGATGCTGGCAGATCTCTTGAATTCAGGAGTTCTGAGCTGCAGTAGGTTAAGCCTATTGTCTACATATGGTGAGGCCCCACCAAAAGTGGGGAACCAGTAGGTTTCCCAAGGAGGAGCAAACTGTCTCAGGTCAGGAACAGAACAGATCAAAGCTCCTGTGCCACTGAGAGTGGGATCCCATGAGTAAACCCTGTACTTCCAGTCTGGGCAAGATAAAGGAACAGTCTTTTTAGAAAGTGGAGGGAACTCACTTTAAGGAAATTGGGCACCCTGAAATCTAAGCTTATCAAATAGATGAATTACAAAGGGTTTTACCATGGCTGCTTTAAATAGTGATTCTATGGATGTTCCTTGACGGAAAAACTAGAAATGGAAGTAAAAAGAGTTGGTTTCAAATGAAAATCAATCAGAAAGTTTTTACTTCTTTAAAAGCTATTGCTTCCTTAAAATTATGATGTAAATATAGGAGGAGGAAAAACAAAATTTAATTTACAGACAGTTTTTCAAAAATTATCAGAATTATGAGAAGCAGAGTTGCAGAGTGGATAAAGAGCAAGCTTCTTGACAGAGGACCAGGGTTCATGTCCTGCCTCTGATACAGGCTGTTGATGTGACCCTGGCCAAATCAATTCATCTCTTTCTGTTCTAGGCAACTTTACCAAGATTTTAAGTTGCAGAAGATATTCGTAATTCTGGAGGGAGCAACAGTCTCTCCCTAAGGATCTATTGCAAGGTTTGAGCTGAAGGATGGAGTTTCTATCACAGTAGTAAAATTTTTAAATGCTATGCAAAAAAGCAGGAAAAAGTGGATCCAGATGCACAGATTAGGAGTTGGGGGGGGGGAGAAAAAATTGTTGTTGATTGAATCCTGGCTCCATCAGGTGAAAAGGGATTGGATTCAGTCAAAGGGCCTCACTTGAGGACCTAGAGGGCCACATGTGGCCTTGAGGCCGCAGGTTCCCCACCTCTGACCTAGATGCACCTAAGGTTATAGGGGAGCTTGCATGTATATCATTAACCTAAGAACAATGGCCTAGATTCACATGGATCCCTTTCTCAGTTAATTTTGAGGAACTTAAGAATACTGATCATTAATTTAAAAATCATCATCATAATATACTTTCACATTCACATAGCTTATCAAACCCTCAGTTAGATCTCTGACCAGTTTAAATTCCATGCAATTAAGCTAGCCAATGACATTTACCCAATTTGCCCTTTCTAAGCAATTAAAGACTTACATCAATAAAAACAGTTGAAGGATGATTTCAGAAAAATCAGGAAAGACTTGTACAAACTGATGCAAAGTAAAATGAGCAGAACCAAGAAAATATTGTACGTAGTATCGATAACATTGTGTGATAATCAACTATGAATGACTTAGCTCTTCTCAGCAACACAACAATCCAAGACAAGTACACAGGAATTATGATGGAAAATGCTATCCACATCCAGATAAAGAACTGATGGACTCTGAATGCAGATCAAAGCATACTTTTTTCACTTTATCTTTTTTCACAGTTTTTTTTTCCTTTTGATATGTTTCTTCTTTCACCACTGTGACTAATATAGAAATGTGTTACATAATTGCACATATATAACCTATATCAAATTGGCTACCATTTTAGAGGGGAGAGGAGGGATGGAGTGAAGGAGAAAAATCTGGAACTCAAAATCTTGTAAAAATGAATGTTAAACCCCAGTTTTTGGGATAAGAACTCACTATTGGACAAAAACTGCTTGGAAAACTGGAAAACAATAGGACACATACTAGGTATAGACCAACATCTCACACCATATGCAAAGATAAGGTCAAAATGGGTGCATGATTTGACATAAAGGGTGATACCATAAGCAAATTAGAAGAGTAAGGAATAGTCTACCTGTCAGATCTATGGGGAGAGAAAGAATTCATAACTAAACAAGAGACAGATAACATTACAAAATGTAAAACAGATAATTTTGATTATACTAAATTAAAAGACTTTTGTGAAAACAAAACCAATGCAATCAAGATTAGAAGGAAAGCAGAAAGCTGGGAAACAATCTTTACAGCAAGTGTCTCTGATAAAGGCCTCATTTCTCAAATACATAGAGAACTAAGTCAAATTTATAAGAATACAAGTAATTCCCCAATTGATAAATTGTGGGTATGAACAGGCAGTTTTCAGATGAAGAAATCAAAACTATCTACAGGCATATGAAAAAGGGCTCTAAATCACTTTTGATGAGAGAAATGCCAATTAAAACAACTCTGAGGTATCACTTCACACCTATAAGGTTGGCTAATATGACAAAAAAAGGAAAATGATAAATGTTGAAGAGGATGTGGGAAAATTGGGACACTGATGTACTGTTGGTAGAGTTGTGAACTGATCCAACCATTCTGAAGAGCAATTTGGAACTATGCCCAAAGAGCAACCAAACTGTGCATACCCTTTGATCCAGCAATACCACTACTAGGTCTGTATCCCAAAGAGATCATTAAAAAAAGGAAAAGGAACTACATGTGCAAAAATATTTATAGCATCCCTTTTTGTGGTGGCAAAATATTGGAAATTGAGGGGATGCCAATCAATTGGGGAATGGCTAAACAAGTTGTGGTATATGAATGTAATAGAATACTATTATGCAATGAGAAATGATAAACAGGCAGTTTTCAGAAAAACCTGGAAAGCCTTGTATGAACTGATGCAAAGTGAAATCAGCAGAACCAGGAAAACATTGTACACAGTATCAGCAACACTGTGTGATGATCAACTATGAATGATTCAGTTCTTCTCAGTAACACAATGATGCAAGACAAGTGCAAAGGACTAAGGAAGGAAAATGCTATCCATATCTAGATAAAGAACTGATAGACTCTGAATGCATATTGAAGCATATTTTTTTCACTTACTTTATTCTTTCTTGTGTTTTTTTATCTGTTTCTTCTTTCACAACTGTGACTAAGATGGAAATATTTTTTTACATGATAGCACATGTATAAACTATATCAAACTGCCTACCATTTTCAGAAGAGGGGAGGAGAAGGAGGGAAGGAGAAAATTTGGAACTCAACATCTTGTAAAATGAATGTAAAAAATTTTCTTGACATGTAACTAGGGAAAATATACTATAAAAATGAATGCTAAAAATTGAGTTTGATTTTTAAAAAAAATTGGTTTTGAAGTACTATCTAAGTCAGGAATAATTTAAAAAGAAGCGAAATATTCTTTTTGTGCTGAGTTGTGTAGTACAATGGGGATGGAAGGATAGCAAGTAGTCAAGAAGATGGCTGGATGAGAGATGCAGGTGTATGTGTGTAGTGGGAAGGAGGAAGCCCAATCCTCAAGTGAAGGAAGAGAGGCTGTTTAAGGGTTCTGTACAATGATTCTGGCTCTGAAATGTACCTCAGAGATTTGCCCTGGATTTAATCATCTGACCTTTTATATAGAAAGGGAGAGGGCCAAAGAGGACATGAGGACACTTCACCAGCTTCCTGGATTCTCAGCCAGGGGAGAGTTCATGTCTCACACTCTGATTAACACTATCTTGCCTGTCCTTTCTACCTGGCAGACAAAGATGCTAGCTACCCTACTGGAGCCAAGGTTTACTTAACACGATTTTTCTCTACCCTGGCCACCTCCCTATCTGCGCATTTGTAGCCACCTTAGTCTGGTTTTTTTTTTTGTTTTTGTGGTTTTTGCTTGTTGTATAGCAATTTTAAAATATATTGTTACAACAGAAACTCTACCCTCTAGACCCTGCATCAGATCCCCAGTCTTTCCCAGGGCAAGAAGAGAATGCTGCTCCTTCGAAAACTACAAATCCCAACATCCTTTGCTAGCCTCTGGACATCTCTCCTTCCACCTGCAGAAGTTTGTCCCTCCTTAAGGCAGATGGATAATAGAGTGATAGATAGATGATAGGTAGGTAGATTGATAGATAGATCTCTCTACTTGCTGACCTTTTAACTTTAACACTTAAACAGATTTGGGAAAGAGGACGGTGTGACCTGTTCTGAATCTGCCATTCCATGATTAACTTTAAGTTTATTTCCTGTTTCATTTGTGTTTGTTACGTCTCATAGCAGCCAGCTCCAAACAACAGATTAAAACCATTAACATCTGCCATTTTGCATCAAAATGTACAATAACTGGGCAAAGGAACAGAGTCTTTAGGGGATTTAGGATGGTGATGTAGACTCTGAAGCTAACCTGCTGTGTGACCTCAGGCCGGATTTCTGAGGGACATTTGGCTAAGAGACAGAATCACTATACAGAACTCTCAAAAGCCTCTGTTGCTTTATCCAATGATTATGTTTCTTCCCTCCCCTCTTACACATACCTGCATCGCTCTCTTTCAACCATCCTTTTGACTTACTCTTCCTTCACCCCCCTAACTGTACTGTGCTGCACAGCTATAAATTACTTTGCAATTTAAAGCATATTTAGTGTGTGTGTTTTCTCAGCATAAACGGATGTTTTTGAAACCACTTTCCCTCCTAATAACTTTTTTTTTGTTAACTTCAAACCCAATGTTTTCATAAATAATGCATTTGCCCTCTGTTGTCTCCATTACAAGTGTCAGATATCTCTCTGTTTTCAGCTGGAGCAGAGTGGCTTCTTCTGAGTTAGCTTTCCTGTTTCTAATGACTATCATGCTCACCTTTCACTCTGGACCATTTTAGCGGCTGGGTACTCTGCTCATGTGTCTCTTTGATTATTAGTTACTCTTTTTTAAAAAAAGTAACTTTCACTTTACATTTTTCATCTGAAGAACTAAAATGAATCAATAATCTCTGTTACCATCTCTTCCCTTCACCTCTCAGATATTAGTGATCATGACTGCACAAGAAGTTAGTTCACATGGGTCACAAAGGGAAACACTCCAGATCAATCCAACTAGAGTAAAAGCAAAGTACCTACAAAAAAAAAAGAAAGAAAAAAGAAAAGATCACATCCTAGCAGTGTTTGAAATGGTTTAGGATGAAACCAATGACATCCCCTTTCTTTTCAGAGGTGTCAGAAACAATCCCACACCTCTTTGATAGTTGTTTCAATTGAATTCGTACCTTCTTATAAACCATCCTATTTTCTAATTTCTCCTATGGGAACAACTGAATTGAATTGAACTCAGCAAACATTTAATATCTGTGTACAATGTACAAAGGCTCTACACCAGGTGATTAGACAGTTGATGGTGACAGACAGATAGGTGATTGATTAGACAGATAGGATGGATCATAGATCTAAAGCAAATGTCTTCTAGTTCAAAAGTGGCTGTCAGCAGCCCACAAAACTCCCTAATGTAGCCAGAACTAGATTAAAATGTCATTGGAAAATGTTTTACAAAATAAATAAGAAGACAATAAAACACAGATAATGTTAATTTGTTGTTTTCTAAGTCAATATTTAGCCCACAGGGATCCCCTTTCTATTTGAGTTGGACTTCACTAATCTCATCCACCTCTCTCCTTTTACTGTAGAGCACAGAAATTTAATGACTTGCCTAAGGTCACACAGATGCTAAGTGTTGCATTCCCTTGACTTAAAACAACACTGGAAATGCCTGAATCCCAGTTTGAAGTCCCTAACTTCATTATATTTTCCCCATAACTTTCTGAGAATCTATTAGTACAAAACTCCTGCACCTAGGCCTTTGATACCTGCCCAAACAGAGTTTAGAATCTACTATCTCACTTCCTTTTTTCCCTGATTTCAAGCATTGTTTACTGGGTCCTGTCAGCTACAATGGTGATGTTAACTTTGCATTTGAAACCATGAAAAGAGCTTTTTTATTAACCCAGATCATACTATGTATGTGTAAAGGTTTGGGCATGGTGGAAGTGGGGGTGAGGGTGGGGAGGAAAAATGGTTTTGAGATAGCTTGAAAATCCTCAGTATGTAGTAGGAAGTGGATTACAAATTATTTCCCACAAAGAATTCCAAACAGTGCATCACACTTTGTTGACTTGGGAATCCAGTAAAAGTGCATTGCAAAGTGGTATTTGCCTACATGGAGAGTTAACCTAAAATGTTTTAAAATGTGCTTCCAAGACACTGCACTTGTGTACTTTTTTATTTACTTAGGATTTATTCTTTAGATCCAAAATAGAATAGTTAGAATATGGTGGAGATAAGTTGGTTCTGTGTTTTAAATAGTCACTCCCTCTTCTCTGTCTTACCCAACCCATTCCTCTGCCAAAGTCTCCTCCATGTGAAAGAGCACAGAACCTATGACAAAATAAGCACTCACTTCCTTTCTTCCCTCCTTCCTTCCTTCCCTCCTTCTTCCTTCCTTCCTTCTTTCTTCCTACTTTCCTTCTCCCTGCCTTCCTTTTTCTTTCTTTCCTCAATTCAGCCCTAGCCCAAGCTATTCCATCTTTCACTCATTTCAGTATAGTCAACAGTCCTCACCTTCAACCGGGAGTGCAGAGCCATGGCATAGATGTGGAAGGAAAGGCCACAGCTGGGAGTTGGGAGCAGGGGAACTATCAGGAGGAAGGAAGGAAGGAAGGAAGACAGGCTCAGGGATAATTATGGAGCTGATCCTGCGATTAAGACAGTGGTCAAGAGAAGAGAGATTGTCCCTATGGCAGCTCTGTGCCAATGGTATCATGGGAAAAGCACCAGACTTAGAGTTAGGAAACCTGGGATTAGTCCCCACTTTGTCAATAACTAGCTGTGTGACTTTGGGCATGCCACTTAATGTCACTGGTGTTCATTTTTCCCACTCCTCATTTATAGGTTCCTAAGTACATAATTCCCATGAGTCCATATGAAATTACTTTGGTCACTGGTACATTTTTTTTTAACATTTTTATTTAAAGTTTTGAGTTTCAATTCTATCCTTCCCTCCCTCCTTCCCTCTCCCTTCCCTGAGATGGTAAACAATCAGATATAGGTTATATATATCCAGTTATGTAAAACATTTCCGTATTAGTCATTTTGTATAAGAAGATTCGAATAAAGAAAAAAAAGAAAGTGAAAAATAGCATGCTTCGGTCTGTATTTAATCAATATCAGTTCTTTCACTGGAAGCAGACAGTATGCTTCATAGTTAGTCCTTTGGGATTTTCTTGGATCATTGTATTGCTGAGAATAGCTAAATCATTCATAGTTCTTCATCAAAAAATGTTGTTACTGTGTATAATGTTCTCCTGTTTCTGTTCACTTCACTATGCATTGATGTAAGTCTTTTCAGGTTTTTCTGAAATCATTCTGCTTATCATTTCTTATAGCACAACAATATTCCATTACAATCATATACCATAGCTTGTTTAGCTACACCCCAATTGCTGGACATCCCTTTGATTTCCAATTCTTAGCCACCACAAAAAAAAAACTGCTATAAATATTTTTGTACAAATAGGTTTTCTGGTATGTATTTGGGATATAGACCTAGCAATGGTATTGCTGGGTCAAAGAGTGTGGACAGTTTTATAGCCCTTTGGGTATAGTTCCAAATTGCTCTCCAGAATGGTTGTATCAGCTCACAACAACACCAACAGTGCATTAGTGTCCCCCACTGGTGAATTCTTGAATGTCTCAATCACAGAGATCCTGGAATTCCTTCATCTAATTATGAGTTCACCTAGAAAAGACCTTAGCTTAAAAAGGTCAATGTCTCCCACTACATCCAGGACCATCACCAATTGTCCTGTTCTATATCATGCCACTGAATCCAGATGGCTCCAGATGAGAAAGTGAGGCTGGTGACTTTGCACAGCCCTCCCTCACTTAAATTCAACTCACTTGCAAGTCATGGCATCACCTTCCTGATGTCATGGTCCTCTTCGAGAACGAAAGACAGACAACAGTTCACCTGGAATAAATCCTGAAACCATCAATGAGCATATCTGAAATATGAATCAAGTTCAAAATCCTTTACTTTGAGATGCCCTGAGTTTTTAATAGCTCCTTTATATCCATGATCAAGGACAAGGGGATTCTTTGCTCTTCCAAGCATTATTTGGTCCCCATAACTCAAAGCTTACGTTACTTGGCTACATAAGTTATATTTTATTCTGAGTTGGGTGTAACCTTGCATGCAGAAGCTTGGGGTGGAAAGCTGTTTCAGATTTCTCCTTTGGGCACCTCGCCACACGTACATGTTGTATTAACTGCCGACAGCTATGCCCATCTAGCTGGCAAGTTGCAAGCCTCACAAACTGTTCAAACCATTTATTTACAAATGCTCACTCTCTTTTTCCTGCTTTAGGAAAAATATGTTGATACCGCATGTCCTTCATGTCATTAAATGTTCAAAATCTTTCCCCCAAAAAATACAGTGGTGAACGGGAAAAGGCAGAGTTCACAGAGCCTGAGACAACCTCAAAACCTAGGCTATTTTAATGGCCGTAACTGGAGATGTCATTGTATATATATATTATTATAACGTTGTAATATATCACGGTTATGGAAAAGCTATATCATGGCCATCAAAAAGTCATAGGTGACAATGGTCGTATGGGTTTGAATGGAACTTTCAAACCAGAGGATAGATCCAGGTATTTTCCATGCCTGTAAGGCAAAAAATTTGTGGGTTCAAGTATGTCTTCAAATTTTCCTCGTTTTCCTTGTTGTCTCCCTGATCCAGACACGCTCCATATTCACCCTTGCTCTTATGCTTTTGCTGATCCTCTTCCCTTATCTTCCTTTTTAGTACAAAATGTCTTACATTTAATGTTTATTGGTTGATTGTCTTCACAGGGCTTTAATCTCAAAGATTTTGAGTAGTCTTCTATAAACTATACTATTAACAAAACAAATTCCACCTCACTCAATTAGTTATGAAGCTCAAAAATAAAGGCAACCACAAATGCTTATTCTAGGCATTTAAAGTGAGAATAATGACCCCAAACCCTTTGGACCACTGATGTGTCTAAGGTACTCCATCTTTTGCTCTAGCAAATCCTCATCCTCTAAAGCCTAACAGACATGAAGTCACTGAATATATAAGGAGGAAACTTCAGAAGACACATTTGACTGATTTTACAAGGTAAGGGGTGTCAGGGAACCCTGTTTCTTTCTGTCACCATTCCAAATAAAAGAAGAAATTATTTCCAGGTCAATTTTAAGAAGGACCACTGAAGAAGTTCAGTTACTGTTAGAAGAAAATGTTTTTTCTTCCCTTACAGTACTATATTCTTTCTTTGACTTTAATTTCCTTTCCTCACTGCCCTTCTAGAAATAGTTCTACAAATATTTGTAAAACAAAAACACAACTTTCTTCTTTCATTGATTGTTCATAATCATTCCCTAATTTTTTTGGATGAGAGTCTGTTTGGGCTTTCAGGTTTAATTTTCTGGTCTAGAGGTGATCTTTCTCATTTTTTTATCCCTCTCTTCCTCCCCCTTCTTGCCTATTCTCAGCCACACCTTTTCCTCAAGTTCACCCATTAAATAAGTATTTGTCTAGTGATTTATTGTTTGACTAAATTAGAGTACTGAACAAACACATGCTGATAATTTTTTATGGTTAGCTTTGGCCACGCTTACATTTTTTTGGTTTGTTTCTTACATATCTATTTTTTTCTTAGTTGGATTGACATGATGTAGATTCTCTGGAAAAAGAGAGTTCATGCTAAGTTCATACTAAAGATGAGGGAAAAGGGAGAGAATTGATAGATGGGATAAAGAGAAAGCAAAGGAACTGATAGATGGGAGGTGGGAGGTATAATCCCTGTTGAAGTCATTTGCCCTATTCTAACCACACACTTCACACCCGATAGGCTTGATGCAGGTCCAAAGACTTTCTAAAGGGTATATAACTGTTGTCATGTTCCAGTGATACCACAAGCTCCTCAACTCTATTAGGAAGGCAATAGAATCAGGAGAATGTATTGTAAGGAAATAGTGTTGTTGTGAACTTTAAGAGAGGAATTAGAGACAAGGAAGATGGATACATTAAACATGGTTCCTTTCATTAAACCTCACTAATGCTTTCCTCCCTAAAATTACTTTGTATTCATTTGAATACGCTTTATATTTACTTGTATGTATGTGGTGTCCCCTCAGTAGAATGTAAGCTCTTTGAAGAGAGTATTTCTTTTTTTGGTTTTTGTTACTCCATGGTCTTGTCTAATGCCTCGAACACAGTGGGTATTTAATAAATGTTTATTGAATTGAATCGATCTTTGGGTGACTATATAGCATAAGCATAGTTGAGTAATGATCTGGCAGTGTGCAGAAGGAGCAGTCATCCTTGATTGGGCAAGGGTGTAGGTCAGATTTGTAAATGCACTGGCCCTTAGGCAGAGCCTAGGACTTTCCTGGGCTGATGAACCTCCTTTGGGTAGACCAGAAACAGGAAGGCTAGCAGCTCCTCATCTAGAGTAGAGATAATGTCAGAA
The DNA here is from genome assembly GCF_900497805.2 of Vombatus ursinus. NCBI lineage: Eukaryota > Metazoa > Chordata > Mammalia > Diprotodontia > Vombatidae > Vombatus > Vombatus ursinus. Next base: position 43,046,194 of record NW_020948983.1, on the reverse strand, counting down.
GCCACGGGGCCATGGGACCAGTCAATCAATAAACATTCACTAAGTGCATCCTAAGCACTGGGGATCCAAAAGAAGGTAAACGACATCCCTGCCTCTGAGAAACTTATGACCTAAGGGTGAAGGAAGTGCATAAATAACTATGTACAAACAAACTATATGCAGTATAAATTTGAAACAATCAGCAGAGAGAAGCCACTAAAGAATTAAGAAGAGCTGGGAAAGCCTCCCTGCAGACGGTGGGATTTCAGCTGGGACATGAAGGAAGCCAGAAAAGCCAGGAGGCAAAGATAAGGAGGGAAAGAATTCCAAGCATGGAGGACAGCTAGTGAAAATGCCTGGACTTGGAGCGTCTTGTCTGAGCGGAGATGGAGCGTCTTGTTTGAGGAATAGCAAGGATATCAGTGTCAGTGGATCAGAATACAAGGGGTGAGGGTGGGGGTGGGGGAGGCGAGGAGGTGAGGGGGAGAGGGGTGTAGAAGGAAAATCCAGTGAGATTTGAGAATAGAGTGTAGGGTTAAAGAGAGATATATGTATATAGCTTAAATCTAAGCATATATTTAGAGAGCCATCCGGGTGTGCATTGGACAGGATATTTTATATTCTGAATAAGTATATTCCTTGTAGTTTGTACCTTAATTTTCTCTCGTAAATAAAATACTGCCTAAACTTCCTATACTTGTTAAGAAGAAGAAGTAGGGGACTTGGTACAGAATGTTGTAAGCTACAGGGATTGAATGGTGAAACACTAGTCTAAAATGCTAAAGTAAAGTTTAGCCCAAGATTCAAGTCAAATAGTTTCACCAGAACCAGCCAGATCTTTGAACTAGTTAGAGCAAATGAATTTGGGCACAGATTTTCCCTCTGGGAGAGGTTTAGTGTGATCTGTACCCCCAGGAACAAATGGGCTGCTCAGTGTGTTCTTATATGCCTGGGAGGCTTTACCCTCAAGGTATAAACATGTGGGAAAATCTTTTTTGGTTTCTCTCAATGAAGCGAGGCAAATACATTCAGCTTAGACTGAAGGTTATCTAGTCATCTGATCATAGCATTTACATCTAAAGGATCCTTGAAGATACTTTAGCCAATCTCTGAGGCCTATAGAGGGAAAAAGTGATTTTTTTCAAAGTGACACAGTAGTAATCAATTGATCAACCAGCATGATTAATCACCTAGTATGTATCAGGTACTGTGCTTAGCACTAAGTATATGAAGACAAAAAAAAAACAAAACTTGCCTTCAAGGAATTGATAATCTGTTGGAGAAGACTACTTGTACCCATATAATTATATACAAAGTAAATACAGGCGGCTTTATGGAGTGAAGTCAGTATCTTCCATGGAGGGACAAGAAAGGCTTCATGTAGAGGTGGCACTTGAGCAGATTTTTAATTCAAATCCAGCTTGTGCGACTCCCAAGCCTGGTGTTTTTTCCATTATGTTACAAGTTTTTGAGGGAAACCTGACTTCTGGAGATGTAGACAATTGTCAACCTTCAAGCTAGGAACTTTGAGCCACTGGGTGTAAGTGGGAATCAGAGATGAAGTTGGCTTGAGGCCTGTTAATAGATTTTATCATGTTATTGGGGAGAAAAATTTTAATAAATTGCAGGGCATTGTTTAGAAATTGTTATAATGTATCATTTTTCTTCCTTTATTTGTATAAACTAGAACACAATATTTATGAGAATTAAATATATATTACATATTTATTTGTTTCGTTCATGCACATAACTTTTTTAGTTCTGAATTCCAAAGGACAAAGTATAGTGCTAACACCCTGCAAAACAAAATTTTAAAAACCAAGCTCGAAATATACTAACTGCTTTCAGCAACTCTAAAACTCAAAAATTAGTAGGAAAAAAATGTAAAATATATCAGGCAGCTCCAAAGTACCACTGTCATCATTAGTTTTATTGGTGGGAGATAGCCATTAACAACATTAGTTGTGAAACTACAAAATTCTGAACCAATGATAATAGACCTCTGATAAATAATAATAATAATAATAATAATGATAATAATAAACAGAAGCAATGCTATTGCCAGTAGCATGGGTCTTGGCTTTTCTGTTTTGCAGACATTGAATCACCTTGTGACCTCATTGTCATCCTATAGCCTGGGCACTGTCAGGAGGTGGGGAACAGCCACATTTCCTTTAATTAGCTCTCACCTGGAATATTACATGCTGCTAGACTACTAGCAAATGAAAAGTCTGGGGAAGGGGAGTTAAAAATGAGACAGCGCATTCACTTATTCCTGCTTTTGCTTAAATGTCTTCTGATTCCCAGTAGAAAATTAGTCCAATATAATACTACTTGATCATTCCTCCACTAGGTTGCCCCATTAGCAACTCAGTTTCAGAATAGGTATTGTTTTCCTGCAGTTCCCTCTGGAGGAATGTGGAGGAGCTTTCTTCAATCAGACTTATCTTGAACCCCCTTCTATGCACAAGTTAATTATTTAATGAAGAAGACAAGCTCATTTTCTTTCGAATTTTTGGTCATTGCTGTTGATCTACTGTTTTCTATTCAGCCCATTTCTGCTGTACGCTATATAAAAAAAAACTTGTCCAAATATTTTTCTTGATCCAGTTTTCTGATTCATCGTGTGCAGGAACTGCTGTAATTTCATCTACAGCATGACTCAGACAGAGCTACAGTATGTAGGCCTTGTAAAAGGAGAGAGCCCCAGAAGTCTGTCATGGTAGGAAAGTAGTGCAAGTCAGCTGCAAATGCTTTTACCCTGTTGGCATCAACCAAATGTTTACTCTCAATAAACATTCTCTCCAAATTGACTAGTCTCAGATTAAATCTCTTTTGTCTAAGATGATTAATGGAGACCTGAAAGAAGCCTATGCAGAAGAGTGTGAAGTGCACTTTGTACCTTTTCCAAGGTTGTTGGGTTTTTTTGGTTTTTTATTAAATTCATTTGCATTTCATAAATTACCTTGGCTGCAAAATGAAGTACTCTGCTGCAATAGACAGGGACTGAAACTATTCCCCACCCCAACCCCCCATCCCACTCTCCCTTTGACACAGGGGAAAAAACCCAGGGAGAAGTTCTGAACTTCTTAGAAAACAGGAGAAGTGAAACATCTGAGTGAGTGACCTAGATTCTACATCTTAAGGACGGACAGGTAGAGCCCACTTATCTTTTTTAAGGGATATCAGCGTAGTGGGAAGGGAGTACTGACATTTCAGAATGATACTTAGGAGAACTAAGACCCAGACACTTATGTCATGCGTTTGTCTCCTGGTGAAACAATGATTTCCTCATCTAGCAGGGTTTTCTCTTTCTGAAAATCCACAAAGAAAACAAGTTGTACTTCTGTTTCAATTTCTACCAAGAGACATATAGGGAAGCTTAACAAAACAGCAGCATATGAGCATGTTGAGTCCAGGTCCTTTTGTCATCTGACTTTCCAAAATAGAGATGGGTGTCCATAGTGGGCATGTTTTCAGGCCTAGCAAGGAGGGCACCCTAATACTGGGCCACCAGCATAATTGTTTTGTAGTACTGATGAAGTAGTGATGTAGTACTGATTTAAAAGTCAATGTAAACCCACTTGGATGACTGGATATCAATGCAATGACATACCTGTCCCCCTCTGCCTGGGACACGCAGACTTCAGACAACTATCTGAATAAATAGGCAGATCTCTCCCTGGGCCCTAAAGGTCAACCAACTGGGGTTTTCCTGACCAGAACAAGACTCTGAGCTTCCCCCAGAGAAAGGGACCTTGTCACCTGCTGGCTTAGATCTACAGAGCTCTGATCTAGAGGCCAGCTGCAGAAGTGCCTTGGCTGATCTCAGCTGCTTATAGCTTCTGGGAGTGGGTCAAGGGGGCTCCTTCAGAGGAGACAGCTGAAGCCCTGGGCCAGGCACACGTCAGGGAGACAACTGGCAGGAGGGAATTTTTAGGCAATAAATACATCAATTAATTTAGTTTGATACTGGCTTGACCTACCTGTGAGCAATTACTATTCTTCCAATTATTTAGATCTGTTTTTTATTTCTATAATGATTGTTCTGTAGTGGTATTCATATAATTTTTCTGTGTATTTTGGTAAGTAGATACCCAAGTATTTTATACGAGGAGAGAATTGTTAGGGAGAATTGCTGTGAGGATCACCCCAGATGGCATTGAGGAAGAAGGGAGAGGAAGGAACTATCCCCACTTAAGATGAAGAAACTGAGGCACAGAGAGGATATGTGACCTGCCTGAGGTCCTCTAGCTGGCTAAAGGCAGAGCAGGGGACTGAAGTTTGAGTCACATGCCTTGCACCAAGAAACAAAACTGCTGGATAAGGTGGAAGGAGTACATTTTATCCTCCATTTCCTCATTCTCTGCAGAATTTGACTGTTTTATTTCAGAGGATAGAAAATTAATTTAAGGATCACTCCTGCCTAAATCTCATTTTCTCATGATTCCAGAGTATTCGGAGGTGACTAAGTGTTTAAGGTCACAACAGCACACAGCACTCCCTGCTTCCCAATATAGCTGAGAAATACGCTCTTGCCCAATAGTCCTCCTCCAGAGAATGAGGAGGCAGAAGGTTCATTACAGAATTTCTCTAGTGATGAGAGAAATAGTTCTGAGAGACAAGACTTAAGTGAAATAACACCTCCAAAGCACTGTTAAAATCAAAGGGCTCTGTGGCAGTTAGTTGTTACAGTGGTATGACTGCTTCCTCCACAGTGTGGTAATTTTTCTGGAAAAATGCCCATTTCAATAATAATAATATGAATAACAATTGATATCTATATAACACCTTAATGTTTGCAAAACATGTTCCTCACAATACCACTATGAGGGAGAAAATAGAAATATTATTTCCATTTTACAAGTGAGGATAATAATCACACAGTATCAGAGATAGAATTCAAACCCAGGTCCCATGACTCCAAGTTCAATGCGTTTTCCATTACCTTCCACAAATGATTGAAAGAAAATAATGTGAATTTGAGGAACTGGAATTATATGCCTTGCAGTGGGGAGCATGAGGACATTTGTTTTCTAGTGGGCATCCTTACTTGGGCAATAAAAATTGTCAATAAACTTGGGTTTTTCATGCTTTTTCCTCTTTTTCCTACCTCTTCCTTTTAGAACCTAGGAGCTTGACTATTCAAGAGTTTGTTTTCTTGGTTTCAATATATGAATCTTAGATTATAAACTTACATAAGGCAGGAACTTTGTCTAAGCAGTCCTTGTTGACTACAAAAAGTAGTCATGTCTTTAGGATTATAGCATTTAGTGTTATAAGGAACCTTAGAGATCATGTAATCCAAGTTCCTTATTTTACTGAGACCCAGAGAAGTTAAATAAATTTGCTTAGAGCTGGAATTCGATCTGACTCCAAATCAGGGCTGTTTCTACCACACCATACTTAATAAAACCTTTTCTATAGATGTTAAGGACCTAGAGGAGGCCTTCTGGTAAAGTTAGTACAATTAAGACTTTACAGCCGGTGTGCAAATGGAGGCCACTAACCCTAGGAGAGGTCAGCATTCTTGATTTGCCCGTAGCACAGTGTAGAAGACTAGATTTGGAGACAGGAAAAACCTGAATTCAAATATTGCCTCTTACACATTGTAGTTCTATGATATTGGACATTTTTTCTCTGAGCCCAGTTTACACTACCTACCTCCAGAGATCTTAAAGCACTACATAAATGTAAGTAGTTATTATATATGTATATTATATATATGTATATTATATATATGTATATGTATAATATTATATTATATGAAGGGATGGCTGGATCTTGGGTGGTGAAGAGGCAGCCATGGAATGGAGAAAAGAATACAACTCCTGTCCCAGGATTAGGTTTAGTACTGAATCTTACATTTTTCTCTTTCATTTCTATTTTAGAGCACAGGGGATGGGTTAAACAAAAAAGTCTGTTATTTCTGTGTTGAACAAAGCTCAAGATTCAGAAGGGGAAGGAACTTGTATCAAGTATAGTTACACAGGATAATACCTTAAAATGTACTATTTGAGCCATGAAGTAAATGGGGGAAAAGGTAATAGGAAAACCCAAATAATTTGGAACTCCTTCTCTTAATTTGGAAGACAAGCAAATGTAAACCTTGCAAGTGAATTCAAGGTCAATGTATGGTATTTCAATCATTAGACATTCATAGATTAGCAGGTTAATACAAAAGCAGTCTCTGTAGATGAATTACATCCAGAAGTGTTGTTAGTCCTTGAAGTTGACATTGAAAGGGTTCAGTTATCATAGGAAGAGTGAGCCTGTTTAATTTTGATAGGGGGCTTAATTATTTTGATAAATACTCTTCAAGTTTAACACTTTCACTTCAATTAGAACCAGGAATGAGATCGTTGCAGAATCCCAGAATCTCAAAGTTGGAAGGGACCTCAGAGGTCCAGTCTCTACCTGAATAAAACTCTCCTCTGCAGCATGCCCATGCCCAATAAGGGATCGGATCATCCAATATTTGTTGGAAGACCTCCAGAGAGAACAAACATCGCTACCTCACAAGGAAGCTTCTTCCATTTTGGACTTTAATAGTTTGCAAGTTTTTCCTTTTATCAAACCTAAAAATGCCTCTTTGCAACAATCACCCATTCATTATTCCTCATTCTGCCCTCTGAAGCCAAGTACAGTGGATCATTTTAGATTCTGTTTTCTCTGACGAGGAGAAGGATCTTGACAAAAATGGCTAATAGGGCATTGATACCTAAGATAAGTAGGGAGATAATAAGAAAGCACCTAGCTCATCAAGTTTAAGTCATGAGACCCAGATGAACTGCATCCCAGAGTACTGAAAGAACTGGGAGATGTGATTACTGTCAGTAATCTTTGAAAGATCATAGACATTGGGAGATACTTGAGAATGTTGTCCCGATTTCCAAAAAGGGAAAGAGAATGGAGTCTGAAAACTATAGACCATTAAGTCTGATTTTGAATCTTGAGAAAAATTCCAAAACATCTTATTGAAGAGATGGTTTGTGAATATCTAGAAGAGGAAATGATGATCAGAAAAAGCCAGCATGGTTTCATCAAGAATAGATTATGCCAGGCTAATATAATGCCACCTGAGACTGAATTCATGTCTTTGGCTGTTCTATCATGCTGTTTTGATTCATGCCAAAGTATGACCTGGAATCAGCTCTGCCTCCTGGATTCTCTGCTCTCCTTCAAGATTCAGCACAAATCCCACCTTCTATAGGAGGCCTTTCCTGGTTCCCCTATCCCTACCCCTCCACTCTATTACTAGTGCCTTGCTTCTGAGATTAACTTCCATGTACATTGTATGTGTCTTTTTTTGTAACATAATTATTTCCATGTGGTCTCCTCCATTAGAATATGAGCTCTTTGAGAGCAGGGACTTCTTGCCTTTCTTTATGTCCCCAGCATTTGGTACATAGTAAGCACTTAATAAATGCTTGTCACTGGCCAAAATGATTTCTAAAGTTCAAGTCTAACTGCATCACCATTCCTACTCAATTAAACTACATTGTTAACCTATTATCCCAAAGAGAGAATATCACCTCCTATAATTCTTTACAACAGGGCCCCATCCTACCTTTCCAGCCTTATTATACAGTACTCTCCTCCACATACTCTGGTCCAACCAAACTGGCCAACTTACTGTTCTTCACAAACAATGCTCCATCTCCTCTCCTCATGCCTTTGCAGGGGCTGTCCCCCATTCCTGGAAGCCTCCCTTTCCTATGCCTCTTGAAATCCCTGGTTTTCTTAAAGATTTAGCTTGAGTCACCTTCTGAATGAAACCTTTCCTCAAACTCCTTTACTTTCTTTCCACCAATATCATCTTGTTTCTGTTTTGATTTCTTTTTATAGATCCATGTATATATGACACATCTTCTACCTCATTGGAATGTAAGTTCCTTGAGGGCAGGGACTATTTTCACTATTGTCTTTGTAGCTTCAGCACTGTAACAGGGTGCCTGGGCATATGGTTAATTGATTATTGTTGATTGATAGTACCTAAGACTAGGGATGTGATAATCTTTCCGGGCCACCCACTCAGACCTCCTTTGGAGTGTTGGGTTAAGCTCCACATTTTAGGAAGGACACAAATAAGTGTCCAGAGCAGGGTGATCAGAATGCTAATGGGCCCTGGGATCTTGCTATCTGTGGATCACTTGAAGGAATCCCCTTAGCCTGGAGAAAAACTCAGCCCCCAACCCCAGCTAGCCACCAATTACTAACCTCTTGTGGGTATTTTTCCTTCCTGCAGAATGGACCACTACCAAGAGGCAGATGTGCCTAGATTCATCACATCTAGGAACAGCTAGGTGGTGCAGTGGATAGAACATTGGGCTTGGATTTAGAAAGACCTGAATTCAAACCTGGCCTCAGACATTTACTAGCTGTGTGATCCTGAGCAAGCTACTTAACCTCAGTTCTCATCCCTAAAAGAGGATAATACTAGTATCTACCCCTCAAAGTTGTTGAGAGGACTAAATGAGATAAGAATTGCACGGTGCCTGGCACATAGCAAGCACTATATAAGTATTAGCTATTATCATTATTATTATTATTATTATTATTAATCAGTTTCTTCATCTGAAAAATGAGGATAATAATAGCACCCATCTCCCAGGGTTGTTGTGAGGGTCAAATGAGATATTAATTGCAAAGCGTTTAACATGATGCCTGCTGGCACATGGTAAATGCCATATAAATGTTAGCTATCATCATTACCACCATCGATAGCAGATTGACAACAGGTCCCTACCGATCCTCATCTACTCATATTTTCTAAAACGTGACCTTCTTTCTCTCACCCACACTTGAGTTTTTGTTATCACTTGAAACTTTCTCATAATTTGTGTTTCAAGCAATAGTATCAGGCAGTTTAAAAAAAACATTTCGGGCAAATTTTTCTGCTTTTAGATTCATTACACGTCCTCGGCATGTTGCCTGGGACATGACTTGATTTAGAAAGACAAGAAATAGTACAATATAGCTATATACTGCACGAAGAACATTAAAATCAGTATTATATAAAAGGTAAATTGTGAAATACTCTTTGCTTTGTAAAAGGATTCATCCAAAGAATTCCTTTAAATATCAAGTGTATATTACTTAGGATTTGACTTCACAAACATTTGATTTACACACAATTAATTGTTCTGAAACACTCTGACTATATAAGTGAGGTACATCGGCACAAATACTCCTCGGGTCCATTTTTACATAGATTCCTTTTTCTGAACATACTCCTATAGAGAAAAGAAGGGTAAAGAAAAAAAAGGATCTGGGAAGGTGTAGGGAGAAGGGTCAGGGGAGTGGGGAGAGAAAATGGAATACAAATGCTCTGAACTTTAAAGAAAGGGCTCTTCTTCCCTCCTAGGTCACCCTGGCTCTTCATGTGAATCTTACATCTCCAGCAGCTGCATCGCATGCAGCTCATGGCATCCTCAGAAGCGCCCTAATAAATGCATGTCGGAAAAGTGCTCTGTCCATAGGGACCAATTTCTTTTTCCATCACCTGTGGCTTCTCAACACGAAATTAAAGGAAGAGGCAGGTAATTGAGGCTTCCAGAGTTCCATTGCTGCCAGGGGACCCTGAGTCCAGGCAACTTCTTGCCCCTTTGTCACTTCCATGGCTGCAAGGAGTGTTTGCTACTGATTGTTCCTGTTATTCATTAAAGACTGAATCCACCCCCAGCATTGATTCCAACAGAGGGCCATTGTTCAGAATGTGCTGGTGTTTAGTACCTAGCCAGAATAATCTCTTCTCCCAAGGTCCCTGAGGCTGTATTCCTCCCTTCCCCCAAATAATGCTACCTGCACCAATGGGATGGAAGAAACAACAGGCCTTCAGCTACCAAAAATTGGGAAAAAATCACAACACATGCCTGTACATGTGTATAAGAAGATATTAGCTAACATTTATATAACACTTTAAGGTTTATAAAATGCTTTACGTACAGTATCTCATTTCATCTTCACAACCACCCTCCCATTTTACAGATGAGGAATCTGAGGCTGAAAAATTTGAAATGATTTGCTCTGGTTCACATTGCTAGTAAATGCCTGAGGTAGGATTCCTACCCAGGTCTTCTGACTCCTATTCTGTACATGAAGTCAAGAGTCAGCATTCGTTGCTACTTTCATTTCAATAAACTGGCAAAAACTCCTTCGCTGAATGGTGTACACAGACGAGTTAAACATGCTGCTGGGGACCCCATAAACCCACCAAACAGGAGTACAATATAATTGGGATATATTAACTAAATAAAAATACAATAAAATATAGGAAATATCATATTTTAAAACTAAGTCAATATGCTGCCTGTAGGGATACTTATCTATAGATTAGTGGCCCCAATTTCTCTTTGAGATGGACACCACTGATGTTTAGGAATATGTCTTAAAATGTTCTTCCAAAGCCATTGCTAGAAGTAGTAAAACTTTCACCTGGGATAAGGTGTATGGTAGGGAGAGGTGAGCAGAGAGTGGTGCTGCCTGGTGGGGATACCAAGGAAAGATCTGTTGGGTAGGGGAGCATGGGATGAGAAGGCCAGCGTAGGGCCAGCAGGGGAGGGTGGGTGGATGAGGCTGGAGATGGCCACCACTGCTATCAGCATATTGGGTTAGACAGGGAAGAAATTCTCTCCAGAAAAGTGCTATCAGCACCTTTTAATATTCCTCTCTTTGGCAAAATCCCTGCTGTCCCAACCTAGTTACAGCTCTGCCTAAATCTAAAATTTATTCCTTTCTTTTTACCTTAGGTATAAGGAGCAGACCTCCTTTCCCTCATCCTCACTGCATAACGCAAGCTAGCCTGGTGCAAGTGACCTTTTGCTAACCTCAGGTTCCCTCCATGAGAATCTGTCTGTTCTCTCTGTCCTGGCCACCAAAAAGAACGTTATCTCTGATAAGTTCTCCCAGCCCCAAGTTGACTAATGGCCACCCAACCCTATCAGTCAAGTGTTATGAAAGGAACGCCGGCATGGCAGCCGAGCCCTGCATCACAGGACACAGAGGAGCCACCCCAGCTCTGACATCAGGGAAGGAAATGCCACATTTGAGTCAATAACATGGCTTGGGACTGGGAGTCTAGCTCTAGGAAAACAAATGCTTGCAATTCAGACTTCTGTGCTCTGTTTGGCTAAGTATCTGTTACCAAAGAAAACAAACTCCTCTGAGTGGATGTCTCTAAGCAGGTTTATCTCCTTCTGGAGGAGGAATAATCAGCAGACACAAAGTGGCAGAGGAGGGGAGCCATGTGCTACCAGCCTAAGCCAAGCTGCAAGAGCTGAGGATGTAGCAGGCCTGAGCAGCCAGCCAGCCAGCCCTCAGCTCCACAGTAGGACTCCATTCTCACCTCCCCGGCTGGCCCCACACAGTGGGAGAGGACCCCCATGCAATCCAGGCTCAGGGCTGGAGTGTTTCTGTCCTGATTAGTCACGGTGCCAGGCATCATCAGAGTTGCCGGGCAGAGAGTGCAGAACACGAGGAAGACCAACTGAGGGGATTTGCTGGGTCCGACACTGAGATGCTGTGCTGAGAAAGGGGGTTTGTTTAAAGGAAATAAAAGATTACCAACTGCCCCCCAGAAAGCAGAGATACCTCTGACTGGTAGAATCAGACAAATTAAATCAAACACAGGCTTAGCACTGCTGAGGCATGACATGAAAGATGCTTTGATACAATTTCTGACCTTTTTGTATGAAGCCCATCCAGCGTGAAAAGTATTCTTCATTTCTACTGATTACAATTGTTAAAGCAGAGACACATTGCCATTCTGAGGCAATGAGCCCAATGAGGATCCCTTAATCCTTAGGGAAACAGGTGGATATTAGCGCAGAGATAGGACCAGACAGCCCTCATTAGAATGGCTTTTTAAAAGCCTCAATCTCTCTAACAGTCTTTAAATACAATTGCCTCTCCAATTTCTCCTAAGTCATTTTTACCATCACCCCTGAAGTATTTGTGCCTGGCCTGACTCTGAAGGGCCTACCAGTCTGTCAGTTCCCAGTTGTCTAAGTGATTTGCCCGTACAACAGATGATTTTAATAAACTCCGTCTCCATCCTTCTGCTGTTCTGCCAGCTTGTCGTGGAGTAGACAGTCTGGTTGGGCAGCTGCTGCCCCAGTGCTTCCTCAACCAGGAAGGAGTGGACAGGGGTACAGAACAGGGAGAGGCTGTGAATGAGTACATGGGCAGGTGTGAGTGACTATCAGCAAGTCCTGGATTTTCCGTGCTACTGGTAGTAGACTCTACTAGCCCATACAATAGAAATGGCTTGGGATAATTCTTTCACGGGCATCTTGGAAGAGTAGGCAATTCTACTATTCTTAGCTCTGCAAAGCAAGGAAAGATTAGAAGGGAGGCTGAATTTGCTTGGGAGGAGAGGCTTCCCTGTTGTTCCTGACTTCTTAAAGTCAGGAAGAACTTAATAGTCATGTGACCCTGGGCAAGTCACTTAACCTCTGTTTGACTCAGTTTTCTTAACTGTAAAAATAAGGATAATAATAGTTCCTACCACGCAGGGTTGTTGTGAGGATCAACTGAGATAATATTTATGAAAAACACTTAGCACAGTGCCTTGGACATAGTAAGTGCTATAGAACCACCTATTCCCTCCCCTCTCCCCCATGGGTAACTAGAATATAGAATATAGTAAATGAGACTGAGGGATTAACAATAGTTGGAGAAGGAAATGGCGAACTATTCCAGTACCTTGCCAAGAGAACTCCAAAAGGGGTCACAAAGAGTCGGACGGGACTGAAAGCAACTGAACAGCAACATAGACCCAGTACCTGGAAGTTCAGCTCCTGGCAAATGAATATCCTCTCTCCCACCTAAAGTGGCTTCTCCACTTGATTCTGCCCACCTAGTTCTCACCCTTTTCAAAAGCCAGTTCAAGATTCACACCCCTCACTAACCCTTCCTTGAGAGATGGGAAAGAGTGTGAGACTAGGTCAGAGATCTAGAGTAGGAAGGGACCTCAGAAGCCAAACCCTTCATTTTACATATAGACAAACTGAGGCCCAGGGAAGCTGAGTGACTTGTTCATGGTCACACAGATAGTAAACATCAGAGGTGGGTTTTGAACTCAGGTCTTCTGCTAGGTGGATAGAATGCCAGGCCTGGAGTCAGGAAGATCCGAGTTCATATCCAGCCTCAGATACCTACTAGCTGTGTGACCCTGGGCAAGTCACTTACCCACTACTTGCCTCAGTTTCCTCATCTATAAAATGGGGATAATAATAATAATAATAATAATAACCCTACCTCACAGGGCTGTTGTGAGGATCAAACAAGATAATAATTGCAAAGCACTTAGCATAGTGCCTGGCATACAGTAAGCACTATATAAATGTTAACTACTAGTATTGTTATTATTATACAATTACCATTATGTTATATAACATAATATGCAGTATATAATAATATGGGGCAGGTAGATGGCTCAGTGGATTGAGTACAAGGGGTGTTGATTCAGGAAAACCTGAGCTCAAATCCAGCTTTAAATATTTACTAGCTGTGTGACCTTGGGCAAGTCACTTAATCTGTTTTCCTAGGAGGCAGCTAGGTGGGCTCAGTGGATAAAGCACTGGGCCAGGAATCAGAAAGACCTGAGTCCAAATCAGTCTCAGGTACTTACTAGCTATGTGACCCTGGGCAAGTCATTTAATCTCTGTTTGTCTTAACCCACAGGAGGAAGAAATGGCAAACAACAACAAAAAATAATACGACCAAACTGTGTGATCCGAGCAAGTTATTTATACCTTGGACCTCAGTTTCTGTGAAAGGGGGATAATAATGTGAAAGGGAGAATCAAAGATGATAACGACTCCCTAGTATTTTGAAAAGTAGAAAGGGCTTTCCAGATGTAAGGTGTTAACGGGGGACTCTGCAAAATAGCTCTTCTTCCAAGGTCCCTCGTTTCCCTCTTACAGACTCTACTCTTTCTTTTCTTTTATGCCATGTTTCTATTCCTCCCCCAACTCAGTCAGCAAGGATAGCACTCTACACACAGTGGGCCCTCAGTAAATACTTTTGCTTGCCTGCCTGACCTTGGCCGGGCCAGTCACTTGGTTTGTCTGTGTCAGCATTTCCTCTCCTGTAAAGTGGAGATAATACTATTAACTGAACTCATAAGGGGTCTGTGCAGGAAAACGAACAAAAGGCGAAGCCCTTGGCAAACCTAAACAACTCTAAATGCTAAATAATCAAAATGCATTCCTACTCACCCCCACCTCCCCCTCAAAATACCAAGCGGAGGTGAATGTAAATGATCGAAGAAGGAACAGGGACAGACCTAGTGGGACAAGGGGGATGGGAGCCGGAGGGAGTCCAGGCTTGCAGCACCACTGCTCAGGGTGCGATGAAACAGGTCTAGTGTTTGGTGTGAAGCTGACATGGGTAACCACAGCAGCAAACAGCCCCCTCAAATTTCACACTCTCTATGGGGAAATATACCCCAGAGACATTAGTTAGCCCTGTCTCAAGAGGTCTTTATCACACCTTCCTTCACCCCCCCCTCAAGAAAATACTACAACAAGGTTTCATGCAACCAAATAATTTTTCACAAGTGCAATGTAAATCTCCTTTGATCACTGATACTTTCCTCACACCCCTCATCTTGTCTGGAAAATGGCCCCTCAGCCTTCCCCCAGTGTCTGCTAGGAGAGGAAGGAAGGGAGAAAAGGTTAACACATTGAAAGAGCTATGGAAAAATCAAAGTGTCCCATGGCTCCGAGGAAAAAGCCAAGAATGATTAGATTCAACTCATTTAGGTGCAAGGAGGGCCGCAAAGAGCACAGGACTTCTGAGAACAGGAATCTAGGTCACCTATGATCAGAGCCCCTCAGCAGGTACATTCTGGGCTAAGTGAACTGAACATTGTCACAGGGATATTTCACCATCACAGAAGAACAGTTTAAAATGTAGGGTGGATAGGTTTTTTTTTTTAAGTTAACTTCTTCCAATCTTCCTCATTAAAACATATTTTCAGATAACAAGCACCTCCTTTCCTCACGTGAATACATTTTGTAAAGATGGTTTTTAAATGCAAGGGCCTCTGTGGTTTTCCAAGTATGTCACTGGGCAGATATAACCCTTCTCCATCTCTAGATACTGACAGGTTCCCTTTCATATCCCTTTAACTTGCTGAAATTTCTCAGCAAATTTGATGTCTGGGTCAAAGTCACAAAGAGGATTAAAGGGACGGTAAAATAGGTTTTCTCTGAGAAAAGACTAAAGGAGCTGGGTTTGTTGATCCTGGAGAAAAGAAGCCTCAGACATGGCTTATGCTACCTTCAAGTACATGGAGAATTTTTTTTAAAAACTTGAGGTATACTGATCAGCTGTTCCCCATGTTTTCGGGAGACAACCAAAGGAAACAGGCTTAGATCAAAGCAGAAGAAATTGATACAGGACAGAAAACAGAATTTCCTGTCTTTTATCAACGTGAGAAAACTCTGCAGTGAACTACATAGGGAATTGTGAATCTGGTTATGCAAAAGAGAAGAACTGTGGACTTGGATGGTAGAGGTGCCTAAAGGCTAGAATTAGTCTAGACTAGGAATTCTTCACCTTTTTTTTTTTTATTAGTGATCCCTTCGGCAATCTAGTGACGCATATGGGCCCCTTCTCAAAATAATGGTTTTAAATTCATAAAATAAAACACCAAGGATAACAAAGGAAACCAATTATATTAAAATACAACTATCTAGCTAGCTATTATACATTTAATTCACAGAACTCAAATTGAGAACCTCAGTTCTAGATGGTCTTGAGAATATAATAATTCTGTGATGTGAAGACTGAAGAAAGAGGGACTTCCCCAAAGTACTAGAAGTACTATTATACATTTAATTCACAGAACCCAGATTGAGAACCTCAGTTCTAGATGGTCTTAAAAGCTCTCATATCCTTGAGAATATAATAACTCTGTGATGTGAAGACTGAAGAAAAAGGGACTTCCCCGAAGTACTAGAAGGGTGACATAACTGCTTCATTATCTTTTGATTCCTAACAAAGAGGTTTTAAACTTGAATAGCCTGGGGCTCAGTTTTTCCTTGGAAAGAGTGAAAGTGATGCTCACTCCTAGGCTTCAGCAGTCCTCAGGTGCAGAGCCAATAAACTGGATTTCCTTGACCTGGAATTATATCAGAAAGTGATGGTTAGGAGTTTATTCTATCTCCACCATCAGTATCTTGGTTATTGATCACAAGATATGAGTTTAAAACTAATAGCTACAGGGAGATGTCTGGGTTTTCTGTGGGATTTGTTTATACAGGATAACTTTTGACATCATCAAGACTTGGCTGGATAGGGACTAGACTTATGATTTCTTTGGTCTAGAGAACTTCTAGATTAGGAATCTCTTTCTATCAATCAAGCCAGCACTTTTTTCTGCAATTTTTAGTCTTAGAGAGCTGCCTAGAGCCCTGATAAGTTAGTGACTTATCAAGGGTCACACAGCCAATATGTGACAGGTGGTAGTTGAACAGAGGTCTTCCTAGCTCCAAGGAAAGCTCTCTATAGTGACGCCATGCTGTCCCCAGCTGAAAACATTCATTTTGCTATTCCTCATTTCAGTACATACTGCAGCTCTCCTCCTCTCACCCTCCTCTTTCAGATATTTTGAAACAAAATATTTGAGTGATTTGAATCCCTCAAGAGATCAAAGCAGGACAAATGCTCAACTGCAATTGGAGGGGGCCCATTCCTGCAATCAGGCATTCAACAGAGACATCCATTTGGAAGTCCTGACAGGCCTGTCAAACCCTACAAAGACTCGCACAACCGTGGGAGTAACAGGTGTGAAGAACAGCAGGAAGTCAGCTTTGTGGTTGGCAGCCCCCAAAGGCCACATTCTGTAGAGCTGGCAGGATGAGGGGGTGAGTGTGGGGGCTAACCTGGGGTTAAGCAAGACATAAGGAAAAAGGTATGGAAAGAAAACGCAGTGGGATACTGTCGTTTCAAACCCATCCTGTGTGCTATCAGGATGCTTTGTACTATCTCCCAGACATCACTCCAAAGTGATATGTTCTTTCCCCCTTATGTCTTGTGTTCAAGAGATATGAAACTGTACTCTTGATCATAGTGGAACAGGAGCTGAGAACCACTCACCCCCCAGGAGCTGGAGGAGGGAGGGAGGGCCACATTTTGCAGCCAGCCACCACCGAGAGGCCTGAAGTCAGAAGAAAAACTAGATTTCGGTTTCAGGAGGTCCCACCTCCTTTTGAGGTGACATGAGATAGTGATTAAAGTTAGCATGCTAGTGGAAACTTCCCTTGAGGAGGAGAAAAAAATCAACCTACTACCTAGACAAGTGGAACATCAGTCTTGCCCTAGGGTAGGGACTGTTAACTATTACTTCCTGGAAGGGAATTACTACCTATTCGACCTTGGGCAAGTCTGAACCTCTCTGAGCCTCAATCTTCTCATCTGTAAAATGAGGGGCCGGGACTAGATATCCTCTGTGTTGATTTCAAGCTCTAGAACTATGATCATAGGATTCCCTACACCCCTCTATTGTAGGATTCTACAATGCCGGGCAGGTTCAATAAACACTGAGAAATGCTTGACTAATGGACATGAAAAAAATCAAGCCGCTCAGTTTTTTGGCCAAAGACCATAGAGCCATCCACCCAAAGCTCCTGCTCCTCCATTGCCCTGTGGCCACCCAGGCCTAAAAGGGGTCTTTTCAGGATTTTTAAATCGGAGGCATTACTTTTCTAAAGACATCCGAGCAGGCTCTGCTTGCTGTCTCATAGGGGCTGTGGTGGTTAGTGGCACACTTTCGTGAGCATGGTTTACCTGGGAGGTGGCAGGTAACGACAGCTCTCCTCCAAACCAGATGGGTAGAGGCCTGGGGCACACAGACAAACAAGATAGTGCCAAGCACCACTTGTAAGATCCTAATAACACTTTGTATTTTAATAGCCCTTTTCTCCCCAGGGCTTCAAGAACTTCTGCAGACATGATCTCATTAATCTCTCATCTTGGGTGAGGTCAGTAGATAGCCAGTGGCATGATTTCTATTTTCACAGTGGGAGGGGAAGGAACAACTGAGGTATAAAGAGACTTCTCAGCCTCAGCAGAGATGGGGATTACCCACACCTAAAGCAGACCTCTGAGAATAATTAAGGTGAAAATATTAGGTATTAATGATAATAGTTGGAAAGATTGGGCATGAATAAGGCTAGCTTTTGGAGCGTTACCTGCTGGAACACAAATACAAGATTCCTATCACTCCAAGATCCCCTTTGCATATTCTTGCCACCTTGCCTTTCCTCAGCCTGCTTCCTCTACCTGGAATGTACTTCCTCTTCCTCCTATCTGAATCCAGGAAGCTGAAACATGCATTCTGTAGCTAGAAGGTGGCCGAGTTAACACTAGAACCTGGGTTTCTTGTTTCCTAGGCCAATGCCCTTTCCATTACGTTTTGTTGGTTATCTTTACATGTTTATGTTTTGTCTCTCTATGCACCTTGCCCCCAAAGTCTTAGTGCGTTTGAAATTTTAGTAGCTTCCTATAATTGCTTGGGCAGCTAGATGGCCCAATGGATAGAGTGCTGGACTTGGAATCAGGAAGACTTGAATTCAAATCCAGCCTGATGCTTACTAGCTGTGTAACACTGGGCAAGTCACTTAACCCTGTTTGCCTCAGTTGCCTCATCTATAAAATGAGCTGGAAATGGAAATGGCAATCCATTCTAATATCTTTGCCAAGAAATCCCCAAATGGGGCCATGAAGAGTCAGACACAACTGAACAACAACAAAAATATTTAAAAGCTTCATACTGCACTAAGATTTTTGGAAACCCCTGTGTTGCAAGCTCCTCCTAGGTAGAGGCCGTAAACCAAAGGGGCATTACCTCAGACAAACTTGAGACTTGGGAAAAGATCTTAGCTTAAAAAGGCCAAAGTCTCCCATTGCATCCAGGGCCATCACCAGTCATCTTGACTTATGTCTTGCCACTGGATTTTGATGACTCTGAACAGCTCTGCCTCACTTAAATCTAATTCACTTGCAAATCATGACATCAGCCTCCTGATGTCATTAGTCCTCTTTGAGAATGAAGAATAACCAACAATCTGACACTTACATGTGTACCCTGCTAATCCCAAGATAGGGGCTGGATGTGTAGTTTTATTCATTAGGTGGCACAGTGGATAGAGTGCTAGGGCTGAAATCAGGAAGAGCCGAGTTCAAATGTGACCTCAGACAATTACAAGCTGTGTGACCTGGGCAAGTCACTTAACCTTTGTTTGCTTTAGTTTTCTCACCTATAAAAGGAGGATAATAATGTGCATGGAACCTTGCACATCGCAGATACTTAGTAGATATTTATTGAGTTTTTTCCTCTCTTGCCCTACCTAAATCCCTACCCTCTACTCTTATAGAAAATGGTAAACATCTACCTCACCTGTTTGAATTGAAGCTATTAAATATGAACTCCTTCTGTCAGCTTCCCTCATCCTTCAAAACTTCTCTACCTCATCACCCACTCTATCCTCTTTTTCTCTGGTCACAGAAGGATCCTTACTGCTCACTAATGGAAAGTCCCTTTTTATCATGAACTTAACAAGCATTAATAAACATGACCATTTCAGCATACAAAGAACAAAAAAGAGGATTTATATATGAAATCATAGATTTAGGTTACATAGTATGCTTTTTTTAAAGTGCATATTAAATTTGATGTGGTAGTAACAAAATCACACAGTTTGTGTCCCCATTGTGAACTTCTTTTGGTTTCCTTCTGTGCATTTGAAAGATGCCTTATTGATACTTTTTTTGTCTTATTTATCACTACCCACTAACTCACCTCCCCCACAGAAGCCTTCTTTGTAGCAAGTAAATCAACACCTAGACCACATCTGAAATATGTCTCATTCTGTATCTTTAGTAAAGCATTTCCCTGCCAAGAATAGGTAGCATGTTTCATCATCAGCCTTCTGAAGCTATGATTAGACACTGACTACTTTCGTAATGGATTAGAGTTCTGTAGCCTCAATGTTGTTTCCTTCTGCATGATTGTGATCGTTGTGCAAGTTGATCTGATTCTGCTCATTTTATTCAGTACTAACTAGTCCATGCAAGGCTTCCCATGTTTCTCTGACTCAGTCATATTCATCACTTTTTATGGCACAATAATATTCCATTACATTCACATGCCACCATTTTTTTAGACATTCCTCACTTGGTTGGCACACAACACCTTGTTTCCAACTCTGCTTCAATGAAAGGAGATAATGCAAATTCTTCTATATATTTGAGTCTTTTCCCTTTGTCTTTGACATCTTTGGGATATATGCCTACTAGTAATATTGCTGGGTCAAAGGAATTGACTTTTTGGTTATAACTCTAGATTACTTTCCAAAATGGTTACCAGTTCACAGTTTTATCAAAGAGAATGAATTGGGGTGCCTGTCCTCCCATAGAAAGACCAACAATTGTTGTTTTCCATTTTTGTCATCTTTTGCCAGGCTGATGGGAATGAGGGTACATCTCAGAATTGTTTTTATTTTCATTTCTCTTACTATTAGTGGTTTAAAGAATTTTTTCATGTTTTTTGATAGCTTGCAGTTTTTCACTTGAAAATTGCTCGTTCATATTCTTTGGCCACTTATCCATTGGAGGAATGACTCTTATTCTTATGTATTTGCATCACTTCCCTATATATTTTGGATATTGGTCCAGGAAAGAAATTTACTACAAAGTCCTCCTCAGTTAATTGATTACCTGCTAATCCCAGGATAGCGGCTGGATGTGTAGTTTTATTCATTAGGTAGCACAGTGGATAGAGTGCTAGGAGCAAAATCAGGAGGAGCTGAGTTCAAATATGACCTTAGATAATTACAAGATGTGTGACCTGGGCAAGTCATTTAACCTTTGTTTGCCTTAGTTTTCTCATCTATAAAAGGAGAATTACCTTCCAGAGTTGTTGTAAGGATCAAATGAGCTAATAATTGTAATGCACTTAGCACAGTGCCTGGCACATAGTAAGTACTTATATAAATGTTTATTATTACTATTATTATTCATTCATATATGGAATTTTTGGGTAAGGAAACTCCCTCTAACAGTATAGGTCAGCACCTTTTTTGTAACTTACGGTCTTAGAGAGTTGCCAAGAGCATTTATAGATTAAATTATTTTCCCAGGGTCACACTGCCAATATGTATCATAAGTGGGACTTGAGCCTAACTGTATTGATTTTGCCTCTGCAAGAGCTTTTCAAAGTTAAGTAATTGAAATCGTCCATTTTTTCTTTTCTGACCACCTCCTTTGTTTAGTTAAGGATTACTTACCAGACTCTGCCACCTGCCCCCACTTGTGAAAGGTTTCTCTACTTTCCTAATTATTTTATGATGTGATCTTAAATATTTAGGTCATGTGTCCATTTGGAGCAAATTATGGCATATGGTATAAGATGTTGATCTAAAGCTAATTTACGCTAGACTACTTTCTAAAACCAGAAAGCAGCTTTTGTCAAATAGGGACTCCTTACCCTGTAGTTGATGTCCTTGGGTTCTACTTGTCCCCCTGCTCCCATTATTTCCTGTTTCTTTAGGAGTTTGCTCCCATTGTATCTCCCCTCTCATACGTCTTCAATCTTTCCATCACTACTGACACTCTTCCATCAGCCTATAAATGTGGTCAGGCAGGTCTCTCCAGTATAGTCAGTCATGCTGTAACACTTGCTTTGAAAATATGAATTTATTCCAATGTCATTGCCATTAGGGAACAATTTAAATATAATGTGAATTTCAAGATCACTCGGGCATAATTTCCTCCAAGAGAAACAGCAAGAATAAAGAAAACTGTTTCAAAGTAAAGTGCCATGTTGATGGTATGTCTTCTGGTGCAGTAGCAACTATGGGCAGAGGAGGACTGGTCCTCACTGTTGTAATCTACCTCCAATCCTTCACCCTAAGCCTTCAGAGAATCCAAGTGCAGGCTGAGCAGTGGCCCAAGGCCTGTAGACACAAACAATTTATGCATTTCTTTACCATTTAACACATATAAAACCATGCTACCATTTTTAAAGGTTCCTATCTGTACAAAAATGTATCACTGACAAAGTTTTTGAGTATTATGCCCCTAACCTCATTTTCCCTGTGAATTCTATGGTTTTTACTGCTCAATTTTGCAATTTTGTCAAATTTGTGCATATTTGTCAAATAGGGACTCCTTTCTCCTAATTAATGTCCTTGAGTTCTATCTATATTCTTGGTCCTATTACTTCCTGCCTCTTTCAGGAGCTCCCTCCAATTAATATCTCCTCTTTCATACATCTTATCTTTCCATCACTTATTGGCCTAATCAGTGATTTTTAGGAACATATATATTGCATTATAGAATAACTGACTACTAAAAAAGACTTCCTTTGACCTTTTTACCTTGTATAGCTACCATGCCTTAAATTTCTGGACAAAATTATCTATGCCTTCTACTTCCTCACTACCCACTTTCTTCAATCTCTCAAAATCTGACTCCCATTTCTGTCCTTCTATTGAAGTTGCTCTCTCTGAGGTCAACAGTGATCTCTTAATCATTAAATCCAATGGAAAATTTTCAGTCCTTATCTTTCTTGAACCCTCTGCAGTCTTTGATACTGTGGGAGGATACCTCTATTTCCTTGGCTTCTGAGATACCTTATTCTACTTGTTCTTCTTCTCTAACTGTTCCTTCTCCATATCTTTTGCTGGCTTCTTGTCCTGTTCCTGACTTCTCATAATGAATGTTTCTCCAGGTTCTGTCCATGGCTGTCTTCTTTCTATATACTCTCAATTTTAACCACCATTTTTACTAGATTACTTCCAAATGGATATTTCTAGTTCTGATATCTCTACCTCGTTATTCGACCAAAATCTCAAATTCATTCTGTCTAAAACTGATGTTTTTTTTCTTTTCCTCAAATTTTCCTTTTCTGTTGTTATTCTGATGATTTCTCTCCCTACACCAATCATTGCTGATACCATCCTTTTCCACTTTCACTGTCATTACCTTATATGGCCCTCATTACTAACTGCCTAGACTATTGCAACAGACTCATTTTTTCATTTTCTCCTCTACCCCCATCTTTCATGTTCTTTGCAAACTACTTCTCCTTATGCATTGAACTATTCATGGCACTCTTTAGCTCAAAACAAAACAAAAACTTTAAGTCCCAAGTTTCTCTCACTGAGTTATATTTGTCACTTTTTATGGCACAATAATATTCTATTACATTCATAAGCCACTTTTTTTTAGTCATTTCTCAATTAGTGGGCACACACTTTGTTTCCAACTCTTCGCTATAATAAAAAGAGCAGGATGAATTGAAAATTTGTGCTCCAGAACTACAATTCTATTCTCTCTCTTTTACACTCACCAATAACTGGTTGTTTTATCACTGTATGCCCATTAGGGGAGAATTAGCACTGGAAAGAGCCATTTTTGTTCATTGTTCTTTTCCCTATTCTGAAGATTTAGAAGTCTTTGGATGATATTTTCCCATTGTTATGCTCATGTGTTAGCTAGTTTGAATTTGGAATTCTAATCTGATTGACTAAGTAACTTTCACTCTAATTAGAACAGTAGGGTTTGTTCTTAATCTGCAACCATTTAATCTTCCCTCTCATTGATTGTACAAAAGTCTCCATGAATATGTAGATTTGCAAGAGTAGAGGGAAAAGGAGGTTATTTGACCTTGAAGACACATGTAAAATAGGTGTACATTCACCTACCCTCTGCCTTGCTTTTATTATGTAGATTCAGAAATTTGTATGGCTCCAAATCAGGCTATTGTGCATTATGGGCAATCTTGTAGCCAATTAGAATTCAGAATTCTGATGAGCCATAGAAGTTTTAATAATTAGTGTGGTATTTACAGGCAAGCTACTTGCTGTAATTTGCATGTAAATAAAAACGTATCTGTGAAAAGCAACCAGAAGTGGAATGCTAATAAAAATGTACAAGGAGTCAAAGGGAAAAAATGGAAAGAACTGAGGAAGAAAGAGTTAAGTGTCTCCAATGGAGGCATAAGCACAAGCCTTTAAGGAAACTTGAATGCTCTTTTCATGAGCTCATTTTGCCTTGCAAACAGTCCTAGCTTTTTTACTTCTTTACAGCTGTATACCTTGCATTTTTATTAACCAAAGTACAGATTTTAAAAGTATTTCCTCCTCCAAACAGTCTCATCACCTGGAATGTAGGACTTTCTATGATTAATCCCAGCTGACTTGGAGGACACTTCTCAGCACCATCCTAAGTGTGGGAACCAATTCCATTCTTTGCATCTCCATTAAATTGTTGAGTGTCTACTCTATGCATGCAGCATGGTTCCTAAGTTATAATAAAAGGATGCTCTGGAAAAGTTAGCTAGGGTTTCACACCAATATTTGTCATTGATGAGCCAACATCTTACCTACACAATTATTTTATGTCACTGGAGGTGTCTGATTATAGGAAGGGAAGGCCTGATATTTGGTTTACTCCATTTTACGTATTTTGATTAATCCTTGTCCCTAGCAGCTAAATACCATGTAGAGATAGATGTGCAGGTAACACTGAGACAGGATTTTCTGAGACTGAAAGGACTTAAGGAACTAGCAGCTTGGTTCCTCAGTTTGTTCTGCCTCTGAACTGAAAGAGGGGCAAATTAGACCATTTATTTCTTTTTATCTTTGCATGCTGAGCAAATGAAGACTGAAACATTTGAACTGCTAGGCAGCTGTTTTCAGCTGACATATTTTACATTCTTTTTTGTTCTCAAATGACACTTGGAGAACTCTCCCAGTTAACAGAGCTTCACAGATGCCTAAATTATGGGGGGAAATACTAAGACAAATATTTTTCCATTGTAAGTAAGAAAAAAAAAGAAATGACCTTATGTTAATATAAGAAATGTTTATGGGAGATAATATTAAGTGAGAAAAGCAGAATATAATATGCATTCTAATTGAAACTATGTAAAAATGTTTCCAAGAAGCAGAATGGTACAGTAGATAGACGACTAGCCATGGCATCAGGAAGATCTAGATTCAAATCCTGCTTGGAACACATATTAACTTGGGGGGCTGCTTAACCTCCCAGTGTCCCATGGGCAACTCTTTAAGATAATAATTCACCTTCCAGTTACCAGCCATCATTACTAGAGGAAGTTTCCACACAAGGAGTGCTTTTCTAGGTTGAATTCACAGTCGTGAACCCTCTCCCTCCCCACCCAAAATCTCCATATTCATCAATAAAGGCAGGGAGGTAAGGTACAGGAAACAAGTTACATAGCCTTGAGTTTACTTTCATTTACTTTTTGCATGTGCAAAGTTAAGTTTTAAGTACATTAAAAATTATTAGACCTCAATATGAATCCATGATACTGACAAACAATTTCACACTTGTTATGTTATTTCTAACGGTTACCCGCTTTCCTCACAAAGTTTCAATTACCAGGTCCTCATGGGCTGAATGCCCATAATACAAATGCCTGATGTTTCTGCCAATAGACTGTCCACGCACTCCAGCTTTTCCAAAGCTACCTTGGGTCCATTTAAAAGGACCTTATGTCAATCTGCTTCAAAATGAGTTACCTTTTAAATGAGTTAGTGTACATTTTGTATCGTGTCACCAAATTACAGTGCCTAAGTATAAAGAGGAGGCACTGGAAAGAGTATTAGCCCTAGAGTTGGAGAGTGTGGTTTCAGCTCGGGATTCTGACTCTCTCAATCTGACCTTAGGCGAATCACTTCACTTCTTGGTTCTCTATTTTCCTATCTGTAAAATGAGGGAGTTTAACTCGATTATCTTTTGTATTCCCTTCTTACTCTAACTCTATGATCTTATGTTTAGACTTTAACCACAGAGAATACTATGTCCACTCCTTAAGATTACTTTTTCTTTTTCTCTAGCTCCATTATGCTGACCTACCTGTGAATAGTTGAGTAGGGTCTTAAAAAAAACAAGCTAATAAAAAAAAAAAAACTTGCTACCACTTTTTTTTTCCTGATAATCTAATTTTTTTTTTCTCCTTCTCCCTCTCCAATTCCTCCAACCAGTTTTTTTCACTATTCATGACAATACTTTTTTTTTCATGTATAGGTTAGGCTAGATGACCAATAAGTTCTATTCTAAATCTGTAATTTTATGATTCTGAAATGTAAGGATTATGTAGATCTTCTGACATTGGCTTTCAGTTGACTTCTGTCCAGTTGGCTGAAGTAGATTCTACTAGCTTATTGATTGATCTTGTTTTAGCGACTCAACTTTCAGAGACAGATAAAAACACTAAGGAAAGTTCATGAGAAAGGAAGGGGAGGATG
The DNA here is from genome assembly GCF_900497805.2 of Vombatus ursinus. Classification (NCBI taxonomy): domain Eukaryota; kingdom Metazoa; phylum Chordata; class Mammalia; order Diprotodontia; family Vombatidae; genus Vombatus; species Vombatus ursinus. The sequence goes on along the minus strand of NW_020948983.1, from coordinate 43,019,924 downwards.
TTGACAAAAATATCAATGACAAACCAGCAACAGTGACCTTAGGCTGTTTTCATTTAAATGTACATGTTAATCTAATCCTTGAGCTTCCTGGGCTCTGACCCTATAACAAAGCTTTAAAAGTTCAAGATTCATCTGAAATAATTTCTTTCTAACAATCTAGGTTTTCATATTTTAGAGGGATTAAAAAAAATTTCCTCCAACCACAGAAAAGACCATGATAAATTTGCATATGGAGAGGTAGTGTGGTATGATGAAATCGTCATTAAATTTGAAGTCAGAAGATCTGGGCTAGAATTCCAGTTCTGCTCCTTATTAACTGGAGGTCCTTGAATAAATCATCCCTCTCTGCTTTTCCTCAGCTATTAAAATGAAAGGGTTAATCTAGATCATCAGATCTCATTTTTTTTTTGTCTCAAGACCCCTGTGCAATCTTAAAATGAAAACTTCTTTGTATTATTATGAAAATAGCTTTGACCATATAGGTCCCCTGAAAAGGATCTCAGAGACCCTCCCCAGATGTCCCCACACCACACTTTGAGAACTGCTAGACTATATAATATTCCTTCCAGATCTCAATCCTAAGATATCTTTAAAACCCAGAACTGTCAGTGAGAGCACAGCATCTCAGGCATACCCATGTGGCATGGCACCTTATTTACCAATCAACTCAACCCCATAAATCAAACACTCAAAAGCAAAACATCTCCTTGGCTGTGATATTGATTACACGTTGTAATTGACACTTTGGGGGGCAAATGTCTTTTGTTTCAGATAGCATTTAGTGCTACCTGCTGATGGCTCCCTACATCAAACAACCAATAAATTTTACATTTGTGAATGACCTCAAGACGTTACTGATTTCTTACTCAGTTCCCTAAGGCAAGGATAAGTCAATTTGGAAGTACCTCTGGAACACTAATTCTGGGGTCCATGACCATCTCCACTACCACCGCCAGTTGGTGCAATGTTGTCAAAATCAAAAAGGGTACAAAGTAAAATCAATAGCACTCATTGATCCAGTAGCAGTGCCTTGAAGTTAAATATTAATTTATATCTGAGGAGGAAGTGATGTAATGCTTCCAAATGATTCTCTTTCTTGGGGACAGAGAGGAATGTAGCATCTAACACCTTATAACTGGCTGGATTTACTTTTCTGGCAGGGCATGGGGATGCCTTTCTGAAGACAAGGGGCTGGACCAGCTAATCTCTTAAGGTCTTCTCCAGCTCTATGAATTCTGAGTATTGGAGAAGACTAGTTTTCACAGTATAATACAAGGGTTTCATTTGAGAAAGCCAGAAATACCAGACAGATTCAATGAAGAGGCTGGTTTATTTTAAGGAGCTGGTCTAGTTATTCAGGCAGCCAGGGAGCTCTGTTTCAGACTCACAACCATCCTTGGTACTTCAGTCCAAGGAGTAAAAGACCACCTGGCCTGTCCAAAATAATTCACTTTTGAATGCTCAAGTATAAGATTTTTACTCTCCCCAGCCCATCCTGGGCTCAGCCTATATACTGAGTCCTCAGAGCTACTAGATTTCCCCTTATAACTGCTTCGGTTTTGATTTTTCTATTTGAGGCTCTTTTCCATGGCTATATAAAGGTCCTATAGTCAGCTTCTGATTACGGGAACATCAGTTATTTTGTGCATTGGAGAGTATTTAGATGACCCAGAGCTACCTTCTCCCACAACCCTGCCTATTCTAGATCCACTTCCCATTAGAAGGTTCACTGCTAGGTCAGTTCTCCCATGCCTCACTCAGCTGCTTTGGGGTTGCCTTTCTCATTTATCATGGTCCTGGCTAGAAGCTAGGACAAGTGATAGGCAAGAACAAGAGCACCAGTGACTATGCATATGCCTTCTGGATGATCTGTTGTTTTTCTTTACTAATGTGGATAAATCAAAAGTTAACTGTGACTGAAAGTCAACTCTCATATGGAATGTTCTCTGGAAGTTCTTTAAAAAAGTCAGTCTCTGATTCCTTCTCTGATTCCCTTCTGAGTAATGACTTTCTCCTATGCCTCAGAGAGCACTTTGTTTTACACTAATATAATATTGGTTTTCTAGATTAGTGCTTAGGGCAGCTAGGTGGTGCAGTAGATGGAGTGCTGAGCCTGGAGTCAGGAAAACTTATCATCCTGAGTTCAAATCTGGCCTCAGACACTTACTAGCTGTGTGACCCTAGGCAAGTCACTTAACCCTATTTGCCTCAGTTTCCTTATCTGTAAAATGAGCTGGAGACCGAAACCGCAAACCATTCTGGTATCTTTGCCAAGAAAACCTCAAATGGGATCATGAAGAGTCTGTCTTGACTGAAAACAACATCAATGTTAATGCTTTATCCCTCTACTAAACTGTAAGTTTCAGGAAGGCAGGGACTATTTTATCTAAACTTTGAACCTCATCTAGAGGCTGAAGCCCAACCTACTGTGCTTTGTACATAGTAGGTTCCAAATACATATTTACTGCTGAAGGAAAGTCTTACTTCTTCTATTCAACAATCAAAGCTTTCTCAGTATATTTTTAAAAAAATGTTGTTGTAATACATTTGTGAATGCATTCCTATACCTCAGAGTTATTTCCAGAAAAGTTTTTCAATATCAGTAGGGAAGGTTTTTTTGGGGGGCGGGGTATAGGAAAAAGACTTCAAAGAGTTCTTTCATCCTTTGAGTTTGGTATAGGCAGCTTGAACAACTTAACATAAATTGTTTTTTGTTGGAGGAATTATTCAAGGGAAAAATCTGAGAATAACTTGTAAGTAGCTATGATGGTACAAGATCTGGCTGGAAGAAGGGAAATAGCCTTCGAATGATAAGAAAAGGAATCCAGCTGCTGCTTAGGAAAATCAAAGGCCAACTAACAAACCAACAGCTCATGGAATGACCTCCCTCTTTCTGCTCAAGCTCACTAGCTTTTTATGTAAGGGACATGGTACAAGAAGAAAAAGTACAAAATGGAAAGAAACCCCCAAAGTAAATGCTTAAAATGAAATAATTTCAAAATGACAATATTCTGCACTCCTTTAAACTGCACAAGAACAAACGGAAAGCGCTTTTTCAATGGAATGACAGAATTCAGCCTTTCATCCTCAAAGACCTTGCTCTCTCTCTTTTTTTGGGGGGGGTAACCTTTCCCCGCTTACATCCTTTTCATTATTTCAGACATTCTTAGAGGATGGTATGGGGGGAGGAAAAGGGGGGCCTTTCAACTTTTACTTGTTTGGGCAAATGTGGCCTGGATCCAGGACCTCTTTGTTCCGGCCAGGTTTGAGCTCAGGAGCATAATGATGATTCTCTGCTTTCTTCCCTGCAGTAAAAGTCTGGGAAAATCATTCTGTAGCTGCCTTCCCTGGCCTGGAAGGTAACAAGCTGACCCTGCCATTCTCTTTTCAACATTTGTTAGGGGAGAGTCATAAAATGACCTATACAGCTGGTTAGCATTTGATTCCTAAAATAAAAAAAAAAATTCATACAAACCTTATAGCAAATCAGAGACTCCCAAATCTCTGCCCCATGGGCAACATATAAAAAGCTCCCAGTCAGGGAGAGGTTTTAATGGCTACATTAACCACCGCAATCCAGGTAGACTGAGGAGGCCCAGGATGACTCAGGCAAAATTCCCAGGATTTCAGGATCAAGGGCTAGTTATTATTCCCAGCTGCTTTAAAAAAAAAAAAATTCTTAGACCAAAGATTCTTAAAGTGATAGAAGCAAAAAGGGGTGGGTGGGTGTTAAATATTTTAAGTGAAAGGGTGAATAATTCCTTGGAAATATAACATCAGAAATAAAGAATAGGGATAATAAAGGTTAAATTAAATCAGGGGTTCTTAACCTTTTTTCTGTCTTAGTCTCCTTTTGCAGTCTGGGGAAGCCTATGGACCCTTCCTCAGAATGAAATAGAACACACAAGATTACAAAGAAACCAAAGTATAGTGAAAATAAATGCTAGAAAGAGAGAGTGAAAGAGACAAAAAAAAGAGAGATGGAAACAGAGAGATGAAACAGTAACACAGTCAATCAATCAACATTTATTAAGCACCAACTATGTGTCAGGCACTGTACTAAGTGCTGGGGTTACAAAAAGAACCAAAGACAGTCCCTGACCTCAAGAAACTTAGAATCTAACAGGGAAGACAGCATGCAAACAAATATTTATGAAGCAAGCTATATTTCAAGATAAATAGGAAATAATTAACAGAGGGAAAGCATTAGAATTAAAGGATGAGATTTTAATTGAGACTTAAATGAAGTCAATAGTAAGGGCAGAAGAGGGAGTGTTCCAGGGATGGGGGAAGGGAAGAGGGAGAGAGAGAAAGAAAGAAAAGAAAGAAAGAGAGAAAGAAAGAGAGACAGAGAGACAGAGAAAAAGAGAGACACAGACACACAGAGAAACAGAACAGAAAAAGAGAGAGAGAGAGAGAGAGAATCTGTGAATCTGTTGTACCTGCCTAATCTTACTGGGAACATGAGGTTTCCTGCCCAGGTAGGTGAGGTTCAAGTTCCATGAAGGAATGAACTTCACCTAGGGGATCCACAGTCTTTTGCAGCCATCGTACAAAGTATCATCTGATATGAGTCTCCAGAACTTTAAGAAGTTTGTTTTGGTTTTAAGACACCATATTTTGGCTTATACTGTATTTACTTGTGTACATCTTCTATTTCCTACTAGATTCTGATAGAATGTAATCTTCCTAAAGGCAGGATTTGTTGCTATTGTCATTTGTTTTTGTACCCCCAGCACTGAGCAGAGTATGTGTCGCATAGCAGGTATTTAATATTGATTGATTGACTATAAGCTCCTTGAGGACAAGGAGCATATTCATACCTTTTTATGTCCCCTCAAGAATTTGCATAGAAATTTTCTTTTATAACATGTTTTAAAAATTTTGAACTTAAACACACACACACACACACACACACGCACACACACACACAGCCTAGAGGATGGCAGGCCAGCTTGTTACCTTTGGGGCCAGACAAGACAGCCATAGAATGATTTTCCCAGATTTCTACTGCAGAGAATGTTTATTATACTCCTGAACTCAAACCTGGCTGGAACAAAGAGGTTCTGGATCCAGGCCACATCTACCCAAACAAGTAAAAGTTGAAAGCCCCCCCTTTTTTTCCACACCACCCTTTGAGAATCCTTTCGTCTTTTGCTCCCCAGTGCCTCACACAGTGCTTTGCACATAGTAGAGCCTTAAGAAATGCTTGTTAGATTGTACAAAATGGTAGATACTCAGCACAAAATTGTTGACTGGATAAATGAATGAATCATTTCAGCCCCAAAGTGGATTTTAGAAGTAATCTGGTAGAATTGAGGAAATTTAGGCTTAGAGGAATGATAATAATATGATTTGCCAATGATAATGTGGCAAATTAGAGGTACAGCAGAAACTGAAATACAGGGTTCCTTTCCTGACTCCTAGACCAATTGACATCCCACTATCCTAGATGGCCTACCTGTGAATAAATTTCCCAACACGATTGAGAAAAAAGGATTGGTTTGATTGATTTTCCTCGGGTTAGACAGCAAAGAAATGACTAAGCTATGACTGTGACCCAGTTTCCCAACTCCACATGCAATAGCTACTTCGACTGGATCATGCTGCCACATGCAGTCCTGTGTATGGAAACACCAGTGGGGTGGTTCCCCTATAACTAAAAAGGGAAAGACACACAAACAAGCCTTGTGATCTTGGGCATATCATTTGACCCACTTTTGGCCCATTTTCTTGTTTGTAAAATAAAGGCAATTGTACAATAGCTAAGGCTATCCCTTCCAGCTCTGTCATTTTTTGGCTCCAAGAATTATATGCAAACATGGGCAAAATAAAAGCAAAGCTGTATGTGATCCTTCCCTTGCTTCCTACCCCAAAGTAGTCAAATAAGTCAAACACCCACTGGCCTTCAGACATCTCCTCTTGCTCAAGGAATGTGCACTAATCTGAATCTAATCTCTAGATCCCCGACACGCTTAGACCAAATGTTTTGGGGAGTGTGTGGGGCAGGGGGAAGGGAGGAGGCATTGCTGACCTACGTGTAGGTAGAATCTTAGCTAGTTCCTTAGTGCCAAACAGAGAACATAAACCAAAAGAAAATCTAAACATTGGAGGCTGCTCAGAGGAACTGGCAACTCAGTCTAGTCTTCACTGCAGACACCAACCTGGCTGGGCTGAATAGTTGGGGAAGCTGGTTAGCTTTGGGGCTGGTTGAAAGGATCTTTCCTTTCCCAGAACAGAAGAAAAGGCCAAGGTCAGCCTTGATTTGCTCGTCTTGGGAGAGCTGGGGGGTTGGGGAGAAGGCTTATCTGAGCCTGTAATGAACCTCTGAACCTTTTTAGGCTCATCCATCAGGAAACTCCTCCCCTGCCCTCCTCCAGAGCTGTCTCAGGGATTATACACTAGCACATAGGTAGTTACCATTTGAAAGTGAACCTCCCCCTTGAATTGGGCCCTATAGTTGATACACCCTACAATTATATCTTGTGTTTTAACGGGTTTTCCATTGTGCCTGCCTCTTCTTTCCATTTCTCCTTGGTTAATTACCGGGTTTGCCCTTCACAGTTCACTGTTGTCATGTTAAGCCCTGTTTGCCTCAGCTGCTAGGCCCATCTTTTTTTTTTTTTTTTTTTTTTTTTGGTGGCTTCAAGAAAGAAAAACCTTTGTTGCTCCTGGCAGTGCCCTTGCTGTGGCAAATTCACTGGGATTTAAGCACACAAACTCTAGCCCATTTCTGTACTCATTTCACCCTTACCTCTTGCCCAACTCTGCATCCAATAGAGATTTCTGTGTAAATTTACAAAATAATGGCAGTAGGCTTTTCATCAGTCAAATAGGACAGTTTCTCTTAACTCCCCAAATGTCACTTGGGTGGTACAACCTCAACAAAGCAGGTAGTAAAAATTCCCCTGACATCAGAGTGTAATAGGAAAAGCACTGGTCTGAGTCTGCAGTCTGGGGTTCTAATCTTGGTTCTATCTGTGTTAGGCACTAGGGACCTCAAATGAGAAAGGACCTTTCAACAGCTATATATAAAAGGTAAAAGTTGCCCCATCCATGTCCCTCAGGGATATCAAGAATGTTAGGATATTTTCATGATGTTGGTAATCAGTGGAGGAAGTTTAACTAGAAATCAGCCCTTGGGTATTTGAAACTGGTAGAGGACAATATTACTATAACAATCTAAGCTGACACAGTGAATGAAGATGTGACTATGTGAAACTGAGGCAACCTGGGAGCCCCCAGAACAGACATCTGGGCCTGGATAAAGGAGGGGAAAATAAGAATCAAGGTGGGGTCTGGAAGCAGCTATCCTCTGACTGTAGTTGGCTGGAGTGATTGTTCCCAGTACCAATCCCCATGGAGTAAAATCATCCTTTGAGAGATTGTAATGATGTAGTCCTGGCAGATCTAGGGCCTCTTTCTGTCTCTAAATGAGGAAGGAGAATATGGAGGGAGGGAAGGGATAAGGACACAAGAAGACCTGGAGCTTGGTGAGTAATTGAGCTTGAAGGCATGTATGAGTAAGTGTAAGATATTATCTTGCTGAATGATCTTGAAATAATAATTTTTCTTTTGAAAAGTTTTTTTAAAGATTTTTAAAAACATAATTTCTTTTTCAAAAAAAAAATAGTGTTTTAGAAAAAGTTTGCAGGGTGCTTTACATATATCTCATTTTATCCTAACAAACAACCCTAGAAAATAAATACAATTATTAACCTCATTTTACAGATGAGGGACCTAGGGCAGACAGAGGTTAAGTGACTTTCCCAGAATCACAGAACCTGTAAAATGTCTAAGGATGGATTTGAAGTCAGGTCTTCCTGATTCTAAATCTACTGTTGTATCTACCGCATCATCTCATAGTCTCTCATCTACTTTCTCTGGGTCCCAGTTTCCTTGTCTGTCAAACAGGGTTGGCTCTATATCTCACAAGGTTATTTTAAGGACTTGCTATACAAGTATAAAGTACAGCTATACAAGTATAAACTGCTATACAAGTATAAGGCATAAGTGTACCATAGACCTTGAAAGAGTACCAACAGCTACCATTCAAATGTAAGCATAAGGTGCTACTTGGCCATTGGTTCTTGACCATTGGACCATAGATCCATAGATTCCATGCAGTCATTGTGAGAGGCTGGTGGATCTGTATATGTACCAGCTATCTTGTTAAATGATTCAGTAGGATAAAAAAGGAAACATGCCTTCTACAGACTGAATAAATGTCTCACATTTGCATATTGTCATTTTTCAGATGTATGTAAATGCTGGTGAGATTAATAAAACACAAAATAACATAGTATTTTGTCATCATGTGTTTTGCCACTAAGTAATTCTGTAACAGTACAACTATCAGGTCCTCAATTTGACATTTAAATGGGGTTACCTACTGAAAAAGAGCAACTAGGTGGTACAGTGGATAGAGTGCCAGACCTAGAGTTAGGAAGACTCCTCTTTCTAGTTCAAATCTGACCTCAGACACTTACTAGCTACGTGACTCTGGGCAAGTCACTTAACCCTGTTTGCCTCAGTTTCTTCATCTTTAAAATGAGCTGGAGAAGGAAACGGCAAACCACTCCAGTATATTTGCAAGAAAACCCAAAATGGGGTCACAAAGAGCAGGACACAACTGAGAAATGACCGAACTACAAAAAACATACTCAAAAAGGCTGGATCCTCCTTTACTAAGAAGTTCCCAGGAGAACTGGCTTGCTGAGAATTAGATTGCCGAGAATTCTCAGTAATCATCCCTCTAAGTCACCCAGTCCCCTTCCCCATTCTACACCCCTACTCTTCCTTTTGAAATAGAACCTGAGAAGATCTCAGATCCCATGCTGTATTTACTCATGTATTTACACATTATATCTCCAAGTAGAATGTAAGCTTCTCAAAGAATCAAAGAAGAGACTTATGATTCCCATCTTTATATCTTCAAGGCTTAATGAACTGAATTGAATGAAAATGAATTGAAGGGACAGGATCTGATCTTACAGTCTTTAGTCATTACTCACAGTACTAGAAGCAGGCATTACTAGCAGCCCAAGGTCACCCACAGCCTTATCTCCATCCATAGAACATGTTTTCACTTCCCCATTCTGTTCAGCTCAGTACTCACACCTCACCCACTCTGTCTCACTCTCCAACCTCACTCCAATGTACTCCCAGAACATACTGTAACCACAACCCCTGACTCTTCATTCATGCCACCATGCTCATAGTGCCAAGCTGGACTCCCAAATCACCACTGACATACCCTGAAGCTACTTCCTAATGATCCCTCTCCTGCACAACTGTGGAATTGCAGACACTTGTTACTTGAAGCCATCCAGGGAAAGGTGGGAGATGGGAAAGAAATTTTCCATGACTGGAAATAACTATTTTTCTTTATCTCCTTTGTAGACCACATTGCCCCAAGGTCCTGACACTTTGAGTATATCAAATCGTTTTCTTTCACTTGGAAAAAGTTCAAAAAGTACAGTTTATCTAATGTATTAGTGGACAAATGTTCATTTGCCCCACCGAGAATGACAGATCTTTAAATCAATTTTGCCTTTTTAGAGTAAAGGATATAAGCTAGGATCTGGATAGTATGATTATAGATTCTTTTTTTTACATAAGTCTGAAAATTCTGAATATGTCTATATACATATCTATATCTATCTATACATAGAAACACATATATGTATATATACAAATATATGTATACACATGCATGCATGTATATGTACAATATACCCACGTAGTTAATTATTTATGTAGAATTACATACAAACACATATCCACTTGACTTGTGGAGGATCTGCTGGCATTAATGGGGGATACAATATGGTCAACCTACAGAGACTGACAGGAACCCCAGTTATACATTTGGTTCCATGGGTGCCCTAACCCCATTTTCTCGTTAGAAGACAGGCCCTCTGAAAAGGGTACAGCATGTGAAGGAGAAGCACTAAGCCCTCTTAGCCAAAGGAAACTGTGAAAAGGAACACAGATTCCAGATCTCATGCTGCGCTGCTGTCCCTGGCTGTGCTGTACCAAGGAAGGAAGGCTAGCAATAAAAGGCAGTGAAGCTATCCACCACTTTACAGTATAAGTGATGTTATGAAACACTGTCTGGATTGGCTGGTTCCAAAAAGAACATTTCATGCTGCATTAGCTCTGTTGTGTCCCTATTACATGAGGTGTTGCCAAGATACAGCATCCCATAGAGCCTAGTGATAGGCTTGGCCCATGTTGTAAATCCCCAAAGGGAAGCTTATTGAGTGATTGTTAAACCAGCCTACCTGAGGTCCATTCAAAGTTCCCAAAGTTAGCTTGTTCAAACTGAAATTGAATTTTGGGCACAAAAGGTTTTATTTTATAGTTTTTTTTTTCTGTTTTCCCATTTCAACTGAATCCCATGAATTATTGCAAAAATAATATCAATGGGAAAACCAGTCTCATAGGATCATAGGATTTGGAACAGGAAGCATCTTAGAGATTTTCTGTTTCAAGCCTTCCATACGATTGCAACCCAGAGAACTAAAATTATTTCCCCAGGGTTACACAGGTAGTCAATGACAGAAGCAGGATTTGAACCTATGTCTCAACTCCGAATATAATGTTCTTTCCATTACCCTTTGGGTTCTGTAATTACTTTCTAGCTATATTGCATACGTAGCTCCATTACTAGATTGATGGCCACCTAGAATGGAATCCAGTCTAGGCTTAGAGTAGACACCCATAAAGATTGGCATTGATCCCTCAGGAATATTGTGGTTTAGGTCCCTAGATTTAGGTCAGAGAGGAAAAATGAAGATGATTAGTTTCTTGTTAATTAATGTTTGTGTTGAGCTGGTTAAGTAAAGCACAGTAATATTTCAGCCTTGAGCAAATATTGCTATGACAAGTTACTAGGCCTTTGTTTCCCTCCAGGGTCTTCTTGTTTTTTAGAAAAGCCACTTTTACTTAAGGAATTAGGGGAAACACAAAGGGTCTCAATCCACAAGGAAGAAGGACCTGGGCCTGTGGTCTCCTAATCTAGAGTTGATTCTGACCAAGGAACAGGCCTCTGGGTACTGTTCATCTTTCTTCTATGTGGGGTTGGTAAACCAAAGAAGAGGGGCTTAGGGAGTTAGTTCTGAGTGGAGCAGTCTTGTGGCTTGAGGTGGTGGATGGGTGTGGCTCTAATAGGAAGTAGTGGACACCCACACAAGGTTTAAATTCTGTTTTTGGTTTTTTGTTTTGTTTTGTTTTGTTTTCCTTTCTCTCTGGTGAGGCCAAGAGGATTTCTTAAGCCAAAGAAGGACACTATCCTGAAATGAGGGCCCCGGGTGGACTAAGGTTCTTGTCTCATTTCCAACCAGTTATTTGTCCTGCTTTCCCTTACATATCAAGTTAATTTTATAACGGAGGGATGGTAGCCACAACCAAAAATGGCTTATTCTGAGGACTGACTTCAAATTGGCAATGCTCCTTGAAGTGGGGAGAATTAAAGGTTCTTACATTTGAGGCTATAAAGAGACATACAATTGGCCCGGCAACAGCTTGATGCTCACCTCATGCCACCCTTAGGGCCAGCCCACACAATGACCCAGGCCTCCAACAACATAATGCATGCTGAGGAGAGAAGAAATAATTCCAGTCAAAGTTTATGCTCTTACGAGCCCTTACCCATCCCACCGAAGAGGACCAGGCTCAGGATTTTGTTGTTGTGGTGGTGGTGGTTGCTTATACTTTTACACGTATTTTCCATATCAGTGATCCCCTTTATCCCAGGTGCCAATTTGTTATTTATATCTTTATATACATATCTCATTTCAGTCATACTTCCAAGTCTTCCAAAACATGGATTGCCAGAGGTGTGCTAGAGCCAGATCAAACTAGCTTAGTAGAGCCCACTGTTAAATGTTCGTTGTAAGTATTTCTACCTCGAAAATCAGCAAGGACTGAGGAGAGGAGATATGCAACTTTGTTGTTCATTCAGTCATGTCTGACTCTTCATGACCCCATGGATCATCAGGCTCTTCTATCCTCCACTACCTCTCAAAGTCTGTCCAATCTCATGTTCATTATTTCTATGATACTATCTATCCATCTCATCATCTTCCATCCCCTTTTCCTTTTGCCTTCAATCTTCCCCAACATCAGGGTCTTTTCCAATGAGCCCTGTCTTCTCATTATGTGGCCAAAATATTTAAGCTTCCATTTTAGTATTTGAATATTCAGTATTTGAATTCCAGTGAATAGTCTGAATTAATTTCTTTAAGTATTGACTGAAGATATGCATATAAAATTATAAAAAACAAACAGTACAAATCCATATAGAGTAAGAACCAAATGAGTAGTTGCTATAAGAATTCAGTGAGGGCTGGAAAGTCAGGTACCTCTTTGTGGAAGAGGTAGGAGTGGAGGTGGGTCTTGAAAGGCTTTCATACAAATAGAAAAAGAAGGGAAGATATTTTAGGTGCAAAGTTTGTGAACAAAGGAAGTGTACATGCCTTATTGTTGTTGAATCATTTTTCACTCATATCCGACTCTTCATTTAGGGTTTTCTTGGCAGAGAGACTGGAGGGGTTTGCCATTTCCTTCTCCAGATCATTTTACAGATAAGGAAACTGAGGCAAACAGGGTCAAATGACTTGCCCAGGGTCACATAGCTAGAAAGTGTCTAAGGCTAGATTTGAACTAATGAAGCTGACTCTTTCTGATTCCAAGTCCAGTGCTCTATCCACTGTGTCACCTAGCTGCTCCATACATGCCTTATTAGTCCTTAATTATTCACAAAAATAAACAATCTTGGCCTGGAGTATTCTGGTTGGCTTTTGTCAGTTGCTCTTAGCTAGGGGTGGTAGTAGATAACCTCAACTATAGATAAAAGATCTATTAGCTTGCCCTTGCCAGAGAGAGGCTTTCTAGCCACCATATCTTAGTAGATGGGAACCAGAAAACCAGGTTCTGAAGAGCAGAAACCTTGTAGGTGGTAGTAGTAGAGATCAATTTGACAATAATGAATCAGTCTGTTTCACCATAGAAGGGTTTTCTTATAGGAAACTTATGGGACATAAAATTGGAGAGGAAGGTAGGAGCCAGGCTGTGAAAGTCACTGAATACCACTTTTTCCTCTTACACGTTGCTTGTCTTCCATCCCATTACCTCAAAGTCCCAACTTTTGATAGGTAATGGATAAACAAAATCAGTAGTAATAGGTTGTTAATGGATCAGTGTGTCATGGCATCCAAGTAACAAATGTGCATTTTAACAGGCTTTTCTGGAGACAATGCCCTAAGCCAGAGGAGGGACTCTTGTGCAAGGTATAATAATAGATAATATTAATAGCTAACATTTATGTAGCACTTACTATATGCTAGGCACTGTGCTGATCACTTTATAATTATTATCTCATTTAATCTTCATAAGTCTGGGAGATAGGTACTATTATTACCCCCATTTTACAGATGAGGAAACTGAGGCAGGCAGAGGTTAAGTGAATTGCCCAGGGTCACACAGCTAGTAATTATCTGAAGCCAAGTTTGAACTGAGGTCTTGCTAACTCGAGGCCCAGCACTCTAATCACTGCACCACCTAGCTGTCACTGTCACAGTGTTGACAGGATTGACAGCTGCCAGGATTGACAGAGACCATAGAGTCTGAATCCTTCATTTTATAGAGGAGGAAACTGAGCTCCAGAAGGTAGATCACATAGCTAGGAAATAGCTGAAGCAGGATTTGAACTCAAATCTTCCCGACTTCCAGACCACTTCTTCATCCATTGTGCCAACTAGCTGACTCATACATGACTGGACTACCAGCCTTGGCTTAGAGTAAACACTCTTTTGGCTTGGCATTGATCCCTGAGGACGGCTGTGGGCTCTCAAGTCCCAGAGATTCCAGGGATCCTTGGGGTTAGGTCAGAGAGGAAGAATGAAGATCATCAGTTCCTTGTCAATTAAGGTTTGTATTGGGCTGGATGAGTACAGCACACAATGTCCTGGTCATTTGAGGCTTCAGCAAATGCTGCTATCTAAAGTAACAAGGCCTTTGCTTCCCCCCAGGGTCTTGCTATTTAGAAAAGCCACTCTTGCTTGAGGGCTAAGAGGAACACAAAGGGTCTGAATCCACAAGGAAAGAGAGGGAAGACTAGATATTTCCTGGGAATGCAGTCTCTTAGTCCAGATTGTATTCTGACCAAGGAAGAATTGGTTATTGAAGTTAAAATAATAGGAACAGAGGCAGCAAGTGACCACTCCATCATAGAGTTTCTGATAGAGGGGGAAAAAAAAGGAAAGCCCAGTATAATCTAATATGCACCCTATCTTTTTAGAAAGTGCTTTTCTAAGGATTCAGAGAAAGGGTAGGAAGGATTCAGTGACCTAATATTCTGCAGGGGAAGTTGGCACAAGAGGGATGATGGAAAGCTCTTATGAAGGAAATTCTAAAGACATAGACAGAAATTATACTGCTTAAAAGAGACCATTGTGACAGAGCAACTAGAATGAATGGATGGATCAATGAATGAATGAATGAATGGAAAACATTTATTAAGCTCTTATTGTATGTTAGGCACTGTATACAATACTAGGGATATAAACACAAGCATACAAGATGATACCTGCCATTAATGAACTTATATTTTGATAATGAAGTTAACATACATGGAAGAGTGGTGGCCAGGGAAGTCAGAGCAAAAGGTTATTAGAGTAATAGGTCATTTAAATGATATGCCCTTTCCAGAAACATGAACACATGCTAGTGTTCATCTGAATACTGCTCTTAGAGCTAGCATTGGAAGGGGGTAGGGAGAGGAAGCTATGCTCACAGCTGCATGATATGGAGATGGCCAGGAAGTTGTGTTGTGGGTCTTGATCTGGGCAAGATAGAGTGAATTCTCAGCAATCAGAAGCTCAGGGTCCCAGGATTTGGACCTTGCCTTCCAGGTCAGAAGTGGAGCATGGAGTACAGATTATTAGATCAGGAGAATGCTATAGATCTGAATATACTTAGATTTCAACAAAGCATTTTTTAAAAGTCTGTCAATCTATCCTTATGGACAAGATATTGAGACTAGAAGATAGAATGGAGAAAATAGAGGGGGATGGAGCCAAGATGGTGGAGTAAAAGCAGTGACTTGCTTGAGCTCTCCTCCAATCCCCTCCAAATACCTATAAAAAGGCCTCTAAATAAATTCTAGAGCAGTAGAACCCACAAAAAGACAGAGTGAAACAAATTTACAGCCCAAGACACCCTGGATAGTTGATTGGAAATGTCCACTGTGCTGGGCTAGGAGAGGAGTGCAGTTCAGTATAGACCACACCGCTGGCAAAGACCTGGCCTCAGCGAACCTGAAGCAGGCCTCAGGGGATTGAATCAAGGGCAGCTGTGGCAGTTTCCAGACTTTTCAACCCCCTAACACCAAAGACAACTTAGAAGGTCAGCAGGAAAGGTCTGTTGACCTTGGTGAGAGAGAAGCTTGTAGTCCCCACGTAGCCCTGGGGCAGCAGCTGCTTCCAGATCTTGGCCCACAGACTAAGTGGGAATTGAGTCAGAGGGGGATTACAGGGATCTCTTTGCTGGTGCTGAGGCAGGATTCGCTCGCTTTCCCTGTGCTTGGATCTGGATCACAGTTCTGGATGGTGGTCCTGGGGCAAGGAGGAGCACTGGCGTGGTGGAGCTTGTGGTGGCAGTGGAGAGGGAATCCTCCTCACAGTTCCAAGACATAAAAGAGCACTTACGGTTATTCATAGACCAGAGCACACACTAGTAAAGGAGTAAACACCTGACCCTTGATCATACCACCTTGAAAGAATTGAAAATTTATAGGTCCCTTGAAGTATCTCTGAAAACAGCTGCACAAACCCCCCCAAAGCTTGGGACAGTACCTTCTCCACACTGGAAGCAGACCCCTACCTTAACAAAGAGTGTAAAACTCAAGTAATTGGCTGGGAACATGAGCAAGCAGCACAAAAAAGTCAGACCACAGAATCTTACTTTGGTGACAAAGAAGATCAAAACATACAACCAGAAGAAGACAACAAAGTCAAAGCTCCTACATTCAAAGAAAAATATGAATCAGTCCCAGGACATGGAAGAGCTCAGAAAGGATTTTGAGAAGCAAGTAAGAGAAGCAGAGAAAAAACTGGAAAGAGAAATGAGAATGATGCAAGAAAATCATGAAAAACAAGTCAACAGCTTGCTAAAGGAGACCCCTAAAAAATGCTGAGGATAGAATGTACAGTTAGGTGGATTTGAACAGGTACCATAGAGGGATCATTAACAGGTCTATCTCAACTTGAAAGGACGTCTCTAGTGGTGTGCCCTGGGATCTATCCTTACCTCCACGGTATTTTTAATCCATGATTTGGATAAAGTCATAGAACCTATGTTTGTTATATTTTGTTATATTTGCAGATGATACAAAACTAAGAAGGATGACCATTACCATACTGGATGACAGTCATTCTCCTCCCAGCTCTGCTTCTGAGTCTCTTGGCTTTGCCACCATAACTCAACTGCCTTCTCATGCTAGAAGTTCCGTCCCTCTGCCATGCCAGCCCCCTTCTCTCATTGCTGAATTCCTTCTTTGACCTCCATTTTGAGATGGGCCCAGGCTGATCATGCTTTAATATCCTCCCAGTTGTGCTTCTGGTTCTCTAAATTTCACACCTTTCTCCTTTTCAGCTTCCATTTATGTGCACCTTTCCCTCAGAATATAAGCTGCTGGAGGGCAGGGACTTTTTGCTTATATTTATTATATTTTTCTTTTTGCTTATATTTATATCTTCAATACTTAGCACAGTGCCTGGAATATAGAAAATGCTTAACAAATGCTTGTTGCCTTGCCAAAAAGATCTTCACTGCTCCCGGTTAGTGGTCTAGAATAATAAGATGAAATTTCATAAGGAAAAAGGTAAAGTACTAGACTTTTTTTTATTTAAATCAACTTCAAAAATATAAGATGGCAGAGCTATGGCTAGACAACAGTTCATCTGTAAAAGATCTGGGGATTTTAACAGACTGAAATCTCAATATGAATCACCATATGAAAGTGAAATGTCAGCCAAAAAAAGCTAGTGCTCTACTAGGCTGTGTAAAGAAAAGTACAGTGTCCAGAATGAGTAAAAGTGATAGGCCTACTGTGCTCTCTCCTGGTCAGACCCAATCTGCTGTAATTGTCCTCGTTTCAGGGCACCATCTTTCAGGAAGTACTTTTACAAGCTGGAATGTATTCTGAAAGGAGGAACAAAACCAGTGAGGGGGACATAGAAAAACTGACTGAAGAATTGGAAATGTTAATCTGGAGAGAAGAAGACCTAGGAGAGAGATGAGAGCAGTTTTTAAGTGTGAGAAAAGCTTTCATGTAGACAGATTCAATTTATTTTGTTTGGCTCCAGAGGGCAGAACCAGCAGTAATGGCAAGAAATTGCAAAGAGGCAGACTTAGGCTTGGTGGGGGAAACACTTTACTGCAATTAGAGGCAGGGGTGTGCTGGAGTCAACTGGAACTGGCTCAGGAGAGCCAATTGTTAAATTTTCAAGGTGAGCATTCATACATTGGAAACTGGCAAACACCACAGGTTATGGCTTGATTTATTGTTCTGTCGATTGTCTAGACTTAAGAAAGTGATAAAGCAAATATTAATAATGCAGGCTAAACTTAACTAAAACACAAAAAATGTACTTTTTTTTTCTTCTGAAAAGCTAGCTGTTAAACATATATCAGCACATCCCTGATTAGAACTATGCAAAAGTGGAATAGGTTGCCTTGCATTACCCCTCGCTGGAAGCTTTCAAGCAGAGATTTGTTGACAACCTCCCAGAGACGGTGTAGAAGGAATTCTTAGTTAGAAATGGTTTGGTTAGAAGGTTTCTAAGGTCTCTTTGAACTCCTGGATTCTGTAGGTTCTCAGTAAAAGAGACTTTCCCAAAGTACAAAGGAGGGAGCAAGAAGGTAGAGAAAAGCAAGGGACAAATAAACAGAAGTAGAAATGCCAACATCAACTGAGTCTATTCCTACATTCTTCTTGGCTCACAATCTAGTCAAACTCCTCAAAGACCTCATCATTCCTAGAACTTCATTTTAATCCCATGAGTGATCACCCTTTATTACACTGGGAGAGAATGTATATGTATTAAGTGACCTTTATAAGCTCTCCTTGCCATTATCAACGTAATCAAAAAGTATCCATTAAGATCCTATTGTACAAATAGGATTGTACAATATGTACAATGATACTTTAATAATTGTGTAAAACAAACAAATAAACAAAGCCCAAACATCTTACAGAGATAAAGAAGGCAGTGTAGTTTGGTGAGAAAACACTGGACTGGGAATCAGTAGCTCTTTATTATAATCCCTATTCTACTTGTAACTGTCTATGTATTTTCAAGTCATTTAACCTTTTGGAGCCTCAGTTTCCTTTTCTGTAAAATGAGGGAGTCAAATTAAATAAGGATCTGAAATTCTATGTTTTTAAGTCCCTTCTGCCTATCAGCATACAATTCAAGTCTCTTATAGAAAGAGAAGAAATAGCTAAGACAAAATATAAGACACAACCTAATTCATAAGTAGACAGTACGATACCCCTCAGTGTGATTTGAGGTAGAGAACCAAGTTAAGTATAAGTGACAATTCATGCCAGTTGTTGCTGAATTTTAAAAGGCTGCCAAACTTGACGAGGTTGGCAACTTTTCAAAAGTGGTGTGCCAACTTGTTGACCTCTATGGGAGGTGACTTTTCAGTGACTGGCAGACAAGTGGGTGGGGGCATCAAGGAGAAATTTAGTTGGAAAAGTGGTGGTGAAGGAAATATGGTAACAGTAACTGGCTGGCCAAAAATTGACTTCTGCCCCATCTTTGGCACACAGTTTGCTGATGCCTAAACTAGGGCAGTTGCCACTGGTCTCTGAAGAGAGGTTCCAAAGAAGCCCACGCTTCTATCTCCTTCTTGGGACAAAAGGGAAAGATCACTGGGTTCCAGGTCTGACTACATCTTTGATATCTCCAGTGTACATTAGAACCTCACTCCTATCTTTGTGGATTGGCCTCTGTGGTTGGCCACAGTCCTGGATTGGAAGACTGGCAGGTGAGTCATGCTGGGATCCAACCAGAGTTGTCTGCAAACCTCATTAACTTTTCCATACGCCCACCATGTTCTCCACCAGGCCCTCTGCGGAAGTGTGGACACACTTTTTTGGGTCAGTGCCGCCCAAGCAAGGCTCTCAAAGCAAATGCCATAGTTCAAACCCCTCCCTGCCTCTCAGGAAGTATTCAGCAACAGTTCTTTTCATTCCCAGAATGCCTCCTTTCCCTATCCCCTTTTCTGCCACCCTCTTCCAGCCTTCCTCCTCCCTTCCCTCCCCCACATACACACCCAAGATCTAAAAGTTACAAGAACAAAAATTTCAGGACTGTCCTCTGGTGCCGGGAGCCTGGCATGCCCACACCTTAAACAGGGCAGGGCCACAGCTACATGTCTGGTCTTGCTGGCCAGAGTATGGGGAAACTATTCTTGGATCCTCTCCAAATACTGGCACCAAAGACTGCTGTTGTGGCATTCATATTGGTCTCTGCCCCAGAGCAGGCTTTAGCTCAAGCAATGGTGAACTAAACAGAAATTCTTGATAATAATACATATGCTTTTTAAGAATAAGGAGGGGAAAATCAGCACCAGGATGAATTAGAAAAAGAACATTAAAACAATTATGAATAGTTTTTCATCTCTATCACTGACTAGTAACTTAGATAAACCATTATTCAGAGGATGTTGACAATCTACAGAAAACAGACTCATGCAAAGATCCAGTAGTTTCCATTTTTTCTTCCAAAAAAGAATCCAGGCTGTGTTACCTAATCAAGGTCCCACATTTTCTACAATCACATAAACAATAAACAAGAGGTTTTTTAGAAACCACCTACAACTGGGCCCAGAGAAAAAAGTGAACCTCTCTTAGTGAATGAAACTGCCCTGCCTGGAGGAAACAACAACTAACATGAACATGAATACTTAAATGGGGTCTGACCTGTAGATTCCACCTGGAGAGAGAATTCTGACAAAGATGAATGGAGAGCATTTGTACACATGTGTTAACTGTGCAGCTATCAACTCCAGAGTAAACACTACATTCCCAAGGAGGAATCTCTCTCCTTGATCTGCTTCACACCCAGAGGACACCTATAGGCTATCAACCTGGGAAAAAAAAGGCAAGTGGGAAAACAACCTTATAATGCTATCTCGGGCCGACACCTTTGAGAGAGTCTTTCCATCTAGATCCTACCAGTTATTGGGTTTTCATAACAGGACGGTGAAAATTTAAGTGTTTTCTCTCCAAAACCTCCCCCTAAATAAATCTGTAAAGGTTCTCTTGAGCCATTCAAAACAAAGCACCCAAGAAGCTTTAGGCAGAGCAGGAATTGTGTCTGCCACAGCACAACATGCAAGGAAAGGCCTACAGAAAACATCTTGGGTTTGGGGGAGCAGTGAACCCAAGAGGCTTTTTAAAGAAGTGATACAGAATGAGGCTAACCCTGGAGGCCATGACCACCTGTGTTCCCTTCAGTAGATGCTATACATACATACACACACACACACACACACACACACACACACACACACACACACACACAAATAGCTTTCTCTAATGGTTAAAAAAAATCAGCTGTGAGGTTCGGGATTACCCTTATAATGCTCAAGCCTCCAGGTGCCCAAATTTTTCAGTGGGGTGAGGAAAAGAAGCAAGCCAATACCCCATCCCACCTGATTTCTCTTGCTGCCACGAAAACAAAATAGAAAAATGAATGATCTTGTGATGCCTCTGCCCAAATAAATAAGCAGGATAACAAAGTTGTTGCCTGAGTAAATAACCAGGAAAAAGCTACATTTTTCAAATATTCATTTTGGAGCATTTTAATGTGTATTCAAATCTCTGGTGGCAAATACACACACAAAGAGAAAAAGAAGTCCTTTTTTTGGTACCACTTACTCATCAGGACTGCCCACCTGACTAACCAGAGGCCCCTGGAGTTAAGAACCTCTGTTTCAGGATGCCAAGATGTTCAGAAATTGTGCTTTGGGCTATGAACACTCACACAGCGCAGACATGGGTGGTAAAAGCTGGGGTTTGCTTCACTTACAGTTCCTGACTTTGTCAGTGTGATTCAGGCTTCCTATCATTTTCATTCAAAAAATAGGAGAGCCTAGATGGAAGGCAGGGAAATGTGGCCAATTAGGATCTTCCACCTAATTATACCCACTCAGTTATGGGTTTTGAGAACTTCTGTTAAGAGTGGACATGGCTAAGAGGAGTTGGGGAAGTGCCCATCATCCCCAGGGGCTCCACCATACCTGGGAGACTCTCCAGTGTGCAAATACAGTAGGGTAGCTGCTTCTGTGTAAGAGGAATCACATAGGCCATGGAGGAAAGACACAAGGGGACCTGGAGGCAGTGGCAGGACTGATGGAAATGCTGAGCTACATGTAGAACTAGACTGTGGATTATGCTGCATCCATGTGGCCCTTAGAAGGAAGGAGTGAGCACAAGATGGAAACACTGAGACACATGTGAGTCTGCTCCAGAAGGAAAGAAGAATGCCAAATTGCAGGACAACAGGGCAACCAAAAGGGGATTAAGATGGTTGCAGCAGGAAATCATGGCACCATAGGCCCATAAGAAAGGGAAGATGAGTCACAGAGCCACAATGTGGAGGAGTAAAGCTGGATCATGACTTTTACTAACAGAGTCATGTGGATGTACTAGTCTGAGAAAGAGGGGAAGGTTGATGCTCTAGTAACACTAAGCTACACAGTGTTTAAACTGGAAAGGCGATATAGCTTCCTGGAGGAAGTAGAAGAGTTTTTTCCTGATTTTTTTATGGGTTCAACTATAAGTCCTTTCTGTATTTTGTTAAGGAAATAATTTCCCTCCCATATTTAATGCCCTTATTAGCCTGAGCGCTGATAGAAGAAGCTAAAGGCCCATTATTTAGAAGCCAGATACTGACATTCTTAGAGTTTCCCTGCATGGGACCATGATCCAGAGAGATCTTCAGGAACCAAATACTTATGTTCTCAGGGTTTCTCTAGTTGGGGGCACAAACTAGAAATCTTTGTATAATAGGCACACCTGAAATTGTACCTGTATCACTGTGGCAAGAGGGGTACTCTGATATCAGGGTTATAGTCTAGAGAAACTAGCAAAGAGAACAGTGATTAAAGGTGCTATGGAGCACAGGAACCAACCACATTCTAGACTGACCCAAGTGTTCAGGAACATTCTAGGTAGCAAATGGTCCTGAGGACAACTATGTCTAATTAAGAGCCGGGTCCATTCTCTAGCTATGTAGTAATAAGTATTTGTTGTTTACTTGATTAATACTTGAAGTTGATACTGTTCGTATTTTCTTTTGTCTTAGTTTTTCCTTGATTACATGTAAAGTTCTTTTACAGAATCAATCAGTCAATAAGATGATAAGCATTTTGACTCCAATTTTCTGTTAGGTGAACTTAGCAAAGAAGAAATTGGTCTACAGCTAGCCTTAGAAAAGTGGAGGAACAGAACAGACCTTAAAGCCAGATGTGGCAGTAAGTCACAGTAATGATACCTACAGATCCCAGACTAGATCTGTCATACTGGAAACAAAAATGCAAAAAAACCCTCTGATACAATGAGAACATTTTTATTGTTCATTAGGGAGGATGCCAGGGATTTCCATTGTAAAGAGAGACAGACAAACGGAGTGACAGAGTCAAAAATATAGAAACAGAAACACAGAAAGAGATAGCTAGAGACATATAGAAAGAGTGAGAAAGAAACAAAGAGAGAGACCAAGACAAGGGAGAAAGAGGAGAGAAGATTTATTAAGCACTTACTATACACCAGGCATGGCCTCATCACTAGTTGGGATAACTACTTTTCTCCTTCTCTAGTGTCTTCTCATCTTCTATCCATTCTGCACACTGCCGCAAGATGAATTTTAGCATAAACTGAACCATGTCCTCCCCCGGTCAGGAATCTATAGGATTCTTCCTGTTACCTCGCAGATGAAGACCTGGCTTTGCCCTATCTAACCAACTGTATTTTCCGCTACTTGAACAGGAGAAAAATATGCCAGCATGAATTCTCCACTTCAGTCAAGCTGATTTTCCTGATATGTCCATACACTTATTACCTCTGCAACCTTGGTCCTTCTGATTGCATTGCTTAGAATGCCTTCTTTCTTCTGTAAATACTACTCGTTTTTCCTAATCTGATTTCAATCCCACCTTTTCCACAAAATGTTACTTAACTATTCCTTCAAACATTGATCTTGAATTATATATAGAACAAAGGAGTTAGGTTATGGCTGGAAAGGACGTTTGAGATTGCTCTCTTTTTAGAGATGAAGAAATCGGGGTCCAGAGAGGTCAAGTATCTTTCAAAGATCATACAGGTTTGTAAGTAGCTGGATCCAAACCCAAGTCCTCTGGCTCTGAACACAATGCACTTTCACAGAGTCACAGATTTGAGCTAGAAAGAACCTTTGAGGTCATCTAATCCAACCTGTTCATTTTACAGAGGAGGCCCAGAAAGGTTAAATAGTCCATCCAAGGTCACATGGGCAGTAAACAGTATTTGAATCCAAGATGCTCTGACTCTGCTATAATTGTTTCATGTGTCTTCATTTTCTCTTTCCTTAAAACTCAATGATTAGTTTCCTTGAGGGGAAGGACTATGCTTTCTCTTGCAATCCATCAAGGTTACACATAATCTATTGTGCACTTGCTGTATGACCAGAATTATCATGTCCTGGATTGTTTATATAGCTGTGGCCATTTATGGAGACTAACTCCTTAATTAGGTCCTACAGAGGGTCAATAAAGGTCCTTCTCACATCTTGGAAGTGATTCTCCTAGAAGATTAAAAATTAAGAATGTTCAGGTGAGCAGGCATGACCAGTCAGTCTATAGGGTGAGATATGTTCTTCTACACTTATGATCTGAGGGGCACTTGAGAGATGGGAACTATCTTCCAAAATATATATCCCATAAGTCTCCAAAATCTTGGAATCACAAATGAGTTAGACAATAAAGTTTTTGTTTTTATTTTAAATCTCTAAAATACTCAAATGGATTTGAGATCTCATCAATTTGTGGGTTTCCTCCAATGACACACATTGAAACCTATTCTAAGCCTGTCCATCCTATGTGATTCTGGTCCATATCCTTCCAGAAGTTACCTGAATGGGGTCCATCCAACATGCTAGAGGCCTTTCTCACTTTAACCAGACATTGTGAAGGTACCAGTACTTTGCTTATCTCCCTGTCATTCCTTGCTCTTGCCATGTGACCAGCCCATCTTCTTTTTCTGTCACACAATTCTTTGATAACATCCTTAATCCTTTTCCAAGTTCCTCCATTATAGAAGTGGGCATTTTTGGCGAGTTGTTTTATACTTTGTCTAACATTTATTATCAGATGGTTGCTGAACAAGATTATTTCTATTGTCATATCTTCCAAGGAATCTTGATTGATTTTGCTATATGGATAGGAGATACATTGCTGTAAAAGAGCCTATAGGGTAGTTATTTGTGGTAATCAATAAACAAGAAACAAGACAGAATCATACTATCTACAATTTTCAGCCAATTTCTACAATTATTTCAGATAGTAAAGATACGATCCATTTTTAATGTAATTTCTGAAAACCTGCTTATTTTCTCTAGTAACTTCACTAATGATACCTCAATTTGCATATAGATGACCCTCATAAAAATTTTGTATAGATTAAAGAGTTGATACATAAACTGGTAAGAGTCATTGAAGCTTTCTTGGTCACCTTTTTTTTTTTAAGTAACAAGAGGGTCTGAGAGTTTTTTCCCCTACAATTTTGGTCTTTCCTTTCTTAGATCCTTTGTAAATAGTTCCTCAATGACCTCACAATTGTATCACCTAGTATGTGATATATATATATATATATATTTCACACACATATATTCTCCAATTTGGCTTATTTTTCCATTTTTTTCTTTAGTGTTATTTGTGTAAAGATCCAAGTGTGGTCATTCCACTGTTAATAAAGGAAATAGCTTGTTCTAATAATTTTTGCAAATATATTTCTTTTTTCCTGTTTGTAGTCCTCTTTCCATTTTTATCCTTGAATGCCCTTGGGATGACTTGCTAGGTTTTCTTTAAACTAGTTTTGCCCTCAATTATTTCTGTTTTTATAATTGAGATCTCCAGAAGACCCCAGTTAAAATGTATTGTCTATGATCCTCTTCCATTAGGACATAAGACCATAATCACTTAGATTGTCTGGTTGATACTTTGATCCTTGAGCGGAGGACATGTAAGATAAATAATTTCTTTGGTGGGAGAAAGGGAGGAGTCCTACAAACTATGGGAAATCAGGGTTGGGGGATAGCCTGAGGGTTAAGAAGCAGGACCCAAGACTATGGATAAGTACTTTGGGTGACAAACTATCTACTTCCTTCTGCCTAGAATCAGCCCTCTTAGTACAATCCACTTTAGTAATGTTGGTACACAGGGAAAGCATCACAAAATATGCACTCACATCTGTTTTAAGAATGGAAGGCCAGAAAGAAGCACAGATAAGCAGGTCAGTTTTGAAAGCTACAGGCTGAACTTAATAATTACTTAAAAGGAAAAGCAAGCTGGACTTATAAAAATTTGAAGTTTCATGTACAGCTCTCCTATTTTATATTTATTTCTGTGTTTATTTTGATATAAAATTTTATTTGTTGTTTGTTAAGTTCAGAATGAAAATAAAATTCTTAAAAATTCCTCATCTCAAATTTTTAAGAAAAATTTAGTTGAATGGAGAGAGAGACCCTGGGTACCCCTGAAGACATTACAATAGAGCTAGACTGGTAGGTGATGACAAGAAGACAGACAAGAAGAAGTCAAAGAGGAATTTCACTTTGCCACTTGGGAAGAGGAACAGGAGGGCAACTGGCAGTTCTTGTTTCACTAATTATTTTTGCTTCCTAGGTGCTAAGCTCAGTTATTGCTATGCTGCTGAAGGAGCATAAGTGTTGTCAACCCCCTCTGAGTTTGGGGCTCTGGTAGCCTAACTCTAGCCATAGTTTTATCTGTTAGGAGGCCAGTTGAACAGTCAGAAACCTACAGAATCTGCTTCTCTTTCTTCTTCCTTATTAGGAAAAGACACTCATTCCTTGTGATTCAATGGCCTGTTTCCCCAAAGCCTGCTTATATTGGCTGTTGCCAATTTGTGCTGGGCTCTGGTGGTAAGGGAGCTGTGATATCATTCAGTGGCTGGGCTGGTTAAAACACAGTAGACACCACTCTTGCTGAGCCCTTAGAAGGTAAAAACTATGTGAATTCACTACAGGACCACTCCAATTATTTGGGTTTTACTAACCCACTGATACTGTGGCTCTCATTAGAGTCAGACCCATTAAACTCAAGCAACCTGACCCTCAAACAATGAAGAACTTTGAAACAATCCTCCAGAGCTCCAGGAGAGGGAATTTTTTATTTTTTTAAGTTTGAGCCAGAGATTGAGCAGAACAGAAAATGACCAGTAGAGAGGTCAGAAGGCTATGCTTTTGGTGCACATATATGTGCAACAGGTAACTAACTGTTCTGGGTGACAGCTCTCAGTCAGTGTTCAGGGCTTCCACTTACTTATCTCTAGTTAATCCTTTAATCAGTTTCAGCTTTATCTTCCACACTGATATGAATTTTAAGGCAACATTAAGTGAAAAAAGGTTTAGTGGTAAATATTCACTCAATGCCACTGGCTTGGAGGATTCAAAGGAACCCTCAAAGTGATCCAGGACCAGAACTTCCATGACAAGTAGGCAACTAAATTTCTTACAGAACAAGCTAATTTGATGTCTAGAGTGTTAAATTTTCAGTGAGCAGGATATCAGTGGGGAATGTCGAGAGTTGGGATTACAGGGAAGGAAGATAGAGACCACACTAATTAAATAAATATTTCTTGTACAATTACCAGGAGATATCACGGTACAGTGGATCACACAAGTATCTCACCAACTTTAGAATCAGTAGACTTGGGTTTGAATTCCAGCTCTGACATTACAAATGCTAAGTCCTGAAATAAATCAAAGCCATGAGTTGAGGAATAAAGCATCTTTAATTGAGAGAACAGAATAGCAGGAGGAGATAGGTAAGGCGGTAACATGAGGTGGCAAGGTCTGGTCATCAGATTCCAGTGGCCCTTGGCAACCTGGGCAAGGAAACCACTTCATCCTTGCTGTTTTGCCCTTCATACCATGAATTCCAAAGGAAGGAGGCAAGGACATCAGGAACTGAGATCCAGCTCAAGCTGGGTAGGAGGCCATTCTCTGCCTCCACTCAGCTGTCAAATTAAATTTCCTAAAATGGAGGTCTGACCATGTCACTTTCCTATTAAAAAAAAAAACACCAGTGGCTTCCTATTGTCTTCAGGATGAAACATAAAATCCTCTCTTTGTCATTCAAGGCCCTTCATAACTTGGTCTTTTTCTACTTTTCTAATCTTCTTATGCCTTACATACTACCACTTCAATCCCATGACACTGGCCTCCTTGCAGTTCCTCAGTGAAGACACTCCATCTCTGCCTCTAGCCTTAATCACTGAATGGGCATTGCCTCAGTCAAACTGAGATCTGGGAAAGACCTTAGCTTGAAAAGGCCAAGGTCTCCCACTGCATCCAGGGCCATCTACAATTGTCCTGATCTGTATCTTGCCACTGGGCCCACATGGCTCTGGAGGAGAACGTGAGACTGGTGACTTTGCATAGATCTAATTCACTTGCATGTCCTGGCATCACCTCCCTGATGTCCTTGGTCCTCTTTGAGAAGGAGGGACAAATAACAATAGGTTCCTTCACAAGGTAAAACCCCAGGGTGGGAGATTTAGGGTGTGGTTCAGCTCAACCAAATGGAGAGTAAATAGCTTAAGAGCAGGAATGCAATGACATTACTGAAATTCTGACATTACTAGGATCATTTAAGGGAGTGGCAAGTAATATTACATTTGGTATAGACAATTTCTGTTCTTATATTAACAATTATATTAATTTTCTGTCACAAGTGGGGAAGCCACTTGATTTCTCTGTGCCTCCTTACATGTAAAATGCAGGGGTGAGGAGTTAATAAATGTTCACACTATCTATCTAACTGGGTTATTTTGAGCAAAGCATTTTGTAAATTCAAACACATTATATAAATGTGAACTAGAAGAATTATTGTGGGTCACCCAAGAGGTGGTGTGAGTAAGCTGCAACAGAATAAAAATCAAGAATTGTCCAAAAGAAGGAGCATAAAAGATAACTCCAGTATTTTGTAACATCTGTATTCAAGAAATGTTTTTGAGGGGCAGCTAAGTGGCACAGTGGATAGAACACCGGCCCTGAAGTCAAGAAGACCTGAGTTCAAATCCGACCTCAGACCAAACACTTGACACGTACTAGCTGTGTGACCTTGGGCAAGTCACTTAACCCCAATTGCCTCACACACACACACACAAAATAAATGTTTTTTCATTTATTCATCATCAAGATGCACAACTGGAAAAGGAGGCAGGCTAATCATATGGGAAAAATGAAGGCTCCCTGATGGACTCCATTGGTATCCAAGCAATGTCAAGAGAGCTGGACAAAGATACCCAGCACAATAGGCAGCCTCACTGTGGAAAATTTATCACACAATGCAGGAAAGCGCCCCACAGAAGAAGGCATGGCTAACTTGTGCTCTGCATCATTTAGACATCTCAGACTGAAGTCCTCTAGACATCTTAAACTTAGCATGTCCAAATCTGAAAATATCTTTTCCCATAAACCCTCCCCCCTTCCAAATTTCCCTAGTACTACCATC
The DNA here is from genome assembly GCF_900497805.2 of Vombatus ursinus. Lineage (NCBI taxonomy): Eukaryota > Metazoa > Chordata > Mammalia > Diprotodontia > Vombatidae > Vombatus > Vombatus ursinus. Next base: position 42,991,109 of record NW_020948983.1, on the reverse strand, counting down.
CTCCCAGTTGCTCAGTCCCCAAAACTAAGTATTATCTTCAACTCCTCACTATCTTACTAACTCCCATATCCAATTTGTCGCCAAGTCTTGTCAGTTTTACCTTTGTACTTTTCCTCATATATACCTCCTTCTCTCCTCTGATGCTACCATCTCCCTGGTACAAGCTCTCATCAACTCATGCCTACACCCTTTTGGTTGGTTTTCCTACCTCAAGTCTCTCCTGACTCCAGTCCATCTTCCACTCAGCTGTCAAATTAAATTTCCTAAAATGTAGGTCTGACTATGTCACTCTCCTATTTAAAAAAATGCCAGTGGCTCCCTATTGTCTTCAGGATGAAACATAAAATCCTCTCTTTGTCATTCAAGGCCCTTCATAACTTGGTCTTTTTCTACTTTTCCAATCTTCTTATGCCTTACATACTACCACTTCAATCCCATGACACTGGCCTCCTTGAAGTTCCTCAATGAAGACACTCCATCTCCCAACTACAACTGGAATTCTTTCCGTCCTCATCTCCATATTGAGGGCTTAGCTATTTCCCTTCAAATCCTAGGTAAAATCCCTTCCACAAGAAGGACTTTCCCAATCTCCTTTAATGCTAGAGCCTTCCTTCCATTGATTGCCTCCAACGTATCCTGTACACAATTTTTTTTTGTACACAGTTGTTTTCATATTGTCTCCCCCATTAAACTGTGAGCTCCTTGAGAGCAGGGACTGTCTTTTGCCTTTCACTGTAACCCCAGTGCTTAGCTCAGTGCCTAGCATATAGTAGGTGCTTGATAAATATTTATTGACTATTTATTCAGAATTAAAAAGATCTGCCAATACTGAGAAATAACCATATCCTGGGTGACTCAATTCCTCAAACTAGCCAAAAAGTGTTTTAAATCTTCTCTCTAATGTCATTGACTGGAGAGAGGTCCTACATAAACTATGCAACAGGTAGTTTTAAAGGGAATTGACCACTTTTCTCCATATGATCCAGGGCCCAAGTCTAGATCTTTTTCTTTCTTCAGCTCATTTCCCTCACTTTTTTTGTTCAATATGCTCCCATTAAAGAACAAAATAACAACAACAATAATAATAAACCTCTGTGTGCTCAGGGCATGAGGTTCAAGTGATATCTCAGTCCTTATCCACATTATGTTTCTTCAATATATTGAAATAAAATTTTGCTGCCTTCCCACCAGCAGAAGTTACAACCTTCTCCATTATTCTATTCTCTATCCAAATCATTCATAGAGAATTTAACACAAAATGCACCCAAAAATCCACCACAGAGGATAAGCATCAAATTTCAATGTGTGCTACATCTGCATAGCAGGGACTCATTTTCTTATCATCTAATTCATCTAATGAACTAGTGACATAATTTAAATCTGATAATTATAAAATAGACCATAGTAGAATAACATCAAAACCCAATTTTTATCCCATTGTATTCTGTGATCTATCAATCCACAGTCCATATAATCTATCGATCCATAATAATAATGCCGAGCTTTTCTGTAGTACATTAAGGTTTGTAAAATGCCTTATATGTTATTTTATATATAATCAAATTGTGCCTAAAAAGAATTCCAATCAACATTTTAAAAAATCTAGAATATAGACATACAGAAAAATACGTAAAATATAGAAATATACAAAAATAAAAATATAGAAAAATGTAAAATACAGAAAAATACCTATGTGGAAATAAATTCTTTGCATCAATAAAATTTTCCTGATATATGAATTTTGTCCTTTTTATCCCAATTAATTTTGGTAGTTAACCTTATCCTATGCTGGCCGGGCATAAAAAAATGGGTCAGTTAAAATGTTAGATTTAAATGAAATACATAATTAGAACCTTGAATCTAAAACTTCATGAAGGTTTTACTTTGACACTGAAATTGTCAGCTTTTACTTGCTTTCTTTACAGACAGAGAGAAAGAAGAGGTGATCTCTCTCAGTTCTTTTGGGCTTTTGTGATTGTCCAGAAAAACCTCATTATTATTTTGGTCCTATCCTGTCTTGCACAAGGCCTCCTGGACTTTGGAAATTTCCTCCTCTTCTCCCCTCCCCGCCTCCTCCCCACTTCCCTTTTCTGGAAATTTACATGCCAGATTGACCAGCCAGTTTCCAATGTGTCCTTGCGTAGGACATCAGAGATGAGAAACCAATCAGATGATACTGAACAAGAATCTCTCCCCTCCAGAAGCCCATCAAGAATCATGGTCCTTGTTCATATTATTGAGCTTTACTGGTTGTATCCCTTCTCTGGCCCAGAGGAGAAGGCTTTCATGCAAGCCCTGGTTTAGAGGTGACAGTATCTTTCCCTTGCTGTCCCTCTCCCCACATTCCCAACCTTTAAGCCTTTTCTTGTGTGAGTTAAAATACATTGGTTTAAAAAAAAAGTGTCATTGTAAGCATTCAATGGTTTATATGATTCTTCTATGAAACTTCCTTTAAGTCCTCAAATGATTGAAATGGACCAAAATGTCTTTATAGAGAGTACCTTCTCCAAACTAAATTAACCCAGTACACTAGCATTCACACACTAAAACAGTCAAAAGATTCATATACACTTGTCTGTACATACTCACATAAATTTTTTAAAAATGCAAATCACTAATTTATTTGTGGGGTAGTGTGTCCTCTAGATGTAGTGTTAGCTAAGGTGAAGTTAAGCTCATTTTCTGATTTTTCATCGAGGCCTAGCTTTGACAAACCCTGCTGCTGCTATCATTACTCAGAATTACTCTCAATGGTTATCTGCTTACTGTTTCTTTTCACTGCCTTGCTCCATTCCCCTCCTCTGTGTGTGAAAATGCCTCTGCCTCAACCAAAGTCAAGCCATAGAAATACAGAATTTCAGAGTGAGAAGGGCCCTCAGTGGCCATCTAGTTCCAACCCATGCCCCCAGAAGAATCCCCATTACGTGGATGTACCACCTGATTTGTGGTCATCCTACCTTCTTTGCCTGAAGATCTCCAGTGAGCAAAAGCTCAGCTGCCTCTTAAGGCAGGACAGTCTGCGTCTCTGTCAAGCCTGAGTTTGCCTCTTTGCTGCTTTCACCTGTTGCTGCTAGTTCTACCTTCTGGGCCCAAACAGATAAGTTGAATACCATATAAGAGAGCCTTTTAAATACTTGAAAATGGCTATTACCATCCTTCCTGAGCCTTCTCTTCTTCACATGAAACAACATCAATTCCTTTAACCAGAAGTCATCTAAGATGGACATGAGGGATTTCACCATTCTTGTTTCCCCCGTCTGGATGTCCCCCCAGCTTTTTGATATCCTTCCTATAATGCAGCACCCAAAAATGAACAGTGCTTCCCATGTGGTTTTTTTCAGGGGAGAATACTGTAGAACTATCATCACCTTATTCCTGAAAGTTCTGCTACTTAATGCAGCCCAATACTGGATTAGCTTTTGTTTTGGTCACCATGTCACATTATTAGGACAGCTAGGTGGTGCAGTGGATAGAGCACTGGACCTAGTGTTAGGAAGACTTGAGTTCAAAACCAGCCTCAGACACTAGCTGTGTGATCCTGAGCAAGTTGCTTAGCCATGTTTGCCTCAGTTCCCTCATCTGTAAAATGAACTGAAGAAGGAAAGGAAATGGCAAACCACTCCATTATCTTTGCCAAGAAAATCCCAAATGGGATCACAAAGACTAGGAAATCACTGAAATGACTGAACAAGAATAGTCATATTATTAGGGTTGAAGTCCTCTAAAACCCCTAATCTTTTTCAGATAAATTGATGACCATGTCTTCCTATCTTGTATGCATAAAGATTTCTTAAACCAAGGACTTGTACATTTATTCATATTAAAATTTCATCCTAATAGATTCAGCCTATTTTAAAGCCAATTTCCTAGGAATCAGTACTAAGTTCACAAGTTGGTATTTTCTATTCTCTTCTTTTTTTGAAAATTGGGTCAATATTTGTTCTTCTTTATTCCTGCAACGCTCTTTTGTTCTCCACAATCTTTTAAATGTCATTGACAATGGTTTAGCATTTAATCAACAAGCATTTATTAAGCATCTACTATTGTGACAGCCCAGGAGAAAACAAAGTAGAAAAAAAGTAGTAAAACAGCCCAGTAGAGGAAACAAAGGTAGTGTGGATTGCTCTGTTGTATCCAACAGAACTCAGACTAAAGCCCAGGTCTCCTGATTCCTGATCCACTGAACAAGGGCACCAATGAACTTGTGAAGGTTTGAAGTGGATAAAAGCCTTCTAACCCTGGAAAACCACTCCTCACCTGGAACCTTTTTAGAGTTTCCATTTTAACTTTCATTTTTCTTTCCCCATTAAAACGTAGATTCCTTGAGGGTAGGAACTGTGTTTTGGCCTTTCCTTGTATCCTCTGCACTTAGCACATAATGCTTAATAAATGCTTGTTGACTTGACAAAAAGTTAACTTTATATAACTCTTTAAGGTTTACAAAGCATGCAGGGGACACAGACAAAAAACCAAAATGAAATAGTCTTTACCCTCGAGGAGTTTATGTTACTTCTTGGGGAGGCAACAGTTATATAAATAAATAAATACAAAACATACACAAGGTAAACACAAAGTAATTTTTGGGGAGACTAGCAGCTGGGAGAGTTAAGGAAGGCCTCATTTTAGGAGGCGGTACTTGAGATGAGTTTTGAAGGTAAAGTGGGGTTCTATGAGGTTGAAGGTAGGTGAGGAGGAAGAACATGGTAGATATGGGTACCAGACAATAGAAATGCTTAGAGATGGAAGATTGAGTATTGTAATTCCAGAACAGCAAGTAGTCTAGTTTGGCTGAACTATAGCATGCATGAAGAATAATATTCAGTAAGTCTGGAAAGATAGACTGGAGCCAGATTGGGAGGGCTTTGAATGTCACACAAAAATTCATATTTTATCCTAGTGGCACTAGGCAGCCACTGAAACTTTTTGAGCCACCATATGTTTTGGGCCTGTCACTGATAGCTATGTGGAAGAAGGATTGAAAAAGAAAAGGTCTGGAGGCAGAGGGACTAACTAGGAAGCTATTGTAATAGTCCCAGCAATAGGTGATAAGGACCAAGCAGAGGTTCCCAAACTTATTTGGCCCACCACCCCCTTTTTAAAAAAATGACTCAGTGCCCACCTGGAAATCTACTTTCTTTAATGCTTTAACAAGTTTTTTTTTTCAATTTGCTTCAAACTACTCCCCCCTTCTTTGCCCCTGCATTGTTCCAGCACCCCCCAGGAGGTACTATTGATAAGAATAAAAAGGGAAATTAGATGAGAGAGATATTGTGGGAATAGAATCAACAAAACCTGGAAAATGATTAGATCCATGGGGTAAGGGAGAAGAGTTGAGGAGCACTCTGAAGTCGCAAGCCTAGGAGACCCTTCTAGTTGTACTTATAGATTTCTCACTCTAGCTGTTTATATTCCTTCTCTCTCCCTCCAAGGAAAGAAACCTATTCTGACCAGAATTGACTCAACAGTGCTTACATAATAGGCTACAAAATAGGATAAAATGTCTAATTTGGAGGTTTTTTCACATCACAAGCATTTTCACATATTCAGGTACTCAAGTAATTGGAAGGTCTCTAAGAAACACCTTTAAACTAGGTTAACAAGTCTGCAAGAAGTGATGCCTTAACCTGATTCACTTAATGAGGTTCATTTTCATTTGAAGGCTAAAGGCAGTATTAATGAGAACTGTTGTTCCATTTCCCTCTTTGAACTCCGTGCAGCTTTATCCCTAACTAATTATAATTTCAAGGGATGTTGGTATAGGCTACTCCTCCATTTTGTACTCAAGGTTTGGGGTACCCAGAAGATGGCCAGCTACAAATACTCCCAGGGTTCTAGGGATAACCCTGAGGGTTTGTATTTCTAGTGATGCTGCTTACAAGCCCCACTAAGCGTGCTTCTCACCAGCAATGAACCAAGACATATTTTTGTTGTTGTTATTGTTGTATTTTTTTTTTTAGTAAAGGTATCTATTAAGATAGTGTAGTAAGGAAATATGGTATCAGAAAGAGGTAGGGACACACTCTCCCACAAATACACACAGTTCCATGGGAAGAGTGGGCTTAAACTAAGAAAACAATGATAGCAGGGCAGTTAGGTGGCACAGTGGATAAGGTTCCAGCCCTGGAGTCAGGAGGACCTGAGTTCAAATCTGACCTCAGACACTTGACACTTACTAGCTGTATGACCCTGAGCAAGTCATTTAACCCCAATTGTCTCACAAAAAAAAGCAAAAAAAAAAAAAAGAATATAATGATAGTGAGGAACATATGTAGGATACACACATGTCAAGGGAATAACTGATAAGTCCTGATAATTTATGCTATGAAGTCCTTTTCCTGAGTCCATGACTGGCATTTTTTCTTCCCTGATGTTATGCTCCTAGAATTGGCCAATCTCCTCAGATGACTGTCTTTCTAAATCCATTAGGCCTCAATATGTCACTCTGTTCCCAGAAGGACATGAGGCAGTTAGGTGGCATGGTGGATAGAGGCCTGGGTCTAGAGTCAGGAATACCTGAGGAAGAATTCAAACATTACCTCACACACTTACTAACTGGGCAAATAAATTTATCTCCATCTGCCTCAGTTTCCTCACCTATAAAATGGGGATAATATTAGTACCTACCTCACAGAGTAGTTGTGAGGATAAAATGAGGTAATATTTGGTAAGCGGTTTGCAACCTTAAAATGCTATATAAATACTGCTATTATTGTTTATTATTATCATTATTTCCTAATGGTCCAGCCTCTCTGATCCCAGTTGTATGACACTAATCCATTTTCTTTGATGGTAAAGTTGATAGGTGGGGAAAATGATCAATTCTTTCCCAGGGGCCCTACACCAATTCTAGAATCCTCAACTCCAGTAACTAGAGTACTTCATAAATGTATTATTCTCTGCTTGACTGCCTGCTACTCTTATACATAGGCTCAGAAGTATGTCTGATTCTCACCATTCACAAGATGTTTCTTGTCTGTCATCACTAACCTTAATCCAGTGGCCCAAATCCCACAACTCTTTCAAATTCATAAATGACTTACACATTTTTGGGGGGATGGTAGGAAAATTCCTTAGCACCTAGTTCATACTACTGATTGAGTGATTCAGTTGAGGTATCTGGACCTTTTATGATTATATTAACTAGGATAGAAGCAGAACCATCCTTTTTACTTTTTTTTTTTTTTTTTTTTGGTGTTGGAAAGGGGAAAATTTGTGGAGGCTTTTTGGAACCTAAAAACCTTTCTGTAGATGAGCAGCATGATACTTGCATGATAGTGGAAAGTGTGCTGAACTTGAAGTCCAAGAGTCTGAGTTCTACCATTCACTATCTGTATGACTTTGGGCAAAAGTCAATTAACCCCTAAATCTGTGATCCTTTGATCTTCCTCTAGAAGCCTTTTAGCTACAGAGTCTTGTTTGTTTGGCTTGTAGGAACAAGAAGAGAAAGAGAGAGGATGAAGAAAAGGGAATTAACCTCTCAAAAATTATATTGACCAACTCTCTAGAGTTCATGTGCTTTTCTAGTCCTCATGTGGTTAGGCAGCTGGGTGCGATTTGTGGTCTCCTTCCTGAGATGAACCTCCACAATGTGGTCATTCCTTGTGGGTGTTTTCTTCCTGGCCTGCTGGGGTTCAAGGATCCCATTGGTCCTTTGAGGGCTAGAGGAAGGGAGTGGGAGAAAAAGGAAGAGAAAGCTCACAGACCCTGGGCCAGAGCAGGGAGGAGGCCAAAGCTTTCCGGACTTGAAAATGCTGATGTGACTATAACGTTCTCAGCAGGAAGGATTTGAATCTTATGACTACCCTATTTGCATGCTCACAGAGATGACTGGTTTGTCAAAGAAGTGAAAATGTTGGTTAGGGAAGTGACCCCACTCACTGACCTCGAATCATTTTCCCACCTGCTAAGGGTTGATTGAGCATGAGGGGTTAGGGCTGGGGAAGGGAAGGGTCAGGAAAGAACCATGAATTATTTCAGTTGCCAAGTGGTATTCCCCTGTGGGGAACTTCTTGTAAAAACTAAGCACCCAAACCTTATGTGTCCTGTCAAGCAGAGTCTCACCTCTCCTCCTTCCTTGTGACCAGTCATCTGTTACACTGAGAAGATTTGTGGGGAAGGGGAGAGAAGTATTTCTTTCACTTGGCTGCTCTGATTTTGAGAGGCTTATGGAAACCCTTGGCTCTGATTTATAAAGCCACTGTGGTTTTTCACCTGAAGCATTAAGCTATTTGACAAAAACTTTTTCTCAGGTAAGTTTGAGTCATTGAAGCAAAGCAGCCTGAAGTGAAGAGAGGCCTGTGATGTGGGAAATGAAGCCTGGAAAACACCAACCCGCACCTGTCATGGGCAGCCGACATCAGAAGGCATTTGAATGGGTGCATGCTGCCAGCTCCAGCCTTGTGCAGGATTTGTGGTGCATTTGCCATGAATCTCTTCCAGAAATGTTCCCAGGAAAGAGGGGGCCCTGCTTATCAGGAGGTTGCTGGAGTGGAATCGACTCTATCTGACAGACAGATGTTCTCTGTGATGTTTTCCATGTGCACAGATTAGAGATATGCTAAAATGACAGGGCAGCAGTTTCCATTGTGCAACTGAAGAGAATTATGATGAGGAACAAGTCGCTGCACCCCCAGGGCTCTGATGACATGTCTGTTCCAAGCAATAAAAAGGTCATTTGGTATCACTGTCAGGGCTATCAGCACTATAGTCTGAGTAAAGCTGATGATGTCACTTAGGCCTGAAAACCCCTCCTCTGATGAAGTACACTTAACATTTTAAATTTTGAATGCAAATATGTTTGGGGGGTGGAGGTGGGGCTTGTTGGGTTTTTTTGGAAAAAACAAACAAACATTCACGGGACAGGAACGCCAAACTGACCATACACTCATTTGTGTATCACTGCAAAGAGTTCTTGTTAAACTGTGGCTCTTTGGCTATAGACAGAGCCTTGCAGGAATCCAAATAACTGGTCCTTGTCAAGGAGATAAAGAAAGGGGACAGCCCTCATGAGTGCCCAGCATGCACACACAAAAGCTACAAACGACGCATTGGACTTGGAAGCCATGCCAAGGACAGGGAGTAAACATGGACAGCAAACATCTGGGACTTCTGGGCAAGTGATGATTTGGCAGAGAGGAGAAACAGGATTCTGCTTCTGACAGTTTTCTGTGAAACAGACTCTAAGTTACTTGATTCAGAATTTAGAAACACATCAAAGACACCAGAGTCTCTAAGACTGGGATGAGAGTCATTAGTTGTGGAAAGGAGCCAATTCCATTAGGCTAGTGAAATGCATCTTGATGCATCCTGGAGGGCAGGGATAGGGTCTTTCCCATTTGGCTTTATCTAGTACAGGTAAAGTACCTAGTAAATGGTGGTGGAAAAGGGTTGGGAAATATTTTTCAGAGTTTAAGCCACAGACTTCATAGTATGGTATGTGGCACCACCAAAAGTTAAATGACTTGTCCAAGGTCACACAGTCAGTAAGTGTCTGAGGCCATATTTGAACTTAGGTCTTTCTGACTCCAGGCCCAGAGCACTTTCTGGGTGTGTGTGTGTATGTGTGTGTGTGTGTGTGTGTGTGTCTGTCTGTCTGTCTAATATTATATATTTATTGTTACATGTAATATATTAGTACATATATATGTATATATATCATGTTGTGTTTTGTTGTTTTTCAGTCATCTCTGACTCTTTGTGACCCCTTTTGGGGTTTTCTTGGCAAAGACAAAGGAATGGTTTGCCATTTCCTTCTCCAGCTCATTTTACAGATGAGGAAACTGAGGCAAACAGGGTTAAATGACTTGCCCAGGGTCACGCAGCTTGGAAGTGTCTGAAGCTAGATTTGAACTAAGATCTTCCTGATTCCAGACCAGGTGCTCTATCCACTAGCTGCATTTACCTGGTGTAGTTTTAAAACCCCCTTCAGTGAACTGTTCATTTCTTTCTCATAGGAATTTCAGAAACCAGCGGACATTTTTTAAAAGCATAGCCTTAGATGGACAAAATGAAGCATCTCTTCCACAAGCTAGAGAACAAAGCATGAGGTTACTTTATGGGAGGGTAATATCTATAACCTTAATTAGGACATACCAGGGGTTTTTAAGGTTGAAAGCCTTAGGCAATCTTCTCATTAGCCTAACTCAAGTGCGAGGAGTTCCCAAGGCTATTTCAGCACACATTGATGTGGTAAAAAGGGCATTGGATTGGAATCAGAAGACCTGAGCTTGAAGCATGGCTCCAGCTACCTTATATCCTAATGTGTGACCTTGGGCACAATATGTGGCGTTCAATTTCTTTATATGTAAAATGGTTGGATCTCACAACCTCTGAGGTCCCTTTTAGCTTAAAAGCAATGATCCCATGTTGTTTCTCTTCTCTGAACTGTTCTAGCATTTACAGTCTGAGCAACATCATTTACCACTTAGCACTGGCCATAGAGTCAGAGAAGACCTGAGTTCAAATCCTGACTCAAACATTTATTAGCTACCGCCTCTCTCGGCCTCAATTTCCTCATTTGTAAAAGAGGAATAATAATAGCACTTACTTCAGATGGTATATGAGGATCAAATGAGATAATGTTTATAAAAAGATTTGTAAATATAAAAGCAATATGCAAATATTAGTGGTCTTAAGGCAGCTAGGTGGCACAGTGGATAGAATGCCAGGCCTGGAATAAGGAAGATATGAGTTCAAATCCGACCTCAGATACTTACTAGCTGTGTGACCCTAGGTAAGTCACTTAACTTCTGTCTGCCTCAGTTTCCTCATCTATAAAATGGGGATAATAGCACCTACCCCCCCCCCCAGGGTTGTTGAGAGGATCAAGTGAGATAATATTTGTAAAAGCTTAGCATCGTGCCTGGCACATAACAACCACTTAATAAATGTTTTTTCTTCCTTCCCACAAGCCTGTTTCTTCTTCATATCCGCTACAGAGATTGACACAATGCTGACCACAGCAGGTACTCAATAATGTAGCGAATAACAACTTTATGGTTTCAAAATGCCTTATATATCTTATCTTATTTGCTCCTCATTAACCTCCTCCCCCTTTAAAGTTAGTAGCATAAGTGTGATTCCTATTTTACAGATGAAGAAACTAAGGCTCAGAAAAATTAAATAAATGACTTACCTAAGATCACAGAGCCCCAGCAAAGGGGATGGTAACGGGGAGCTAGAATTCAAATCCAGGCCTTCTGACTCTCAATCTTTTGTTCTTTTGAACTATAAACAAGGAAGATTAAAGTTAGAATGAACAGGATGATCAAGTTTGGAGGGGTCTGAATAAGACCAAGCAAGAGCTTACAATTGAGCACATAGAGAAATGTTTCTTTCGTTCTTTCTCTACAATGAAATGATGAACTTAAAGATACCTAAATTTAAATCTTCTGAAGTATGTACATTTTAATAATATGCACATTGAATTAATTAGAGTCCTTTTAGAAAAGGCAACATGATATAGTAGGATGGGAATTGTATTAGGAGTTTGAAGACCAGGGTTGTAGTCTTTCAACTAACTAATAATAACAGTAACAACAGTTAACATTTAAATAGCACTTTATGGTTTTCGGAGCAATTTACAAATATTATCTCATTTTATCCTAACAACAACCCTAGAAGATAGGTACTACTATTATCCTCATTTTACAGACGAGGAAAGCAAACAGAGATTAAGTGACTTATACGAATTTGAACTCAAGTCTTTCTGACTTCAAATCTAGCACTAGACATTATAGTTGCTCAAGAGCTTTGAAACTTTTGTTTAGTAATTTAACTTTTTTAGGTCATGTGTTCCTTATCTGTAAAATAACAGGGTTGAATTAGAGGATTTCAAAAGTCCCTTTGAGTTCTGACACACTACAATGAATCCATCACATAATTTTAGAAACTAAGATTGTTGTTATTAAGTCATTTTTCAATTATGTCTGACTCTTCGTGACCCCATTTGGGGTTTTCTTGGTAGAGATACTGGAGTGGTTTGTTGTTTCCTTCTCCAGCTCATTTTACAGATGAAGAACTGAGTCCAACAGGGTTAAGTGATTTGCCCAGGGTCACACAACTAGTTAAGTGTCTGAGGCCAGATTTGAGCTCACAAAGAGCCAGGTCCTGCACTCAATCCACTGCTCCACCCAGCTACCCTAGAAACTAAAATAGGGGTATTTTAATTCTGAATAACACTGATGATTCATTTGTTCATTGTTGTACAGTTTAGACCAGAGTCATCTCATAAAGCTGCTTTCTAGCTAAATTTTTGAGAGAGGCAGTGGAGTGCATTGGACATAAAGTTAGAAGATCTAGGCTTGAGTCCTAGCTCCATCACTAATTTTCCTCACTTCATCATCTACAAAACTGGAAATAATAATATTTGTACTATCTACTATATAGTGTTGTTACAAATAGCAAATGAGATCATGGGCTTTAGAGAAATCATTTAATATAACATTCCCCTTTTATAGATAAAGACAAACTGATGTTTGTAAAACAACTAGAAAGTCTAAAACTCTATAAAAGTAAGCTATGATTATTTACCTATCCTGGCTGAAGAAAATCAGTTAAGCAATTTCATTTGTAATCCAGATAAGAAATTTCAGTGTATTTATGTCTTCAAAATGTAAAACAAACAAGTATTATAATATAAAAATGAAGACCAAATAGTACTCAGAAGGACCTGGTTGAATAAGACTGCCAAGGCCAAAGTGAAACAGCACATTTGGAGTTTACAGCCAAGGTTTTTAAAGTGTGCATATATGTATACGTGTGTATACAATATGTTTGTATACATAATACATGCAGCATATATTGTAATACATATAATAAAATCCATACTCTTCTCCTTAGTTATATCTCAACAAAAAGTCTTTGCTTAAATAGCAAAGGAAAAGAATATTTATTTGAAATATTATTAGGTGCTAGGGAACACGTAGCTACCACAATTTTGCTTCTGAGCATTCAGTTTTAACCAGAGTTCTATAGGTAATGATGCCTGATATATAATGAGTGATTAATAAATGCTTGATTGATTCATTATACCTTGTTTTCTACTGACAAACATGGTGTCCTCTGCTTCCCACCTGTCATGTAAAATTACTTCTGCAAGAGATCATTTAAAGGGGTGCTTTCGCTAACATTTACTGAAGTCTATTTTAAAATGGTCATTACCAAGGTTTTTCTCTCTTATCATTTCTCTTTTTTTATTCCCCCAGCCAAGTTCCCAACTTCCCTAGAACTTTGCCACCATAACTTACCTGCCTTCGAACCCTGGTTCTTCTTTCAGTGCTTGGAGTCTTCTTACCCTAGAACATCCATGTCTCATGGGTCCATGTTGGCCTTTTTCTCCCATTGGTGAGCTCCTCCAGGGTCTTTCCACTTTTGGGACAACCCAAGCGAACCAGACTTCATTCCCCTCACAGCTGTGTTTCTGTCTCTTGAGAATTCATCATCATGTCTCTATCCTTGCTCTCCCCTACACAGTTCTACCCCTTTTAATGTGTAGTCTTCCTCTATTAAAATGTTAAGTTCCTTGAGGTCAGGGACTGTCTTCGTATTATTTGTATTACTATGGGTTAGCAAGGTGCTAGGCACTTAGTAATTGCTTAATAAATGCTTTTTTTCTTGTTCTCTGCCTGACTAGTCTTGTTTTACCTAATTATTTGATACCAACCAGTTCACCAACTGATTGCTTTTCACTTTTTGCAAGTGAAAAAGCCAAACTATAGGTACTTGAAAAATGCTTTAACTGGTAAAGTTGGACTGAGTAGATCACATCTGTTTCCTCCCGTTTATTCATGGAAACCTAGATTTAGAGAAGGAAGGGACTTCAGTGGCCATTTATTCCAAACACTGCCCTGCCCCCCATATTATGAAAAAGGAAATTGAAGGCTGGGGAGGCCAAATGACTTCCCCATGGTCATCCAGATATTGAGCAGTAGAACCAGTGTATGAACTCAGCTCCTTTGAATCCAGTCATCATTCTTTCCATTGGACCACATTACCTCCAAGTAGATCTCAGGAAAACCCAGAGGCTAGAATTCAGGGTTCTTTAATAGCCCTCAGTAATCTCTCTTTGTGCTATGGAGTCTGAAGAGCAAGAGAAAGTTTGACATTGGAGCTCAGAACATTTATGTCTCTTCTTGGTTGTCTCTCTTAGGAAGATGAGGTTGGAGATTTGCCTTAAAGCCATCACTGCATTATAGTGTAGGTTGTTATGTACTGTTTCCAGTTCCAGAAATTGAGGTCTCTCTCTGCATGTATATAAATGTATACACACAGTCATATATATATATATATATGTATATACACACACACACACACATATATATATATAACTGTACATATACATTGTTTGTATGGTGCCGTAAGACCTGCAGTCATACAATATCTATACAGGACTTGAATTGACTAGAGATCAAATGGAACTTCACACAGCTCTTGCTGTTTTGTATTATAGCTACATTTATTTATGAATGATTTTCTCCTATTAGATGGTAAACAGTACGAAGGCAGTCATATCAACTTTGTTTCTGCTTCAGCACTTGGCACGGTGGGACAATAGGCATGTAACATTTATTGAATCTTATTTTTTTGTGGTTCATCTCAACAACTGTCTGCACAATCAATACCTTTAATTATACAGCATTATGGTAGAGTGATTTTAGTATAAACTCTGTTACTAACTTGCTGAGTGATTTTGGCCAAGGGCCTAAACATCATAGGATCATAATTTAAATCTGGACAGGATATCCATCTCCTGGCTATCCCACAAATGACACTTTACATCTCAACTCTGAGTATTTTCTCTGGCTATCTCTCTCCACCCTCACCTCCCATGCCTAGGACACCCTCCCTCTGCAGCTCCCTGGGTTCCTTTAAGTCTCAACTAAGATTTCACCTTCTACAGCAAGCCTTCCCCAACCCTTCTTAATTCTCGTGTTTTCCTTCTGTTATTTTTTATTTGACCTGTATATAGATTGCTTTGAATGTATTTGTATGCACTTGTCTCTCCCATTAGATTGTAAGCTCTTTGGGGATAGGGAATGTTGTTTGCCTCTTTCTGTATCCTTAGAGCTAAGCACAGTGCCTGGCATATAGTAGGCACTTAATAAATGTTTATTGATTTAGTCTCTTTCATTTGACAGATGAGAAACTGAGGCCCAGAACAGTTAAAAGACTTACCCAAGGCCACATAGATAGCAGAGTCAGGACTGGACAAATCCAGGACCAGGATTGAATCCATATCCAGGATCTTCTCTACTGTAACATGCTAATTCATTCAACAAGTAAGTGTTCATTAAGCGCCTGCTATGTAACAGGAATTGTGCTAAGTGCTGGGTATATAAAGGCAGAAGGAAATAGTCCATCCTCAAAGAGCTTACATTTTGCTGAAGGAAAAACGACAGATAGACAGATAGATAAAGCAAAAACAAAATATACAAAGTACAAAGCAATCTTGGGGGGTAAGAATCCAAGGGGCAAACGGGGTGAAAGGGCAGGGCCTTGATAGTGTTTGAGCTAGGCCTTGAATGAAGAGAGGGATTTTAAGAGAGGATAGGCATAGAAACGGAAACTGGAATGTTGTGTGTCAGGAACAGCAAGCAAGTCAGTTTGGCTAGAAGACACTGTGAAAAGAAGAGTAATGTATACACAGAGTCAGATTGTCAAGGCCTTAAATGCCATGCAAAGCCATGTGTCATTTATACTGGAGGCTAACAGTGAGCCCCTGGAGCTTCTTGAACAGGGGAGATGCAAGGTCATATTGCCTCAGTTTCCTCAACTATCAAACAAGGGTAAGTATCTGTAGTATTATCTACTTCAAAGGCTTGATATAAAGTTCCAAGTGAGATCAGACATGAAAGTGATTTGAAGAGTTAAAAGCATTGAGTAAATGTAAGGTATTAGTGCAAGTGATCAGATTAAGCTGAAAATATCAGCTTGGCATGATGTTTTCTTTTAATGACTTAGTGAGTTTGACCATATGCACACAGCCTCTTGTGTGGGTCTTTCCCCAAGGTCCACCTCAACCAGTCTTGAGGGCAAAATTCAGAATACTGATTTTTATTATTTTTGTGTGGGCATAATTCACATTTGGTTCTACTATTTATGGCCTCTGGAGAAGTTGAGTGATTCTCACTCTGCTACTTTCTGTGGTTTCCTGGGACATGTTGCCATTCTGTAAATGATGTTTTAGTTATTTTTTTGTTATCATGCCATGAGGCCTGCAGGCGCTGGGCACCAGGTGCTGAAAAATTAAAAATTATCATCCATCACCATCATCAAAGAAAGGTGGTGTAAGATGGTTGCAACAGGTCCCAAATTTCCTTAAGGAATTTGGACTCCTGTCAATTTAGCTCTTACTATGATGGAAGCTAAGAGCTTAAGTTTTGCCTTTCTTGATACCATAGTTTCTCCACTCCCATGCTACCATCATAGTCACAAAATTTTTTGGTGCAAAAATTCAGTAATTCTGTATGCTGTTCTCAGTGTTGAACACACAGTAGGTGCTTAGAAAAGCTGTCAAATGAGACTAGTTATTTCTTGTACTTGGAGTGTGGCTCCTAAGAATAGCATATTGTTTGGAAGCTGAGTTTTTATCAACCTAGAGACCTTCATTAAGACTTCCTGTTGCATATTTTTAATTGAGTTAGTAGCAGAAGAATATTTTTAGCATTGAAGTGATTATTCTGTGTAGCAGATACATGTGTCTAAATATGCTTGGTTTTCTATATAGGGAAAAATCTAACTTCAGAGTAGAATTCACAAGCATTAAAGTATCAGGTAAGAACAAATTGGGGAAAACATTTAATACAGACTTTTCATCTCTAATGGGTAATGAATTTTGCCCCTTCATGTCATTTTTCCCCTTCCATATGTTTCTTTTGTTTTATCCTTTTGAGGGGTGAATAGGCAAACTTTTCAGTTTATTTGGGTGTTTGTAGTTTCTTATTATAGTTGAATGAAGTTACCTAAACTGAAGTTCTTAGACAAGTCACTTAACCTCTTTGGGTCTCAGTTTCCTCATCTGTAAAATGAAATTAGATTAGATAATCTTCAAACATCTCTTCCAAGGGGGCAGCTACATGGCGCAGTAGATAAAGCACCTGCCCTGGAGTCAGGAAGACCTGAGTTCAAACCTGATCTCAGACTAGACACTTGACAGTTACTAGTTGTGTAACCCTGGGCAAGTCACTTAACCCCAATTGCCTTGCAAAGAAGAAAGAAAGAAAAAATCTCTTCCAGGTATAATATCCTATCATCTATAATACTTTACCCAAACTATCATAAAAAGAGACAAGCTCTGAAAGAAAATGGTGGTTTCAGAAATTTACGATAAACATTTAAGGATGTATCAAAGAGCACAATTTCAGATTAGAACCCTAGCTAGATTATAAGAAATCTGGGAAATATTTCCAAGTGTCCAAATCAAACTCTCGTGTTTTTGAGGAAAGAGTACATAGCAAAATCTTTCTGTTAACATGTAGCAAGAATTACCTGAGGTAAAAAGCAGACTTTGTCTAATGTGACATATAGAAAATATAGTTTGTACACTGTGACTATTTATTACTGACCTAGTTTAAGGTGTGCATTATAAAATATACATAATTCATGGTAATTGCTAGTAAAGTCATTTATCTTAGAAAGAATTTACAGTGGGTATTTGAATACACCTCCTAATCCAGATTTGGTCCAAAGGACTCCCAAATTTCTATAAAATATCAATAACCTTGAGCTATTCTTAAAAGATTTTTCACACCCTCCAAAATAGGTATTGTAAAGCCAAACTCATCAATATGATACAAATAAAAGATATGGGAAAAGGTAGAAATGTTTTAAAGTAAGCTAATTTGTTCAAACATCTTGCTAGACACAGACACATCAACCAAGGGGGAAGAAACAATTCTGATTATTCTTCTGCTACTTATGCTATTAAATTCTGTTTCTTTTTAATTCTACTTTGTACGTTTACCTTTAGTGTGACTTCACTGTTTTTTCAGTGTTTTTCTACTAAACATTTCAAATACAGAGACCACTTGTAAAAAGTCATACAGCATTTCTACAGAAACTGCATATTATCTCATTCAATTAAGGCTTGCTTAATGATCCTCAATGCCCTAAGGGTTCTCTTAACCTTGAAATACTCATTTAGCATGCTACAGTGTAAACAGAGATTGGTTTCCTTTCTCTATAGGTTTTCTAAGTACTGAATCAATAGTCATCATTTCCTCAGCAGAATCACCACCACCATTATCAATCAAAATATACTGCATGCCACCCATCCTCTCTGCCTATGGAAACAAAATTCTTCTACCAGTTGTGTTGTACTGGCATCAGCAAAGTCAAATGAAGGTTTGTGGCTTCCATTTTAAGTTACAGCAAGATTATAGCTTTGCATAGATACACAGAAGTTGGAGATGTGTAAACATCTCAAACAGATCAATTTATGTTTCTTTTTTACACGATTGTCAAATATTAATTATATATTTTTAAGGAGAAAAGGGAAAGTAAAATGGTACACAAGATTAAAAAGTAGGTGCAGTAAATGGTATCTCTACTTGAGGTTTATATATTACCTTCCTTCTAAATGAATTCTAAGTGTTTTTTGTTTTATAAAATAATGAAACATTTATTTCCTCTCTTCTACTCCCTTTACTTTTCACATAAAGAAAATTTCTTAGCCATTTGGAAATGAGCCAGAGAACTCCCAATGGGTAGAATTTGCTCATCTGCATTTGAGAATAAATCTTTTGTTTACTGCTAATCTTAGTTTGTGGTAATAATTCTTTGTCAGGTAGCCTCAGATTTTTCCATAAATTGTTTTAGTTCAAACTGAAAGATTCCATATCTTAATTTTGCAGTGATCCCTGGAAAACATCTCTGCTATTAATTTTCTGGCTATGGCCTATGTTATGAATTTACTAAAGTTAAACAAAAGCTCATTTATCCGAAGTACAATTTTTTTTTCCACTTACTGTCTTAATAAGATGCAGGTTTGCAGGAATTTCCTATATTCACTGAAGACTAAATGGTTTCCAGTACTTTATATGCTATAATGTCTTGGTCAGTGCACAAATATAAATTTTCAATCTAATTATAGCACAGTACTACTTTCACAATGAAACTGACACCAAACAAAAGCATCAAGTTGTTTAAGATTGTTCTAGTTGAAAAGAGCCAAATTGGTAATTTGCATTTCTAATAGTACTAGTGATTTAATTGCTGGAAAGAATTATTCTCCCATCTGCCTTCCCCAGATAAGTTGGCAACAGCAGAAAAGGAAATCCTTAGGATTTCCTATGAAATAAATCAATCTTGTGGAAGTGATGTGAGCAAAAAACATGAAATCAAAATTCAGAAAAAATATTTTAAAATATTTTTTAAAAATCCAAAGATGGAATATTTTTACTTTTAGTAGTATCAACAAAGTGCTCTTCAAATTATTTACTATATTCTCAACCATAGAGTCCTATGTTGCTAATATGTGTGACCTGAAAAATCTGAAATTAACAGCACACATACTATTTCCACCCGGGCTTTGAGATTTTTTTCAAAGGCCAAACCTCTTTAACTAATTAATTATTTTAGCTTAGAACAATTAGCAGGGAAAAAGAAAAAAAATATACCAGAACATCATATTTAAATCTTGATTCCTGGTATTAAAAGGTTTCTAAAATCAAGACACACATTTTGGTCTATGTGAAGCATTCTGTAGACCCAGGAGGGGTGTAATTAATTAGTTAACTTACTTAATAACCTATGCACAATTAGAGGTTTGATAGTTTTTGATATTAAAAATAGTGAAAGTGGTAATGGTGGTGATGATCATGACATTATATCATTAACATAATCTTATTTAGTTAAATGTTTTCTTGTTTTTATGGAACTAAGTATCTCAACATTAAAACAATTATACTTTTTATAACAAAGTAGTTGATTTTGGAGAAGCGTCAATGAGATTTGCATGAAAATATTTTGGACTTCCTGACAAAGCAAAGGAAACATTTGAAAATAAGATAGTTGTCCAAAGAACATAGCATTTAACAATCCCTTCCTACTGAGCTCTGTTTTTTGTAAAGACCTGGGTTTAGATCCTGTTCAGACAGTAGCTATGTGATCATGGCAAATCACTTAACATCTCCAGCCTTCAGTTCACTCATCTGCAAAAAATAATGGGGCTGCACTCAAGGACCTCTAAGGTTCCTCCCTTTCACCTCTAGATCAATGATCCTATGATCCAAGGGTATTAAACCATATGTCCAAAAATCAGGAACACAGTGATGACTGAGTACAAAGAGGCTCTATACGTTTACATGGGGGAGTTAGGCGGCACCAGAGTACACAGAGCACTGGGCCTCTAGTCAGGAAGACATGCTTCAGTTAATTACTAGCTGTGTGACCCTGGGCAAGACACTGAATCTTGTTTGCCTCAGTTTCCTCAACTGTAAAATGAAGGAACAGCAAACCACTTCAGTATCTTTGCCAAGAAAACCCCAGATGTGGTTACGAAGAATCAGACATGATTTAAAATGACTGAACAGTAACAATACATTTACTGACCTTCCTCTACCCCACTGGATATTTCAAAACACATTTGCACATGTTCTTACTCAAATATTTGGGAGTTTCTAGGTGAACTGCAATTGTTTGATCAAGAAACGGAGTGATTAAATCATTGAAGCTGATTTTGACTATGTGTTTTTGTTTTTGTTTTTTTTAATTACGGAAGTATTGGCCTGGGCTTAGTATTTAATCAATAAGAGCAGCACATGACGTCAGTTCAGCTACAGTCCTTTAGTTTAATAGCCATCACACCAGTAGTTCCTTTCATGCTGTTTTTATAGATAGATGAACTATCCAAAAAGTTTATTAACAAACATGTACAGTAAGTTGCATCATTGGCTTTAATTTAAACATCTAGTACAGTTTTTTTTTCCATTTTACAAAATGTTCTTGGTTAAGACAATGAAGAGGAAATACATTTACACTTCTAAGCAATCACAGGGTTCAAGCTCAATAGTTATTCAACACAATAGCAGCTTTGGGAACAAAAAGGGGTACAGTTAATGTGTTTCAGAAATAAATGTATACACCCCAAATGAATGTCATAATGTCTTTCAAAAGACCAATATACTCTTAGAAAATACTTTTGTTATACAAAAATTAAAAATCCTGGGTTATTAAAGGTTCTCAAAATTCAATGTGTAAATCAGTTAGAACCTGATATTCTGTAATGCAAATAGTGAAAGTAGTGATAATCCAGGCCTCTGTGGTAAGGTGAATGAAAGAAGAAAATATCTTAAATCCTTGCAAGTCTAATTCTTAATTGCATATAAAAATGTTACTAATTACCTCCAAGTACTTTAGCTTAGCAGGTTGTACTGTAGTCAAATGCACTAGTACGTTTGGTTGTATTATGTACAAAGCTTAAGGGACCATGCTATCCTGCTTTTAAAGAGAGCAATAACATAGGTTTCCTCGTCAAGCAGAATTCTCACTTGGCCATTTTATCATGTCACCTTCAAGTATACATCAGCTAATAAGATGGTAAACTTGTTTCTGCATTGGAATAGTGAGAGTACTTTAATTCTGAAAGAAATACAAAGCTGTTTTTTTAAAAATGTAACTTTAAAAAATCCATCATTTCTGAGGAGAAAATAAAGTATTTTATTCTTTGAATTTCTAGCAAGTATTTAAGGAGGCCTCATTAGTAGTTAAGTAGGAGGAAACTAAAAGCTTTAAGATAACGGAAAAATGAAGTGGTCAGGCTTTTGTATAGAAATATTCTCAAAAAGAGACACCTTGAAGAGAGTTTATTTACAAATTTATCACAGTAATTTACATTTTAATGCTTAATCATATTAAGCTGGGTTAGTGTTGCTCTAGTTAAGAATTCTCATACATAAATCATCTAGAAAAAGATACTTTGACTACTACTTAAGTAATGTATTATGATTTAAGTTTTTCATAGTAGAAAGAAGAATGCCTGATTTTCAATCAAAGAAACATGAACCTGATTTTCCTGTTGATACATTAAAAACTAGCTTTGAAAGTCTCAGTAGCATTATTTCATTATTCTGTTTTAAATTCAGAACAGCAAAGATGAATGCATTTTCCCCTCTAAAGAATGATATGCAGTGGCCCATAATTTGATCACTATGCTCATCTTGAAATAAGAGAAGTATTCGTTATACTAGTCGGACAAGCTAGCATGAAGTACTTCTTTGGCAAACAAAAGGTAAGTTTACCTTTTACAGATGCCCAACTGAAGACAACTGATATGGGTTGGAGATAAGATACAGGAATTTAAGATACAATTAGTCAGAGCATACCTTTACTGCATCAACCTATTTATTTTTCTCTTTAAAGATTGATATTTAATTTGTACAATAGCCGAGCAACTGAACTTTTGTCTGTGAATTGATTGATCCTCAAATAAACTTCCTTAGGGACATCAACAAAAGGCCAATTTAAAACTAGCTCCCTTCAAAGCAACAGAGCATTAAAGAGGTCTTGTTTCAAACATGTTTTTTTTTAACCACTTTTGATCACTAATGCAGTCATCTGAATAAAAATGTAAGTGCCTTGATTTTCACGAGGCTATTGTTAGCTATCACATAAAGTTTCTTTTCTTAATTTTTTAAAATTGCCCAATCTGTAATGAACTCTCATCCAAGAAAACAAAATCTAAAATATGTACATGAATTTATTTTTCTTTGCATTGTATTGGACACAATTCTAAAATATAGCATGGAGGACACTATTTCCCAGGATATAACATTATGTCTAGCAGAGGAAAAAATAAACAGCAGGGACTCTAGCATTAAATTTTCATATCCAACAGCACCAAGGAAACCAAATTATTATACCCATTTTTTGTAAATTAAATTCTGGATCTATACCAGCAATTACAAGTTCAAATTCCACAAGGGCTGGTACTGTTAGGCATCCTTCCCGGCTTTCAAAGGCCAGTACTAAATTTAGACGCAGGAAAGTTGTATGGTTATTGGTTACTTTGTTATTATTGCCTAATTAAATCAATGTTAATAATGGACCTTTAATTTCACTTGATTCTTGAATATCGGGATAGTATATTTTATAGACACAAATCTCCACTTCAAAGCTACTTACTCCTGACATATGGTTGTGGAAAAAAAATAAGATGCTGCAATATATCTATAGTCACTTAGACACATGGCACCAGACACCAAGGCCTGAATCACATTTGTGAAGCATCACGCCATATTTTTCACCCACTAACATATGTACATGTAACAGGTTACATCCGCAAACTCAATTGTTCCTAAAGAAGTGTCCAAGGTACATGCTGTAGTTTCAATACTGATCTTCAGATCTATTGTACTCTATGCTTTTGAAATGCCAAAGCTGAAAAGACCAAGTTATGAAAAGGAAAAGGAAAGTAAGAATAGTGCGAATAAAGTTGGAACACACATGTCAGGCTTCTTTCTGCCTTCCCCATTCCAAAGTACTTTCTGAAGAGCAGGTGGTGTTATTGTGAAAAGATCACACATTTGTCAGTAACTGTGTAGGATTTCAGCACTGTTAAAACCTAGCATTTCAAATATAGGACAATTAATAAAATTTCATAAACCAAATAAAATCTAAAGCTCCAAGATACTTTGAAAATGAACATGGCCATTCAAATGCGAGTGCCCGTGGTTAGTCCTTAAAAACTGACCTTCTAGTCCTGCCTTTTGAAAACTGCAGAATAAAATACTTTTACAGTAACCAAAATGCACATCTGGCAGCAAAGACATATTTAAAATGCCACCACACTTTTAAAAGAAGAGCAGAGATGTGTGGTACAAGAGGACATCTCCTATTGCCAGGGTATATTCTCAGGGGTTACCAGTTAATAATCTTTCTGTAAAATCAAACTGCAGATCTTTGCACTTTCCTGTGGCATTTTAAAAACACAGCTATAGGTAAAAATTAAGAGAATTTAAAACATATTATATTAATAAAATACACTATAGGACAATATAGAAAAATCATACTGCATATATTTTTTAGTTTTACCATATACAGGTTGACTGTTATTCCCACATAAAAAAACAATCCAAAATTGATCAGATTTAATCATGAAGCACACAAAAAAGGGCATTGAATGCCACATATTTGTATGGTTGTCTTTCCCTTTCTCACTTCGTTGAAAACGTTTAAATCTAGAGATGGTGGGGTCTAATCCTTTTAAGACTCAAAGATTCCTCAGAACTCTCTAAGAATATCACCCTGGATTATAAGAATATTTTATATGCAAGTGGGCTGTTTTCTAACATTAAAAGGTGCATTTATTATCAGCATCTTCTCTACGAAGAACTTCTACCACAAAAAAAGGCAAGCTTAAGGCTCTTATTAATAAACTTGCACAAGCAAAAACAAAGTCATGACTTTCTACAGGCTAAATGATCAGTTCCCTGGTGAGCTTTCAGAGGAGCCTAACCTGAGAAGCAGGCTATCACAAAAGTAGGCTTCAACACAAACCCATTTCCTAATGAGGCAGTGAGGTTCTTTACAATGTGGTAAGGAAGAGCTAAGGGACACTGACAAAGTTTCATTTGAGGGAATCGTGGCAGTTTTCCTCTGGGGAAACAGAGCAGGGAAGACCAGGCTTATCATTGGAAGTATGTGTGTTTAAAAATTAATTTCATTATATTATCAAATTGCAGTTCTTCAGGGAACTGGAACTTGCTTTAAATTAGATTCAGGGAGACGCATCAAACTAAATAGCTTACATATGAGACACACTCACATAAAAAGAAAAACACTGGAGACCAAAGCTCCTTAAAATTTTTTGGATTATATTCCAACTTGGGGGGAGGGGAGAATGCTTTCTACCTCTAAAGCTCAATCGTTACATTTCCAAAAGATTTCTGCAGTTCATCCAAATTTGATAGGGCAAGATTTAAGTGCCTATTAGTGTTCCTGACTGGGCACTTCTGCTGCTTTGGCACATAAACAGTATTCCAGTATCCAATGGGATATGCAGTCTAACACAGCTTTAAGCTGGCAACACTCCTGAGTAGTTTTAAGTGTTTATCAACTCAGTAGGTCAAAAGTCTGCAGACACTGGGTGGAGCAGCAGTAAGCTACAAAACTCACAGTTGTCCTCCTGGAAGAAACAAAAAGGAAAGAGAAAACATGTCAATTGAAGATAAAGTAAATTAGTTTTCTTGTATTACAAACACTTGTTCATTGTTAAAATATAAGGTGAGGCAATTTAAAAAAAAGAATGTATTTTTTTTCATAAAAGCAACAGCAGTTTTGTTTTTTTGTTGTTGTTGGTGTTAGTAATTTTTTCACTCTCTGAGTTAACATTTCAGAGATGGTCAGTCTCTTTGCTATATTCTAACTTCCCTTTAAAAGAAATGAAGGATTGATCACATGACAGAGGCTTCTTTTGAGAAATAATGTCACTTTGTGACACAACAGAGAACATTAGCAGCTAGGCTAGTGTGTACAATGTAGTGTTTGAATTTGTACGTTGTCTTCCCATCCCTGCCTCTTAGAATCCTTAGTTTCCTTCAAGGCTTAACCTTATTTTTCTAGATCAGAAGTTCTTTTGTTATCACTCTTTGGCAGTCTGGTGAAGCCTACGGACCCCTTCTCAGAATTATGTTTGTAAATGCATAAAATAAAACACTTAGGGTTACAAACGAAATCAATTTAGTTGAAATACAGTTATCAACATTTTTTTTAAACAAGTTAATAGACTGAGGGGTTAGAACTTCTCTAGATGTTAGTGTTATCTCTCACCTCAAATTATTTTGTATTTACTTATCTAAGTGTTACACCCACTCATAGATTATATAAGCTCTTTTGAAAGTAGGGGCTGAATTTTTTTTGTCTATGTAGGACCAAGGCCTACTAAAGTGCCTTGTACAGAGGATATGTGCTTAATAAATGCTTGTTGAATAGAACTGAGATGATGATATTTGAATAAAAGTGTTTTTTAAACAACTTTATAATGCTTGATATTTTTCATCAACTTTACAGGTCCCAGAACATCCAGAAGGAATGAATCACAGATTCTTTTGAATCAGCAAGGAGGTACCTAACAAATCATCTGCCCCAACTTTCCATGCAAGGCATGGATCTCTTTTGCAACATTTGAGACGACTGGGCACCCAGTTTCTGCTTGAACACTCTCAGTGATGGTGAACTTGCTTTTGTAATCATGCTCATTCCACTGTTGGACAGCTCTAAGTGTTGGAAAGTTTTCCTTCTGAGTCAAGAATCTATCTCTCTTCTATCCACTGGTACTAGTTCTAATTTCTAGAGCTATCGATTAAGTCTATTCTCTCTTCCATGTGACAGTCCTTCAAATATCTGAAGACAGCTATGATGTTCCCTTGCTTTTTTTCTTCCAGTGTAAACATTTCCAATTTTGTTATCTGTTTCTCATATGACATGTTTTCCAGAAAACTTATCCTATTTGTCCTCAAATTTGTCTACATCCTCTTCAATTGGTGCCCAAGACCTTGTATCAGCCAACTACCTATCAGACATCTCAAACTGGATGACACACAGATAGATATCTCAAACTCAACCTGTCAAAATCAGAAATAATTCTGCCCCTGTCCCCAATCTTCCTAACTTCCTTTTTCCTGCTTAGGTACTAGCATCCTTTCAGTCACCCAAGCTTGGTGTCATCCTTGATTCTTCACTCACACTCGTCCCATATATTCAGTTTATTGTTGTCTTTTCGTTTCTATCTTAACATTTCTGGTACATAACCAACCCCTTCTCTCCAAACACATAACCACCACCCTTATAGAGACATCGTCACCTTAATGTCTGGACTAGTTCAATAGCCTGCTGCTTGGTGTCTCTGCTTCAAGTCTCTTCCAATTTCAGTCCATCTTTCATTTAATTGCCAAAATGATCCTCCTAAAGCACAGGTCTGACCAGGTCACTACCTACTTAAAACACTCCAGTGGCTCCCCATGACCTCCAAGATTAAACATAAAATTCTCTGTTTGACTTTTAAAGCCCTTCTCAAACTGGCCCCTTTCTTCCTTTTCAATCTTCTTACCCTTTACTCTCCTCCATGTACTCCATTCTTCTCACAGGGCACTCCATCTCCTAATTCCATGCCTTTTGATTGGCTGTCCCCCAAGCCTGATGCCTTCCCTCCTCACCACTTCACTCTGGCTTAATTTAACACAGCTCACATCCAACCTTCTACAAGAAACTTTTCACATTCCCCTTTCCTTCCCTCTGAGATTACTTTTCATTTTCACTATCCATATCTTGTACATATAGAGTTGTTTGCATGTTGTCTCCTCCATTAGAATGTGAATTCCTTGAAGTCAGGGGATTTGTTTTTGCCTTTCTCTGTATCCACAATGCTTAGCATAGTACTTGACTCCACAGTAAGTGCTTAATAAATGCTTGTTGACTAACTGAAAACACTTCTAGTAGGGTCTAACTAGTGTAGAGAACAGTTGAATCTATTACCTTGCTTGAACTGGATACTTCACTTCTATTAATGCAGCCTAAGATTATAAGGGCACATTTTAAAATCTGAATGAAGGAGCTCTACGCTTTGTGCAGCTTTACCTGACTCTCTGAACTAAAAGTATCCTTTACTGCTTCACACATTCCATCCACCCTTTATCTGGACTGCTCTCTTGGCTCATTATCTCATTAATATATTTATTTTTTAAAAATCGTGTACCTCGGCCGCAGAATGCAAGTTTCTTGAGGGCAGAGGCAGTTTAATATTTTGTTTTTGCCTACTGAGCACCTTACACTGTGCCTTGAATCTAGTAGGTACCTCATAATAATCGTAAATTTTAGGCTTCAGTTTTTGTACAATGATTTCATAGACTAGAGCAGAGGCAGGCAAACTATAGGCCACAGGCCAACTCTGGTCCACTGCCTGTCTTTATATAACCCGAGAGCTAAATAACCCTTCTTGGCCTGCCAGTCATATAAAGACAGGTGGTGGCCTAGATTTGGCCCACAGGCCACAATTTGCTGACCAATGGACTAGAGGCCTTCCACTGCTAAAACCTACTATTCTCTGGCATGCTGCTTCTAATCTGCTGTTGGCTGGAAAATAAAATAATTATGCTTATTAGACCCATGTTTAAAATAAGAATGAGCTCTCGAAGGGGCCTGAGGGATCGTCCTGTTGTTAGTTATCAAAGTTATGTTCTATCCTTAAAAAAAAACCAAACCAAACCCCCAAAACTCTTCACTTGACACCGTTACCCTCCTTAAGCTGCTATCTCTCCACTAACAAACTGTTGTTAGAAATATTCTATGCCCTACTTCCTTTTCATCTACTTACTCCTTAATCTTTTGTAATCTGTCTTCTGTCCCTATCATTCTATTGAAACTTCTGCCTCTGAGGTCAACAGTAACATGTTTATCACCAAATGGTAGAGCAGTGAATAGAGCGCTGGGCCTGGAGTTAGGAAAACTGGAGTTCAAATCTTGTCTCAGACACGTACTAGCTATGTGACCCTGGGCAAGTCACCTAACTTGTCTGCCTCAGTGTCCTCCACCATAAAATGAGGATCACAGCAGCACCTACTCACAGTATTTTCGTGAGGATCAAATTAGATAATATTTGTAAAGCATTTAGCACAGTGCCTGGAACATAGTAGGGGCTTAATAAATGTTATTACCTTCTTCCCTTCCCAAATAAAATGGCCTTTTAAAAGTTCTCCTCATCTTTGACTTATCAAGAGCATTCAACATGGTTGACTATTTCCTCTCAATTAATATTTTTTCTTGCCTTGGTCTTGTTGACCATTTATTCTCATGGTTCTCCTTTTCTGTCCTGATTAATGGTTCCCCATCCTCTTATCTCCAAGACTTCATCTTTGGCCCTCTTTTCTTTTCTCTCTATAGTCTCTCACCTAGTAATCTAACTTACTCCCATGACTTTAAATCATCAATGAAAACTTGGATCCTCAACTAATAAAGATTAAATTATGGTCATTGTGGCTTACTTTCTAGGGTAGAAAAGTGAACTAACACTGACTATTGTACAGTAATTTAGATATTAGAAATTGGGATTAATATGAACAGACCCTAAGAAATACAGAAAGTATTTGGGAATTTTCTTTTTGAATAAATTCCTGGTAATAGCTTGATTTCTCATCTTTTTTTTTTTAACTTTAGAGTAGAAAAATTTAAATTAATTGAGGGTTCTGAGTTTTACTGCACACTTCAAAAATGTCATTATAATGAATAAACACAAGCAAGCTATTCTCACAATAAAATTCAACTAAAATTTCAGACTTAGATAATACTTTAGCTAAACTTTATAAGAAAAAAGACAATTTATGATAGAAGTAGCCTCACAATTTGTGTAGGAAATATTAAACATTTATGACATTTTAAATTTCAACAATATGACCAATTTGAAAAAGGATCTACAAGCTATATACAATCTGCTTAAGCTGAAAATCTGATAATCAGAATCTCTAATGAAGAACAAGTTGAACATTGCTTTCTTTACAAGTCACACAGCTTTCCTAAGAAAGCATTTCTAAAATAACATTTATGTAGATTTTTTGGCTTCTGACCAAATTTAGACTTTAGAACTTGTTTTTATTTCATAAACTCACATTGCTTATGATCAGAAAAGTATCTACTGCAGAGACTCAGCAAGAGATTCAGCAACATATCTTTGGAAAGATTATACATCTGCTTGAGTGAAACAAATGGAATGAATTCTATTTTTCTTCTTCCAACACTGCTGTTTGAAATGTTTTAAACCAGTAATAAATTAAACAAACTTTTGGTATTTTTACTTTAACTTGTTTCCTACTATTTTGTATAAGCCATCACTACTTCAGAATGATTCTACATTAAGTCATTAATTATGAGTAACAGAGCCCCCATATTTGCTGTTCTAGGATTAATTTATAAGTTTATATGAAATCATATGTGAGTGAAATAAGTCTCAAACAAATTGGTTTGAAATGCCAACTACATTTTTGGGAGTCAGCTGGCTAAACCTCCTTTTCTTTCTTCTAAGATAATTATGCAAATTGTAAATCATTTCACAGAAGGGATACATTTCACACCTCTACCCTTGATTTTTTTTAAAAAGAGAGTCTTTAAGTAAAAGAATCCAAATCTATAAAGAGTTAGGATTTTCACTCACTAAAAGCCCAGTGTTCATAGGATAATCATCCCTTTCAGATAACTGTTGTTATGGTTCCATTTTTGTACTAATAAGCCCCCAAACCTTATAGATTTTCTTTCAAGTAGGATCTTCAGATTATTTTGCTACTCTTGATCTTATAACAATACATATTGCTACAAGGGCACCAAATGTTCAGCTGCTGAAAAGAATAGTTTTGATGGTAAAGCCTTAGATGATTCCATAAGAATTATGGCACCTGGCTGTGTGATGCATGACAGAAGCCATTTTATGTTAAAAAATAAGTCCTGTAGTAAAGAATACAGGGTAGCAAAAATAGTATGAAGAATATCTGACAAATTTTGTTGGATTAGACAAAGTGACTATCCTAACAGCGGTAGGGCAGGGGAGAGGAAAGCATTTAAATTCCATTAAAAAGATGAGAACAACATTTTTAGAGCTATTACTGACTGAATGTGATTGGTATAGACTAGATTTCATGAAAATAAGAAATGTGGATACTTGTAAACTCACTGAGTAATTAAAAACAAGAAAGGCATTATTCCTGATTCATGTACATATATAATACATATATATTCAAATAAGCATTTATATGATTTAATTTGGTTGAATTAGCTGCAAACCAGTATGTGTGTAATACGCCAAACTCAGGTAATAATTTCCTTTTTTAAAAGCAACAATCTCTTGAAAGGTCAAGTTTATATTACAGACAAAATGATATAAATGACAAGAGAATCTGAGACATACTCACAAGTGATATATACATGTTTCTCAAGTACATATTGATGGTTAAGTTCCCTCACTAGACATGAAGAGTAACATATTTGGGAAAATAAGTACAGGTAAAATAAAACATAAAGTGTACTGTTTAAAAACACTTGTGTATCCCTCCACCTGCCTTTGGTCTAGGGAAAATATTTTGTCTTTCTATGTTTATACTATTTAGATAAAATTATTAGTTATTTTTATTTGTATTTTTAATGAATTCTCTCACTTTTTGACATCATAATTGATTCATCTGAAGAGGTATGCTTTATAAAATCCTCTGCTTCTACAATTATTTTTTGTCCCTAAAAATAAGTAAGCAGTACAATTGTGTACACATGACAACAAAGTTCTAGTGATAAGTCTTTATGAATTATACAAGAACCACACTATACTGGAGTGGTTCACTGCACACAAACTTCAATTAAACAAATCAGCCCATTTCACTATCATTTTGGTTATTTAAGTGATACTATATTTATATCTGTAGATACATGGAAATATACAGTATGGCTAAATTCAAAATCAGATAAATGTACAAAATTAGGGCCGGTTATACACCTAGTCTTAAGGTTGCCTATTTAAAGCCATTTACCTCAATCAGACGTGCTAGCATACAGAAGGAATTGCTTAACTAGGTTCCTATTGTGAAATGTGACTTGTACAATTAAAACACATAAAATGCCAAATATATTTTCATTGGGTAGCATCAAAATAGAAATTCTTTACTTAGAAACAAATTAACACTGGTTTTGAGAATGCAGTCTAAAATAGTTTAATGCATTAATTAGCTAATTGTTATTCTCTGCTGTGGACACTAACTGATGTTTGGTCGGCTAAGATAGTGATAAGTATTTATGTACCTACTGGTACTTCATTTTGCTTCATAGCTCTTTGTGTTAAATTTAGTTTGGAGTCAACAATTTTCTAGAATTTGGTATTTTGGAATAACTTTTGGTTTTTTTTTGGAGGGAGAGTCTTAAATGCCAGCTTTGTACATTTATTTAGATATTAGGTGATCCAATATATTATTCTATGACAAGCAACAAAAATGTTAGTGATTTTAAAAATGAAACTTACCAGAATCTTTCATAGCACATGACATAAGAACACAATTGAATTTATTTTCAGTAGTAAGACATCAGAGATTTAAAGACAAGCATTTAGTTTTTAATTACAAAAGAAAGTACTCTAAATGACTATGATAGAAACTGTAGTGAATTTTTTTATTACAATCTCCATGGCAACATGGGAAGAAACATGGCCTACTGGACTGAGATGGAAGTCACAAACTCTCAATTTTAAACCCTGTCCTAGCCATTAACTCATCATGTGGCCTTAGGCAAGTTACTTTGCACCTTGGCATCTATAGCTTCTCTGCTGCAAAATGGGCAACGCTGGTCGAATTCACTGAAATGTCACACCGTTTTAAGTGCTATGTTGCAAATGTTAATTTTTGCTGGATTACTACTATTAAATTTATATTCTTAGATTACAAAAGACTACACCTGACCTTCCAGGATCCAATTGCTTACAACTTTTCGGAGAATGTATTTTTCACCTTAGCAGACAGATGTAAATGTAAATGTAAATGTGCTTGGCTGCTGTAGAATAAAAGAATATTGAGTTTTTCCTCAATTCTCCCATCATAGGGAACACAAATGTGATTTCATACTGGAAGTCTCTCTAGCTTAAAAAAAATGATTACTCTGGGAAAAGTACTTGGGAAAATCTATTTTTAAAATTTTTTTCTGTTTAGCTTCTTGGGAGCCACCTTGATTATATTTATATGAATGAGTTTGAATTTCATAATTTCTATTTCACATTAGTAAGCAAGGATCACCATAGTTCTAAAGGACTAACACCTCTGATAAAGGCAAGACTCTAAAAAGATAATCTTGAAAGTAGGAAGATAATAAACACCATTCACATTTTTTCCTAATTGCTCATCTCATCAACCTGGGTTGTATCTTTCTAATAACAAAATATGCTATAATATACAAATTTTAAAAAGAGGCATCTTGTTAGTGTCTATGGAAAATATTACACAATATTTTTTGATTAATGCTTAATTAAAACTGCTTATACATTAACATCTTTCTTATCTGGAAGTTCATTATCCAGAAATCTTACCAATCACAAATATGGCCCCAAACTTGAAAGACATTAAATAAGGACTCTGAGTTGGAGGGATAGATGTTATATAATTCATACATTTTGTTTATAGTAGACCACTTCCAGCCCTCACCAGGAGCTAATCACACAGTTCTATCAAACTTGGTCATGTGGCTTTCCAGGTCACAGCAGATTAAGTCACAAATTAGAAAGGAACAGGGAAGAACTCCTATAAAGAAGTATACTGACACCAGGTAAAAATGACAAGAGATACCTGGGCAGATTCAGGATGATTAGTCCTAAAAATTCAAAAACATAATACACTGTGACTAAGCTTTGGTTGAGAAAAACAACTTTAGAATGCCCCTGTAGTTCACAGAATTTTTAATCGGAGAAAAGACCTTGGACACCATACAGTCCCAGATAAAGATATCATCATAATATTGCATGATAATCAATATAAAATTTATGACAGTTACTATGAAAAGGTCAAATTATGCATGGTATACATATTGAAATTTTATCTTACATTGTGGGTGGGCACTAAAGTCACAATGAGAGGTGAAAATCCTGTATAGTTAAATTACCTATTCCCCATAGCAGGTCTCCAACATTCTCTAGGATATTAGAAGCATGTTACATTGGGATAAGAATTGGTCTGAAAATTGAGTGGATGAGGTGCCAGTACTCACCTGCTAAGCACTCTGCTATTTCCCTTCTTCTCTAATACTTATCCCCTTTCTCTCCCCTCCCTCTGCCTGATGCAAAGAAGTGTTTAGGGGAGGTGGAGGATGAGAATAACAAAATCAATCGGTGGGGGAAGGGGATGACTGCTAGGAGAGCAAGAAGGCAAAATGATGTTTCTAAAATCAAACTCATTCTGAGACACAAATATATCCAATGGCTTCTCAAACTCTGTTGCCACTCCTTCACCAAAGGCATTCACCTCATGCTTTACTGAGAATATATAAGCTACTTGTGAAATAGCCCCCTTCATAACTTCCCTTCCACAAAATCATCTACCATTCTCTCCTCTTTTATTCCAAATATCCTCACCAGCTTCAAAAACACACCTAGCTGTGTGACACTGGGCAAGTCACATAACCTCTATCTGCCTCAGTTTCCTAAACTGTAAAATGGGTATAATAATAGTACTTACCTCCCAGGGCTATTGTGAGAATCAAATGAAGTATCTGTAAAATACTTAGCACTGTGCCTGGCACATAGTAGGTACTTAATAAATGCTTGTTTCCTTCTTCCCAATTGAACATTTTGAACTAGATATTTGATAAGCATCTCAAACTCCACATGTCCACAAAAGAACTCATTATACCTGCCCAGCCCCCTGCTCCCCATAGCTTCCCTCTTCCAAACCTCTCTATTTTTGTTCAGGGCACGATCAGCTTTCCAGTCACTCAGACACTCAACCTTGAAATCATCTTTAACTCCTAGTTCTCCCTCCTCTTACATATTCAATTAGTTGCCAAGTTTTGTCATTCTACCTCCAGAGCAACTCATGTCCAACTCCTTGTCTCCCCAACATGGCCACCAGCCTAGTTCAGGACCTTGTCATTTCTCGCCACCCAGATTCCTCACTGGTCCTCCTGTCTCAAGTCTCTGCCCTTTCCCATCCATCTAGTGTACCACTGCCAGGGTGTTAGTTCTAAAACAAAAATTCTCTGCTCAAAACACTCCAATAGCTCCCAATTTCCTCTAAGATCAAACACAAACTCCTCTTTTTTTGGCATTAAAGCCCTTCATAAGCTGGCTCCAACCTGATTACAAATCACTCCTCCTCCTTCACTCTACGGTCTAGGCAAACTGACCTTTCTGTTCCAAATACACAACATTCTCTTGTCTTTGTGCCTTTACACAAGCTGTACCTCTCCCTCCATCCCATGTCTGGAATGCAGGCTCTCCTCATCTTAGCTCAAGTACCACATGAGTCCTTAACCTGATCTTCCCAGATGCTAGTGACTGCCCTCAAATGATCTTTTATATATTTTGTCTAAATATTCATATTTATGTAGCTGTGGTCTCTCCAACTGGGACAAAGCCTGTTTTACTTATATCTGCACATCCTCAGTGCTCAGCACAGTGCCTAACATACAGCATATGCTTAACAAATGTTCGCTGATTTATGGATTGAATTGCCCATATTATTTATCTCTTTTTTCCATGTACATATAGTTATGTAAATTAATTGTGCGTTTGATGTGATTCCCATTACATTCCTTTTTAGAATGTATACATTTGACAAATATTTGCATTAGAGACAACAAAGGTATAAATGTATATGCATTTTAAGCTAATTAAACATCACCAAAAAAATCTTACATGGTGATATCTGTAGATAGTAACATAAGTCTTCCTTAATAAGGCAATTTTCAATTACATTTATATGTTGTACGTAAAAACAAGCCTAGGCTAACTGCAGGAACAATCAAGAAATATATGGATGTGTGGCAACATGTATATATGGAATGAGTATCCACAGCAATGACAGCAAAGATTCTTATGAATGTCTGAATTGCATTAAAATGATTATAAAAAGTTTTGAAATGAGACAAAGTAAACTCAATTTGTCTAGAAATATAGAAGTAGTTAATTAATTAAACATTTGAAAGGCAGCTCCCCAAATCTATAAAATACATAAGCTAACGGTATATTAATGAATGTTTAAAAAATTGTCATGTCATGACTACATATGTATAATCTATATCTAACTGCTTGCCATCTCAGAGAGCGGGGATGGAAGGTAGAGAGGGAGAGAATTTGGAACTCAAAATTTTAAAAAAATGAAAGTTAAACATTTTTACACATAATTTGAAAAAAATATAAACATTTTCATATTAAAAAGTATCATGCTATTTTTAATAAAGCATTTTATTTTTTAAAATCTCTATGCTTTTCTTTAGTGAATACACATCAAATTTCAAGGCACTTAAGGAAGGGTTGAAGAGGTAAAATAGAAAACAAAAACCCAACACCCCTCCTCTCTGAAAATTCCAGGGTGTGGATTATCTGATGAGCCATATGTTCATTGGTTAGTAATATCTACTATCCCAAAGGGCTGGGTTAGCTATCTTATATAACTTATTTTTTCTTTCTTGGCATCCCTTACTGCCTAGAGGCTATTATGAACATGAAAGATGAGTAAGAAAAAACATAAAGAATAATCTAGTTTAAATATCAACATGCTGAAAAAAATTCAGTATATTACAGAAAAATGAGCTGATAAATAGCACTAGTCTTGCTAATATTAACAATGTCCTTATTTCACTTAAGATGCATCTCAGAAAACATATTGTGGACTTTTAAGGATGATAAGTTAAATAACATTCTTTTATTCTATCTAAGTTTTTCCTTGTATTTGACCCCTGTGTAACACTGAAATCTCAGTGTACATTTTAGTGTAATTACCCCTGGTGCAGCCCCGCCATTGGTGTCTCTCTCAGGGGAAAGAGCTTTGGGTAGACAATAGTAAACATTGGCTCACTACAACGGTGACAATGTCCCAGAGGGCAGTGCAGCAGCTCCAGGAGACTTCTGGGTAATGAGATTGGAGACAGGAAGTTCAAATCTGGAAGATAAGAGAAAACCATATAAATAAAATAAAAGAACAATTTTAATCAAAATCACTTTTTTAAAATGATACTTTTCTTAATTACCAAATATGTTCAATTTCATTAACAGTACCATGTTTATTCTTTTTGTTGTTTGCTACGATGTTTTTGTCTTAAGTAAAAAAATGGACATTATTTGGAAGTGAAAGTAATTTCTCTATTTTTAACAGAAAGATTAAGACACCATATTTTAAGAATAACCAGAAACAATGCCTATGAACATAAGAAGAAAGAAAAATAAACATAAAAATTTATAAAAATAAATAGAAGGATTTCTAGATATGAATTCACCAGGAGAAGGTATTAAAGATTTCTAAGAGTCAGAAAAAATTACTGGTATTGAACAATGATTTATCAAGTTCACTAAAGCTACTTTATGTCTAATATTAGTTTAAAAAATAAAACTGTATTATATTTATTTTTACAAGGAAAGGTCGGAATATTTTAAAGAAAAAAAAATCTTTAGTTAATTAGCCTGTCCTCAAATTCTCCCAGAAGTTGTCACTAATTAAAGATGGTACTTGTAATATTGATTTGAGTTTTATGAAATAGATTTTTAAAGATGCAGCTTAAGCTTGATCAATTTTTACAAAAATGAAATTTTTAATGGATCGCTATTATCAAACACAACCTACAATATATTTGAATTTGTCTTTAAAACAAACACTAATTACCTAGATATTTTCTTTATATTTTCTCTACGGATAAAGATTCAACAAGAATTCTTTAGCAAACTATAATTTCATCACAGTTCAATCTGTTTAGGTTTTAAAAATAATTTTGATCTATATTGTATTGTTCTATGAAATATGAATACGTGTGCCTGGCCCTTTTTTATATAACAAAAGCAAAAGTCAGTGGTTTTAAAAGACACGGCTTTTGAACTACTTTTCCCCTTTAATGTTACCTACTGTTTTCTGAAACAACCCCAACTATCATTCCCACAAATACTGTAAAATCCACACACACCAAATATTTTCCAAAGCATGAATTCCTTCAGTTGAACTTGAACACAAGTATCTCATGTGCATGCTTTAGAACTAGAAAAGTCATGGGCCAGTTTTCAACAACGATTTTCAATTTGGGCAGAACTAAAACATCTCAGTTGTCATGCTGTTCTGAAACAGCCAACGGCTCTTAATATTTCTTTTTCCTTATGAATATCAAGATTGCCACTTATGAGAAGGCTGTAAAGCTAGGGGTAAGTAAGCACTGTTGTGAGAAGCATTCCATTTTGCCTTAAGGATACGCTCTTTTCAATTACTTTCCAACTGAAAATTGTTCTTTCTCCACTTAAGTCAGTGGAGAAGTCTTTTCACATGGACTAAAACGTTTCCAATTTCTTTTGCATTTAAACCAGTCAAATTTTTACTTCTTATTATTGTCTTCTGTAAATGAAGACAACATTTATAGGATTGCTATCTGTGTCTGCAATTAGGGATGAAAGGATCATCAGAAGACTTAACAGTCTTTTCCACATTATGCATTAAAACAGAAATTGAAACAAAACCTTTTTCCCTTTAATGTAAGAAAATTTAAAAACAATTCAATATACCTTTTATTAACTTGTAATAGGTGTTATACAGACTTCTCATGGCTAATTCTTGTAGAGGCAGGACATGATCTGTTTCTGTCCCTATAGATTTAACTTCCGCTGGGAGGAAAACAGTTAATTGCCCTGATGAGAATGAAAGCAGCTTCACCTCTGAAACTTGAATGGGAGAGCCACAGCTGTAGAGAAACAAGACATTCACAAAGTTGTTACCATTAATTTTTAAATGTCAATAAAAATGCAATAAACAAAAATATATTTAAAATTAATTAGCTTTCCTTTGAGTGGATAATTTTTCAAAAGAAACAGATGCTAACCTGATTTTCTTAATAAAAAAACCTGAAAATAAAAATATAAATTCATCAGGTAATGCTTGACTAAATAAACACCAATTCCATAAGATATCTGGACACTTGCAACAAAAGTTGTGCAAATATTAGATTCTGTTTCGGACAATTAAGTTTAAGAGGATCTAGACATTTTGTTTTATTCATTCAATTTTCTTCTTTTTAGTACACTGCTCCCCAAATAAAACAGTTACTCCCTTTTGATGAAAAAGAAAAAAGGGAGGGGTAATAATGAGTAAAATCATGGCTTCAGTATCTTGGCTTACTATGAATCAATCACCTCAGGAAAAACTGGATTTACAAAGAAAACTGAGTTTTAATAGCACTGGATATCTCCACTGGCTTTCTGTAAATCCTTCTAAAAAATAATTACTGGCACAAATAAATACAAAACAATTTCTATCCCTTACATGTTGCCCCTAATTTAGTGAAGGGGAGCAATGGGTTAGTGTTCTTTAATTGGAAAGTTAGTACCCAATTTTATTATTGTTGCCATTTGTCTAGGATTATCAGAGTGGACAAAGCATCACATATTTTTTCATTTTTAAAAATTCTGTTGATGTCTTTTGTTTATTACAAGATTTTTACTGATATGCCCTAGGTCTTCCAGAACATTCTCATGTAACAACAAAAAAAATAGTGAATGACACAGTGGCTAAGTCTGACAACATATGCATGATTATATACCTGCAATCCTTTACCCTCACATTGAGAGCTGGGAAGGGTTTCATCATTTCTTCTCCAGGACCAAGATTGGTCATTGCATGCAATCTGAATTCAGATGTCTTTTAGTGTTGTTTTCATTTACATTTTCATATTCTTTTTCTTTAGACAAATATTATGTGCTAATGATATCTTGGCTCTCCAGAACACAAAATTAGATAAAAATTTCCCTTAGTAAAAAGTAGACAATGTAAGAAAGAACATATTGGATTGTTAATCAGAAGACTTCGGTCCCAGGCCCAGTTCTGAACCTACTAGAGTGCATCCTTAGACAACTTGTCTAAAGATTCTGGATTTCAGTTCTTCATGAGGAAGCTGGATCAGAGGATTTATAAAGTACATGCAGCTCTAAAATTCTATTATTTTAAGTATTTTCCACAGGGAAAATTTGACATACTAGAGGAGTCATCCTCACTATTAAATAGTGTTTCCTTTTGTCACTCATTTCATTTGATAAGTGTTTGAGTACCTACTATGTGAAAGATACTATGCTAATAAATCTTTTGGGGTATACAAAAATGTATAACATATGGTCCCTGGATTCAAGTTTACAATCTAGTAGAATAGATAAGGCAATACCTATTGGAAGCAATCAATCAAATTATCAACAAGCATTATTAAGTACCTATTATGTGCCAGGCATTAAGAAGACCAATTGGGCTGGAGAGCAATTCACATAGGGAAGAAGTATATTGGTATGATCTAACATGAGCAATCAATATTCAGTCAATTCTTCAGGTCTACCATTATTTTTGTTAAGAGTTTTTTGTAGTAATATTCATATTGTATGCCTATGTGTCTTGGTAGATGCTCAAATATTTTATACATTCTACTGTTATTTTGATTTCTCTATTACTGCTGGATTTTGTTGATAAATACAGTTGGTTATATATATATATATATCTATATATGTATATATAGATATATATATATATAAATACTGACAATTTATGTTTTGTTATTCTGCAACTTGGTTGAAACTATTATTTCGATAAATTTTTAGTTGAATCTTTAGAGTTTTCTAAACAGTCCAAGAACTCTTAACTTGAGTTCCATGGATCCCCAAGGTGGGTATGGATAGATTTCAGGGGGTCTGTGAATTTAGATGAAAAAAAATCTTCATTTTCACTACCTTCTAACAAAAATTTAGCATTTTCTTCAATAATGAGTACAGGAAACAAACTATAGTAGTATTAGCAGTACCTGTACTGGTGACAACCAACAGAAATGGCAAATACTTTTGTATCACATTACAGATGTTGACGATGTCTTGAAATATTGCTTATGCTAATCACTATTTCAAAAGAAGAGCATATTTATAACTGAATACA
The DNA here is from genome assembly GCF_900497805.2 of Vombatus ursinus. Classification (NCBI taxonomy): domain Eukaryota; kingdom Metazoa; phylum Chordata; class Mammalia; order Diprotodontia; family Vombatidae; genus Vombatus; species Vombatus ursinus. The sequence goes on along the minus strand of NW_020948983.1, from coordinate 42,950,511 downwards.
AACCTAACCTGGTATCTGTATACTTTGAATAATAGCTAACATTTATATACTCCTTTAAGGGTTACACAACACCTTACATATATTCTCTCATTTAATCCTCACAGTGTAAGGAGGTACATGATCCCACTGATTTTCTAATGATGCAGAATGTGACCTATTCACCTCTGCCCATCTGATGGGCTCTTTCATAGTCTATCAAAAGCTTGCCACAGGAGTCCATCCAAGAACACAATGGAGGTCATCCTTATTTTCTCCTAATGTAACAAGGGCACTAGCGGTATATTATCTGTTCACCCATCATCTCTTGTTCTCTCCATCTGAACAACCCATCCTCTCTTCCAAGCAAACATCTCCTCGATAACACCTTTTCCTCCTGTTCCTTAGTGTTCCTTGTTGTTCATATTTTAAAGCCTACATAATTTCTTTGCAGGGAGCTGTATTCCAAATCTCACTGCTAGATGTAATACTGTAGAATGTTGATATTGAAAAGACAGACTTAGTATTTCATGGGAAGCTTGGGATCAGTAAAGAAGCCTACAATTTTGTGAAAGTAGTCCAGTCAGCCCACTCTCCTGTTAGTTAATCAGTTGGGTAGCAAGCATCTATTAAACACTTACTACATGCCAGGCAGCAGCGTGTTAATAGCTGGAGAGACAAAAACAGTCTCTGGTATCAAGCTTCTATTCTAATAGAGGAGACAACATGGAAATCAAAAGCAATATAAGACATATAGAGAGAGTAGACCCAAGGTAACATGAAAGGAGAAATATTTTGCAACTGGGGCCCTGGGAAGGGCTTCCTGCAGCAGGTGAGCTTTGAGCTAAGCCTTGAAGAAAACCATGGAAACAAGGTGGCAGAAATGAGGAAGAAGAGCATCCCAGGAATGTGGGACAGCTAGGACAGAGGCATGGAAAAGGGAGATGGAGTGCCATGTGCTAGGAAAAGCAAGTAAGCTAGTGTACCTACATCACTGTTATGTAAAAATAAAGCATAAGAAGCCTGAAAAGGTAGGAGGGAAGAGGTCGGTTACGAAGAGCTTTAAATTAGCAATAGAGGATTTTATATTTGATCCTGGAGATAATTAGGAAACCACTGGAGTTTGCTGAGTGGGGGAGAGGGGGAAGATTTGTGCTTTATAAAAATTAGTTTGGCAGCTGAGTGGAGGCTAAATTGGAGTGGGGAAAAACTTCAGGCAAGGAGACCAATTAGAAATGTATTTTAATAGTCCAGGTGAGAAGTGATGAGCTTCCTGAACTAGTGTTGTAGCTATGTGATTAGACCTATCCCCTCAGTTGAGGACCTCACCTCATAATTTTCCAAACTTCTCATACTTTCCCCAAATCCTCCCATGCTCCCTCTCCCCCACCACACCTCCAAACTTTCAGCTAAGGACTTTGCCTCATATTTCATTGAGAAATCCTTATTTCATTGAGGCTATCCACTGAGACCTCCCTCTTTTCCCTTCCTTCTCATCTCACATCACTAATATGTTTTACCCCTGTCTTACATAAAAAAAAATGCACTTTTTTTTGGTCAAGGCAAACCATTCTACATTCACAATGATCCCATTTCTTCCCATCTTCTCCATTAGGTTATCCTTGCTATTATCCCTAATCTCTCTCTAATCTTCAATCTCTCCCTATCTTCTGACTCCTTCTTTGCTGTCTACCAACATGCTCATATCTTCTCAATCCTTGAAAAAAAAACAACCTTATTTAATCCGCTCTTCCCCTTCTTAGCTAAACTCCTTACTATTTACATTATAGGTTTCCAGTTTCTCTCTCCTCTCAATTGTTTCTAAACCCTTCATAATCCTTGCCTAGACCGCTGGAAGGTTCCTGCTAGGGCCATTCATTCCATTGTGGTACCTCAGCCTCTTAGGCCTCCCAAAATTCCATACTAGTTGCCTTGCCCCCAGGTGGTATGTCTCTCCCCCTTCCCAATTAATGCCCTGGGAAAACTCCACCTTGAGGTCAAGTTTCTACATAGGGAAAAGGTCCAGAATCACTAGCAACCTGCCTCATCTCCATATCTAGTCCCCCCAGGGAGGATGATAATCAATCAAAGATAATTTCTCAATGATCAATACTCCCCACCCCCAACTCCATCATATTCTCCCCAATAGTGATTATTATCCTATAGCTATCATTGTATATAAACCCTGTTTTCTAACTCCCACTCCCTGCTCCCTTATTCTCATTCTCCTCAAACCAGCCCCACCCGACACCCTCACCTCCTACTCCAATCTGCCCATCCCTTCCACTATGCTCTCAGGAATGTCTGTGCCACAGTTAAGAATGCTTTTTCCATCTTAAGGCTTTTCCTTTCTCACTTCTTCCATCTTCTTGCACTTTCTGAAACCTGGCTCTCTCCTAATGACACAACTTCCCTGGCCATTCTTCTCAGCACTGATTGTACTTTCAATCATAACCCTCAATTCACTGGTTGTGGTAGGGGAGTTGGCAAACCCCTCCACATGCTTAAGTGATCCCATTCCTTCTAGTCTTCCCCAGTAGACTGCCTCCTCTAATATCCACTTTCTCACTAGTCTCCCAATCTACTATTTGCTTCACTACTTCCTACAAACATGCCTGTGTCTCTCCCATCCTCAAAAAACCCCTCATTTGATTCATTCATCCCCAATAATTATCATCCTATATGTCTTCTCCCCCTTTTCTTGACTAAACTCTTCAAGAAGGCCCATCTGCAATAAGTGTTTTCACTTCCTTCCTTCTCACTCTCTTAACTCTCTGCAGTCTGACTTCTGACCCCACCATTCAACTGAAACTGCTCTCTCCAAAGTTACCAGTGAGCTCTTACCTGTGAAATTTAATGGCCTTTTCTCAGTTCCCATCCTTTTTAACCTCTCTGCAGCCTCTGACACTATCAATCACCCTCTTCTCCTTAATACTCTACTTCTGTCTGGTTTTGGGACTTCTCTTCCTACTTGTCTGACTCCTAAGATCTTTGCTGGATCTTTATTCAAGTCATGCCCAAAAACTCTGGGTGGCCCCCAGGGTCTGTTCTGAGCCCTCTTCTCCCCCTTTACTATTTTACTTGCTGATCTCATCAGCTCCCATGTACTCAATTATCACCTCTTTGCAGATGATTCTCAGATCTGTTTGTTCAGCCCTAACCTCCAGGCTTGTATATCCAATTGCCTGCATTCAACATCTCAAACTCATGTCCCAAACTGAAGTTATTATCTTTCCTTCCAAACCCTTCCCACTTTCAAACTCCCCTAATACCCAATGAGGATACTGGCCTCTTCCCACTCACCTAGGCTCACCACCTAAGGGGGCATCCTCAACTCCTCCCTCTCTCTCAACTCCCACATCCCATAAGTTGCCAAGCCTTGTGGTTCCTACCTAACATAACATCTCTCATATAAGCCGCCATCTCTGATCTGACACTGCCCCCACCCTGGTGCAGGGCTTCATCACCTCATGCCTGGACTACTGGTTGGTCTCCTTGCCACAATTCTTTCCTCAGTTCATTTCCACTCAGTTGTCAAACTGACCTCCTAAAATGCAAATCTGACTATCTTCCTTCCTTTTCTCTCCCTCCCATTCAACAAACTCCTGTGGTTCTCTCTTAGCTTCATAATCAAATATGAAATTCTTTGTTTGGCTTTTAAAGCCCTTTATAACCAAGCTCCTTCCCATCTTTCCAATCTTCTTACACCTTACATTACATAATTTAGTGATACTGACCTCCTTGCCATTCTTCACCGCACTATCATCACCCTATTCTGTGTATTCTTATTGCCTGGAACTGTCTCCTTCCTCATTTCTCTCTTCTTGTTTCCCTAGCTTCCTTTAAGTCTTAGCTAAAGTCTTACCTTTGTAAGAAACGTGTCCTAGTTCTCCTTAATCTTAATGCTTTCCCTGTGTGAATACTTGCAATTTAACCCATTTATATCCTGTTTGTACATAGCAATTGCACTCTGTCTCCCTGATCAGACTATGAGCTCCATGAGAGCAGGACTTCTTTTTTTCTCCTTTTTCTCTTTTTTTCCCCCAGCACTTATCACAGAACTTAGCATATAGTAGGGTGCTTAATAAATGCTTCTTGCTTGTTTGCAAAAGTGTGGGACACTGCATATGTGGTCAGTGTTTTTTCAGTGTCGATTTATTTTGTTGATTTTTTTCTTCCTCCTTCTCTCTTTTTAAAAAAGAACAAACAAGGGATTCCTCTATGTAAGGACTGAAGAACGAGCAAACATGGGGAAATTTAGACAATGTAAAAATAAAAGCTGCCAGTAGTTATTTTTTTTAAAAGCCAACACAGAGAGGCATGTATCACGTGTTCTCCTTGAGAATGTCTGGTGTGTTCCTACCTTTATTGACAAATTGCCCAAACATTCTAGTTTATGGTACCGCAATAAGATTCTGCTAATCAATCAACTAATAAGCATTTATTAAGAGCTTACTATATACAAGGCGCTGTGCTAAGTGTTAGAGATAAAATGTTAAAAGTGAAAAAGTATCCTTAAAGAGTTTACATGCTAATGGAGGAGATAACATGTACATACATAAATATATATATATAAAATGAATACAAAGTGCTCCTCCACCCCTCCTCATGAATTTAGAGAAGGAAATAGGTGAATCTTATGCATTAGTTCCCCTGTGAGTCTGTTCTCATTGGTACTTTTTTCTTTCTCATAGTTAAGCCAACACGTACTCTTAAGGCCTCTGGTGCTTCTCAATGGTTTCTGTTCACTGCTTTGGAGATGCTTCCTTACTTTGTGAGATACTTGATTTTTTCTTTTTTTTTTTTTAAGCTTCTTGCTTTTCTGGATTTTTGAAGTTGCTGGAAATCTGACCTTCAGATATATGAGGCATTATTGTACTTTATGTAAATATGTTTTCCTGTTCTCATAAAATCCAAATGTAAAATAAATTACAAAAACTGAATCAAGTTCATTAGAAAAATTCAAGGAAACACGAGTACAGTGCTGTTCAGATTTATTTAGCCATTATTTAGCCATTATTTAATGGCTAACAGCAATGATTCTGGCCTTAGTCAAAAACAGATATGTTTATTGCTACCAGTAGGACTGCAGAATTTTGGACATGAAACACATCTGCTCCACATACTCTTTTCTGTTTTTGGATCTACATTAGAGCTGCCTCCTTGCCTTTTGATTGTTTTCTTTTATCATATGCCTGTTTAATAATCTTTTATTCCTAAAACTCTAATGTTTTAAATCAAAATGGTGCCTATGTTAGCCATAATACATGCCTTTGTGAGCCAGTGTTTCCTACTTTTGTTTTCCTTTTTTAAATGGCCCCTATCATATATTAGGAGAAGCTTAAGATGCATATAATACAATCCACATTTTTTTTTTTCAAAACTCTGTTGACCTAAGAAAACTTGAAGGCATCTGTTCCTTTCTGACAAACCTTTTTTTCCCCCTAAAGGACCATTGTCATTAAAACAACAATAAGGCACTTGTAGCTCTCAAATATTTAGTTCACTTTATGGTCCGTATAGATCTTAGGCCTACTTGACTGAGCTGCAACATAGTCATTTTTGCTGGTACCCCAGTATTTTACCACTTCATTTTCCCCTTGGTCATGTAAGGGGATCTACTAGGCTAAAAACTGACCTATATTTATATACTGCCCCAACAACTTATATGTTCTCAATCAAAAATTTATTGAGCATCTACTGTGTACTCAACCTAAATATATAATATGATGCTTGCCCAGAAGGAACTTAATATCTAGCTTGGAAACCCAACTAAAACACATGAAATGAGTAAACAATACAAGACCAAACTGTCTAGCAAAAATTATAATGGTGTAGGGAATTTGAGAAATCTAAAGTAGCCACAAAAGTCTATAGAAAAGGTGGGACTTGGGATAAATCTTGAAGGAGTTTGATGGGTATTGAGAGTGGAATATTCAAAGACATAACTAGGAATTTTTGTACCTTGAGGTAAAACATACCTAGGGCATAGTACAGAGCAACACAGAGGGCAACCTGGTAAGGGGGGGTATTACAGTGTCATAGAGTGAAACAGAGATTCCTGTGAGGTAAGACTCCTGGATTCAGTGAGGCCAGGCTGCTCCCCTCTCCCCAAATTAGCCACTTGGTAATTATTGCAACTACTTATTCTTGATAACTAGGTGCTGAAGTAATTTTCCCCTGGTACTTTGTGTTAATGCAGTTACGGAAACTTAGTTACATCATTCTTAGAGGCCGCAAATGTTAAAATACTGTGGGTTGGATTTTTTTTCCCCCTCTCTCCTATACTTCAATATAATCATAGACCAAAAGCAGGACTGATAGTTGATACATTTTTACATTAATCCAAGTTATTTAGTTAGATACATTTCTTTGGTCTTCCCTGACAACAGTATCTTTATGGAAATAAACATAGCTTAGAGGTACAATATACTCAGCATAGATAAATACTGGTTGTCCTAACTTGTCAGAATAAGACTTTGGTAAATTGATAGGTACCTTGATTGTCCTGGGTTAAATTCCTAAAATTTTTTTCCCTCTGTTTGATAGATTTGTTATTAAGTTTTTTATAAATGCTTTATTGTACTAGAGATACACTAGATTTAACAGCTTATAGATTGACCCTTTTTTGAATGTTGTATTTTTTACTTTACCTTTTCTTTACCCTCTTAAGACACAACCTACAAGTTACTTCTTTGCTACTCTAAAAGTTTTAGTATTTTGTGAAGCTTTTTCTAACTTAATGTGCCTAAGCTTGTTTAAATTCCCAGGGATATTTTGGACACCATTTTCTTAGCAGTTTATCATGTCTCTTTTTTATATGAGAGTAACTTATCAATGCATTGAAATATAGTGCATTGGAATACATAAGATCATATGAATGCAGTTCTCTTTTCTTCTTTTCCTTAAAATTTTAACTACTAGAGGCTAACTCTTTGCTGTAAGTAATTTATCCAGATACTTTCTGAAGACAGATATCATTGTTGCAATTATTAAATCAATAAACGAAAATAAAATGTAAATTTAATTCTTACTCTAATTTAGTGACTTCTGTAGTGTGGCCAAAAACTGATCTTAAGTGATAAGTAGAGAAAATTTATTAAATAAAAATAATAAAAAAAAACTCTAATCCTTTAAGCAGTTTCTAGAATTTCTTTCTGTAATTATAGTTAATCTGCTTTGAAAACGCATAAATATAATTAATTATATGTAAAATTTTCTTAGTGTTGTTTTTGTTTTTAAGCATTCATTTCATCTGTGTAGGAAGCTCCCACCAATCCTTCTCTGTAACTTACTGTCTTGGAGAGCTGCCTGGGGCCCTGACAGTTTAAGGAACCTACCCAGAATCATAAAGCCAATAAGGTGTCAGAGGTGGGACTAGATGAGGAGACTGGTTTTCTCTCTACTATGCTATACTTCTTCCTCTTGCCTTATTTCCAAATATATAATATGTGTATATTAGATGTAATTTATATGTGTTATATTACAAATGTATATGTGTTTTATACATAGTATAATTGTAGTATACAATAACAATCAGTATCAGTTGCTTTATTCCTCAGAATTTCTCTATCATATATTGTTCTCATCATCTCTTAGTTCTCCAGAAAAAAAGCTAAGAACTGTTAGTAAAACATAGCACTTGAAGGACTTTCTTTTCTTAAACTCAATTTTATCTTATTTTCAGTTCCAAATTCTCTCCTCCCCATCCCCTGCCAGAGAAGGCAAAAACAAAACAAACAACCAAAACCCAAACAAACAAAAAACCAAAAAACAACAACAACAAAGTCCATTGCAAATATGTATAGTCATGCAAAGCAAATTCCCACATTAACCATGTCCAGGAAGAAAATAAAATATAAAAAAAGGAAAGAAAAGATGCTCCAATTTGTATTCTTTTTTTTTAGGCAATTGGGGTTAAGTGACTTGACCAGGGTCACACAGCTAGTAAGTGTCAAGTGTTCTATCTTAGGCAGGATTTGAACTCAGGTCCTCCTGACTTCAGGGCCAATGCTCTATCCACTGCACCACCAAGCTGCCCCTCCAATCTGTATTCTTAAATCCATCACTTCTCTATCTGGGAGGGAAAGCAAGTTATATCATGAGTAATCTGTAAATATGGTTGGTCACTCAGTGTTACTAAGTCTTTCAAACTTTCAGACTTTCATATCTTTATGATATTTGTTATTGTATAAATTGTTCTCCTGGCTCTGCTCACTTCACTTTATATCACTTCATATACATTTTCTCAGATTTTTCTGAAATCATCCACTTCATTTCTTACAGCACAATAGTGTTCCATTGGATACATATACTATAACTTATTCAGCTATTCCTCAATTGATAGACATCCTCTTACTTTCCAATTCTTTGCTACCACAAAAAGACCTGCTATAAATCTTTTTGTACATATGGGTTCTTTTCCACGTTCTTTGATCCCTGGGGTATAGACATAGTAGGAATATTGCTGGGGCACGATTTAGTACCTTTTTGGACAGAGTTCCAAATTGCTTTACAGAATGGTTGGACCAGTTCATAGCTCTACCAACAGCATACTGAAGTACCAGGATTGCCATTTTCCTTTTTCGCTTGAAGAGCTTTTTAAACATTAACCTCATGATACCCATAAAGTCACAGATAGAGGAAAAGAAAGAGAAGTCTTTTCTTCATACATGGGGACAACATTCAAAAAGGATGAGCAACTGGAGGGAACAGGACAAGATGAAGGAATAATGAGCAGTCCAGTTCAGCTATAAAAGAGAATGCACAAAGCAGAGCACCATAAAATAAGGTAAATTAGAGCCAGATAGTAGATGGCCTTGAGTGAAAGGCTCACGAATTTATATTTTATTCCATACGAATTCATGAGTCATCAAAAGTTTTTAAGTATGGGAGTGATTTGTTCATACTTGTGCATTAGGAAGATTCTTTTGGTAGCATTGTGAAGGATAGTTTGAAAAGGATAGAGGCTGGGAGCATGGGTACCAGATATATGATTATTATAATGGTTCTGGCAAAAGGCATATTAAAGAATGAATAAGGATAGAAATGTAAAGGAGAGAGACCAGATGCCAGAGATATTTTGGAAGTAGAATCCACAGTACTTGGCAACTGATTAGATAGTAGATGTGAAAGAAAAGGAAGTCACTGATGACACCAAGGTTTCAAGTCTGGTGGACTAGGAACGATGATGCCATCAATGGAAATTAAGAACTCAGAAGGAAGGGGGCATATTGCAGAGAAGATGATGGGTTCTGTTTGTTACTGAGCTGTTACTAAGTTCAGTTGTTACTGACATTGAGTTTGAGGAGCAGCAGAATATTCATAACTCTCTTAGATTAAACTTAATTCCTCCATAAGAAACCAGGTCTTCTCTTTCTAGTTTTCTCTTTGCTCTTATGTGACTTCTTGTTACTTCTCTGTCATCATCAGGCAAGGCTGTTGATATCTCAGCCTCCTATAATCTTCTTCTCCAATTTTAAATTATGAAAGGAAGGAGTCCAGGGCTGGGGCAAGTACTTTATACTTTCATTCCTCCAGTATGGTCACTTTCATGGAATAGTTCACCCTAGACCCAATGGCTATGGTCTGGCAAAGTCCCAGGAGAGGAAGACTTTTCACTGTTTTTCTCTTGCTCTTTTTCCCTTGGGTTCCTGACTTGAGGCTTTTTTTTTTTGCCTCACTCATCATCTGGGACATCTATAACCTTGGCTCCTGGAAATTCACATTCTTTCTGTTTTTCTCATTTTCTTCTCTTCTTTTTCTATCTTCTCTCAAGTCACTTTTTATTCCTGGCTTGTCTGCCTGAATCGAATATTATTAGCCAGATTTTCATCAGCTTGCTCAGCTTCTATCAGTGAAATTGATTCTTCTACCTATGGCTATATTGGCACTGATGTACTACTGTTTCTTCTCTATCCCTGTCTCAGGTGATGAGTCACACACGACCTGTGTTTGGGTCCTTCTTTCTGGTAGTGGATCCTGTAGACTTACATTTTTTTGACATAATTACAGTATGTAATGGGTACATAGCAATATCAACAGTTTTCCTTACTATCACACGCTGCCTTCCTGGATTAAGGTGGATTGGGCGAAGTGTACATAGAGGAAATCTGGGATGAATTTTGATTGTGAGGGCGTTGAGGGACCACAATATAACAAATCTCAAGGAAGAGAAAATGCCGCAGTCATGTAAAAAATCTCAGACCATGTTAATACTGAAAAAGGCAACCGAAAGAATATCAGTAACTACCCACATATATGCCTATATTCCTATCTATACAAAATTGTTATGAGTCTTATTTATATATGAAGGAAAGGGTATCTTTGATGAGGGTACTAGTAGTGAACAAGTGGGCTTTCCAAAAATATTAAACAATGGACCAAACTTTTATCATTTCACAATTAACTGAAAGATGTAAAAAAAAAAACAACACATAAATCTCATGATTATTGTTTCCCAATTACAAAAAAAGCATCTCATTTGGTAGAACAAAGCAGCACTTTACAGGCTCTTTTTTAACAGTGTCTCTCATCCATACATCTAAATAATCAAAGATTTCTTGGGAAATATAACAATAGAAATAAATAACCCTCTGGTAATAAATATAAAGCAAGGCAGGCAGGCAGGCAGGCAGCAATCATTTATTAAGCACCATATATCAGGTACTGTACTAAATGCTAGGGATAAAAACAAAGGAAAAAATAATCCCAGCCCTCAAGAAGCCCACATTCTAATGAGAGGGACAACATGCAAACAAGTACACAGCTCCCTCCTTTTCTAGTCTTCTTATATCTTACTCCCCACCATATATATTCTTCAATCCAGTGACTGCCTTGCTTGTTCTTCCAGAAAGAAGACAATAAGCTCTGGGCATTTTTTTCTGGTTGTTCCCATAGTCTGGAATGCTCTCCCTCCTCATCTCTGCCCATAGTTTCCTCAACTTCCTTTATGTACCAATTAAATCTCATCTTCTACAGAAAGCCTTTCCCAACCCTTAATTTTAGCGCTTTCCCTCTGTTAATTATTTCCTATTTAGCTTGCATACAGTTTATTTATACATACTTATTTGTTTTTTGTCTGCCCCCATCAGATGGTGAGCTGCTTGAGGGCAGAGAGTACCTTTTGTCTCTTTTTGTATTCTCAATGTTTACCTCAATGCCTTAATAAATGCTTATTGACTAATAAAAAGTTTCTCAACTGACTAACTTACTACATGCAAAATATATATTAAATTCAGGGTAATCTCAGAGGGAATGTACTAGCAATAAATGGCAGAAGGCAGAGATAAGGAAAGGCCTCTTGCAGACCGGGATTTTAGTAGGTCTTGAAGGTACGTTGAGATAAGGAAGGAAAACATTCCAAACATAGAGGACAGCCAGTGAAAATGCAGTCAGGAGATAAAGTGTCTTGTAAGAGGAACAACAAGGAGGCCAGAGTCACTGTATCATAGGGTACATGGAGTGGTAGGAAGGGGCTTGGTTATTAAGGACTTTAAAAGCCAAACAAAGAATTTTCGATTTGATTTTGGAGGTAAGAGGGAACTACTGGATTTTATTGAATGGGAGTGAGGGAGGAAAGGAGGATAGTCACACATATTTTAAGAAAGTCAGTTTGACAGCTGAGCGGAGGACAGACGAGATTGAGAAAAGACAGACAGGGAGACCAACCAGTAGGCTATTGCAATAGAGACCTAACTGGCCTGTTCCTCACACCTCTATGTAAAATGATTTTTATGTAATATGAATTTGCCCCTACCCACCCACTTCACTTAGTTTATATAACTAAAGCATATGCAAAATAATACCTTTATGCAAGTTATAAAATAAACTAAAATGCAGGCATATTAAATTCTGTACCAAGATAATAAACAGAATTATGAAATGAAAGGTAAAGTTGATGATAAAGTGTGTATAGTTCTGTACCGTAAAGTTAACATAGGTGTGCATTATGTTGCTCCTTCCTCCTTTTATGTCTGCACCTAGCCTTTATCACTGGTGATTGGGAGTGTGGCATTTTTTTATGAAGTTATCAAGAGATGTTTGGACAGTGGCTCTCTTTTTTTCTTCATATTATCCTCAACTAGTCATTGAACTTTTAAAAATTTTGAAGAATTTGGATCTACCTTTTCAATAAAAGAAAAAAATTCACTCAAATGATAAAATGCTTCTGCCAACTATTTCACTGTAAACCTTTTTGGTTCAACCTTGAGTTTTGAAGCTTCTCTTTCTTCTTCTGCAATCTCTGTAGCTAGCATTCAGTTAATAGACTCTCTATCTCTAGAACAGCACCTTCTCTCTGTTTTGAAAAATAAGTTGACCTCATATGAAGCACTGCATTTTACATGCTCCTCTATCTAGGCAGCATCCCTTCATTATGACACCACATAAACTAAGTTCATATGCTATCAACGGTAATTTTTGTCCTCCCTCATATTTTCTAGTTATTTTCATTTCCAAGTCTATTGGCTTATACTTATGAGGTGGTTCATGTTTTCCCTTAAGAACATGTTTGCTGCCAGCCATGGTATTAGGATGATTACTGAACACAGGGATAGGCACAGTATCACTCACTGTCTGCAGACACATGAGAACTGACTCAGAGATGCTTCTCAGCTTCCCACCATCATTTATGCTATCTGTATCGTACAGCATCTTATTTTGGAATGCAGACTTCTTTCAGAATTCTTTACATAAACTCAAATTTGTGTAATGCGAACGTACATAAAGCAAGAAGTACCTGTAGTTGAGGCACGAGGTGATGAAGCCCTGCACCAGGGTGGGGGCAGTGTCAGAAGAGAGATGGGGGCTGAAAGAGAGGGAGGAGTTGAGGATGTCCCCTTAGGTGGTGAGCCTAGGTGAGTGGGAAGAGGCCAGTACTCTCACTGGGCATTAGGGGAGTTTGGAAATGAGAAGGGTTTGGAAGGAAAGATAATAACTTCAGTTTAGGACATGCTGAGCTTGAGATGTTGAATGCAGGCAATTGGATATACAAACCTGGAGGTTAGGGCTGAACAAACAGATCTGAGAATCATCTGCAAAGAGGTGATAATTGAGTACGTGGGAGCTGATAAGATCAGCAAGTAAAATAGTAAAGGGGGAGAAGAGGGCTCAGAACAGACCCTGGGGGCCACCCAGAGTTTTTGGGCATGACTTGAATAAAGATCCAGCAAAGATCTTAGGAGTCAGACAAGTAGGAAGAGAAGTCCCAAAACCAGACAGAAATAGAGTATTAAGGAGAAGAGGATGATTGATAGTGTCAGAGGCTGCAGAGAGGTCAAAAAGGATGGGAACTGAGAAAAGGCCATTAAATTTCGCAGGTAAGAGCTCACTGGTAACTTTGGAGAGAGCAGTTTCAGTTGAATGGTGGGGTCAGAAGTCAGACTGCAGAGAGTTAAGAGAGTGAGAAGGAAGGAAGTGAAAACGCTTATCGCAGATGGGCCTTCTTGAAGAGTTTAGTCAAGAAAAGGAGGAGAAGACATATAGGATGATAATTATTGGGGATGAATGAATCAAATGAGGGGTTTTTTGAGGATGGGAGAGACACAGGCATGTTTGTAGGAAGTAGTGAAGCAAATAGTAGATTCGGAGACTAGTGAGAAAGTGGATATTAGAGGAGGCAGTCTACTGGGGAAGACTAGAAGGAATGGGATCACTTAAGCATGTGGAGGGGTTAGCTTTGGCCAGAAGAGTCACTTCTTTATTTGAGACAGGAGTGAAAGAAGACATAGTGGAGGGGAAGTCTTCTGAGTGATGTGACATGAAGAAGAGCAGAGAAGATACAGCTTTGAGTAAATGGCCTAAATTTTTTCAGTGAAATATGAGGCAAAGTTCTTGAGAAACTGTGTGGAGAGGGAGCCTACAAGTTTTGAGAAGGAATACAGAAGTTTGGAAAAGCCACTGTTGTGAGTGGGATAGTGAATTGATTATGTTTATGCAAAAGGATTACCTTGAAGCAGTGAGTGTCCATTTGAGATCATATAATATACATTTGTGATGGATTTAGCATGGTTTTGGTATTTCTTCTAGCTTCATTCAGTATCAGGTAAATGGGAGTAAAGACAGCAGAAAGTCGGAGTAAACCAAGGCTGGGGTCTGGTAGCACAAGATCTTCCATTGGATATTCTTAGGGTAAGAGAAATGGGATTAATGAGAAAAGGACAGTGTACAGTGAACTGGTTCACCAAGGGGCCAAGATGGCAAAGGGAGGAGATTGCAGACAGTGCAGGGATGATGGCCTAGGAAAGAACTGATGGGTAGATGGAGTGGAGTTTATCAGGAGAAAGAACAGGGTTTGGAATTACAAGGCAGAAGGAGAGGTGGAACGACAACAGATTTTGCTCAAGTAAGGAAATTTCAGGGTTCATGAACATGATGGTAATGGCAAGATCAAGGATATGATCATCTCTGTATGTAGGTGAGATGGGAAGGAGGAGTATGTCCTAGGAAAGGAAAAGAGTAAGCTGAGGAACAAGAAAGTTAGAGTGTTAGAGGGGGTATCAATATGTTTGTTAAAACTGCCTAGTATGAGAGCAGAATTGGGAAGAGAAAGACAAAGACAAAGCCAGCCAATGAACTCTTTGAGAAAGGAGAAGAACGTCCTAGAGGATGGTAAACAATAGCCACCAGAATCTTGTTTGGGTAATAAATACAGACTGAATGAACTTCAAAAAGGAGAGGTTACTGAGTGATTGTGGTAGAGGGTGAGCCCAGAAGTGGCAAAAAATATTCCAATTCCTCCCCCTGGCTGGTGAGTTGGATAAAAGTACAACCAGTGCTGGAAACGGTGGCCAGAAAAGCTGTTATAAGGAAAGAGCCAGGTAAATACAAGGAGATGGAGGGAGCAAGAAAGAAAATTGTTCAAGATGACAGCTAAGCGAATTCTCCTATTTCCCCTTTGGGGTCAAACTTACTTTTTATAATTTTGTAAAAACTAATTTTTGATTTTTTGTATTTGTTATATTAATTTAGATTGTTGAAGTCATGTATAAAGTTTCCTTAGTCTTATTTACTTCACTTTCTACCAGCTTACCCTTGTCTTTCTGTTTCTCTGAAGTCATCATATCACGTTTCTGGTAACTTATTTGAATCACGATAAATTTATGTACCACAATTTGTCTCGCCATTCCTCAATAGATAAATATCTACTTTGTTTCTAGTTATTTGCTAACATAAAAGTGCTGCTATAAATATTTTCAAGTGTAGGGAGCCTTTCCTTTCATCAGTGATTTCTTTGATCTATGCCCTTAGTAACAGTCTCTGGGTCAAAAGGCATGGATATTAAAAATATACATATATTTTTAGTTCCAGATTCACTCCTTTACTCTACCCCTCCCCCACCCATTGAGAAAGCAAGAAATATGAATACCTATTATACATATGAAGTAATTCAAAACATTTCCACATTAGCCATGTAGTGGGGCGGGGGGGGGCAGAGAAAGCAAGAAAAATAAATTAAAAAGCAGTGCTTCAATCTACACTCAAAGTTCATCAGTTCTCTCTCAAGGTAGATAGTATTTTTTTTTATCTTGAGTCGTTTGGAATTGGCAAGGAACACTGTATTGATCAGAGTAGCTAAATCTTTCACAATTGATTATCATTACAATATTGCCATTACTGTGTACATTGTTTTCCTAGTTCCGCTCACTTCACTTTGCCTCAGCTCATCAAGTCTTCTCAGGTTGTTCTCAAACCATCCCTTTTGTCATTTCTTACAGCACAATAGTATCCCATCACATTCATATACCATAACTTGTTTAGGCATTCTCCAATTGACGGGCATTCCCTCAATTTCCAATTCTTCTTTATTTTTATTTTCATTTTTAGGAATGGGCATTTTAGATACTTTATTTACATCTGTGTTTGCATCCATGTAATCTTTATAAAGGGTAGGCATGCCATCAGAAAACATGTACGTGCACACGCACACACACACACACATACAATAAGCCATTAATTCACTTGTGGACTCAGACCATTGAAACTTCATTATTTTGTCATTTCAAAGTTCACATCTTATTCCTTTTCTCTTTTCCTTTGCATGATCTGATATGAATTATGAGCTCTTCATAAGGATCAGTCATTTTTTTCTCCCCAAAGATTGTTTACTGGACCATTGCAGTTGCCACATAGTTATGGCTGAATCTCTTTTCTCCTGATCCTGTGATGAGGAGGATCCTGTGATCAAGCTATGTAGTGTTCCTTATTGTGAGACAGTGGGATGTAGAAGAAACAACACTGGATCTAGAGTCAAGAGAAACGTAGGCTTGAACCCTAGTGCTAACACTCATTTACTAGTTGTGTGATCTTGGGCAAATAATCTCTATATGTATCGGTTTTCTCATCGGTAGAAGAATTGCTACATTTCCTTTAGGAGTTTTTACACGGAAAGAATGAGGAAGTTTTTATGAGTAATATGGATATGTAAGCTATTATATTATTATAATTATAGATGATCTTTAATGTTTCTTTCAAATATAAATTCTATGACGTGACTTCAAATTTCTTCTAATGTTTCTTAAAGAGATAAATAGAACAAAACTTGATATGTGTTTCAATGTTATTTCTTCCTTAACAAAAAGTCTGGTTTTTTTTTTTTTTAAACTCAGGGCTCCTAAGACGTTATTTTTTTTTCCTTTTTACTGCCCTGCGCACCATGTGGTAGAGGAACAAATGAGTAGTGCAATGGTTTTAAAAAGGAGAAGTAAAGAGCTTAGATAAAAATTCATTTAAATATTTCTGAAACAATTGTGTTTGAAGTCAGAGAAAAGATATGACCTTTCGTGAATGAATTAAAAAAATGTATTAAACACATACTATGTGTCAAGCACTGTGCTAAGCATTGAGGAAAACTAGAGAAAAAAGCAAGAGTTTCTGCTTGCTCAAGAAACCCTCACTCTTACTGGGGGAGACACACAATAAACAAAAAGTTCAGCTGCAGGGTGGATAGGAAGGTTTAGAAGTTCTAAGGGTACAGTCACAAGTAGGTCAGATAACAATGGGGAAAGTGTTCAGTGGGGAAGATGGTGAAGTCTGGAAAACCTTATGACACAGTGGCAGTACAGGTACTAAAGCTTAATGGTCCTTTATCTCCCCAAAAGGAATAGAATTGGTAACTCCTAGGTCACCCACATTAAGTCAACAAACCCAGATGGCTTATGGGTACTTCATCCCAGGAGGGCTCAGGGAAGAAAAAGTAAAGAGACAGGATGCCCCTGTGGTGGTGGGTCTTCCCAACTAGCCCAGCTATCCAGGATGGACTCTGGGATGACCAAGAGAAGAAAAGAAGAAGGAAGACAAGGTGGAGGGGTATGCTCCCAGTGGTGGTGGGTCTTTCCACTACCTGGTTCTCTGGGATGGGTTCTGGGAAGACCTGAGAGAGATTGCAAGAGGAACTTGAGAGAAATGTTACTCCTAAGGTCCCCATTTAGGAAGAGGGAGAAGGACTAGATCTGTGATTTCACTGGCATTGGGAACTCCCTCTACAAATGTAGTTCAGCACCTTTTCTCAACTAGTCTTGGATAGTTGCCTAGGACACTGAAATGTTAAGTGATTTGTGTGCCAGAATGTGACAAGTGGCTGGTCCTGAACCCAGGTCTTCCTATCTCCCAGGCCCAGCTTTCTATTCACTATGCCAAACTGCCTCTCATTATCTCTTAAACTGACAAATGAGAAACGAAGAGGAAAAAAGAAACATCATCTCATGGCTGACTAGTTAATTTTAACATCTGACAAATCTACAATGGAACCAAATGCACTAATGTAAAAATACTTAAGTAAAAAGGCAGACATGCTATTTAGCCAATTTCAGTTTTTAAACAAAATGTAAACTTGCTGAAGAGACAGATGACATAGAGGATGAGAAGGGGTGGTTGAGCTGTGAGTTGCATCAGATATGAGACCAAAATATTCAGTATCTACTTTGTTCTTAATTCTGTGTTAAACATGAGAGTTCTTTCTTCTAATATAAATTTTATATTTATTTATATGATATATAAAGGATCAGTTCAAGGATCATTATTGTAAGGTTTTTATCCTGAAGAATAATTTTTAAAAAGCCATTTTAACCAAAAAAGGGGAGGAAGGAAACAAGAACATGTTAAAAGCAGAAGCAGAATGTATAGGCAAAGACGTATAAGGAAAGGAGCAAACATTATAATATGGAGAAAGAGGGGCCAACTGGCAAAAAAAAAAAAAAAAAAAGAGAAAGCAAATGGTTAAAGACTTCAGAATTTTGATTGCCATGACTCCAAAATAATGGAGATGAAACATGCCATTCACCTCCTGACAGACGCAAAGAGGAACTTAAAATGCAGCAGGTAATATACATTTTCAGACATGCCCAATGTGGGAATTTGTTTTGCTACACTATTCAACTATGCATCAAGGTCTTTATTTTTTGTTGCTGTTGTTTTCCCTCAGTGAGAGTGGGGGTAGTGGGAGAGACAGATTAATTTGAAAATAAAAATAAACCCCAAAGAATATTTATGCTCTGAAACACTTTACTTATTTCAATACACTTTTCTGCTATGCAATGATGCTGCTCTGAATTGAAACTCAGGCACTGAACCATACGGCCAAAGAAGAACTGTGAAAATATACTGCATCTTGCTACTAAAAAAAAGCATTTTGATCCACGACTTCAACTTCAGAACATGTATTAATATTACCATTGGGAGTAAATGTGGAACATTTATTGAAAAAATATATTTAAAATGGAAACAATTTATGTTTAAAATTACTGTGTTGAAAATGCATGGTATATAAAACATAAAACAAATTTTACAAAAGAAGGTAGACGGATAGTGCCACAGAATCATAGAATTCTAGAACTAGAAGGAATATCATAGATTGTCTAGTCCAGGGATGTTCAATCTTTTTTTGTTTATCATGGACCTCTCTGGAAGTCTGATAATGTCTTTTGACCCCTTTCAGAATAATGTTTTGTTGCTGACATTCGTAACTGAAGGATATGTCAAATTTTAGTCAGAGGTTAGTGAAAATAAAGATGTAATACTTTTTCCCATCTAGTTCAAGGACCCTATGAAACCCTGCCATAGCCTTAGGTAAATCAGGAAATATTCCACTTCTATGGTTTCACCCTCTGCACAACTAACTCCCTGCCCCCTGCCTCAACCAATTACTGTACTCAAAGATTTACTTAGGGATATTATTATTGGCTAGCCAGATGAGAGAGTGGGAATCATGAAGACTTAGGTTCAGGGGTGTGCTAGAGCCAGTTCATACTGGCTTGTGAGAACTGACTGTTAAATTTCTAGTGTGAACACTTACACATTGGAACGCAGTAATGATGACAAATCAGGGCATGATTTATTGTTTTCTTAATTGTCTAGATTTTAAAAAGTGACTGAGAAAATGTGAACAAGGCAGATTAAAAACTTAAATGTGTATCCTGCATTCATTTGTTTCAAGAGCCTATTGCCAAGCACTTACTAGCATACTATTTGCCTGGGTTCAATTCCTGAAATAAGAGAATTAAACTTGATGACCTCAAAGATCCCTTCTATCTGTAAATCTACCTGTGACCTTTTCAGTGCATAAAAGGATATAAATTCTAGCATATCTATATAATTAGTCATTTTTTCTATGGATCTTTTATGTTTTCTGTTAGTAATACAATTAAGTTGTCATGTAAACAGCTATGATATAGTGGGAAGAAAAATGAATTAGGTGTCAGAAGAATGGGTGTGCGTCTCAGCTCTACCAGTTATTAGTGGTATGGTCATGAACCGGTAACAACATTTTTAATTCTCAGTTTTCTGATTTACAAAATGAGGATAATGACATACTACCTCCTTCGTGGGTTGTTGTGATCATCAAATAAGTTGACAGACCATACATAATGCATTTTGTAAACTATGAAGTGCTAAATAAGTGTGTTATTTATTAGGACAACAACCCTTTTCTTTAATACTTCCAGAATCTGCTTCTCCAGTGGGGGGTACTCCTTCCCTGACATAGATCACAGATACTCTGGAGTTTGATATATGATTTCTGAGAACTAATGTGGTTAAAAAAAATAATTAATCACCATGCAGCCAACGTGATGATGAACCTCTCCACTTGGGCTGGCTTCTCCTTGGACAACAAACTGTCCACCGCTGGGTTGGCATTTGAAGGCTTTCTAGCTCCAAAATGCCTGTCAAACTTACATTTTTGCTAACAGAACTTTCAAGAAGCTATAGGGTTATTACTTCAACAACACAAAGAGATGTTGGAATGATAAAAATTTAACACATAAAATTCAATTAAGCAAGACATTTCCTAAAATCCAACAATTACAACAGTTTATTTTCCATTTAAAAAAGTAGATGTTTATTTTCTTTCTTTAAATAAACAGGCAGCTGGAAAAATGATCCTTGGATGATTAATTTCATTATCTATTTTTTATATTAGCCAAATGCTCTAAAATTTTACTTTCTAGTCAATATTTTCTGTTGTAAAAATAATAAAAAGAAACATTAACACAATATGCTATAATTTTTTATAGCAAACATTACAAAATAATATATTCCAAATTAACCATTTGCAGTTAACTTGTGTCTAACTATGAATTAGGTGAACTCTATGTTTTTGAGCTACATTCTGAGATCAAGATTCTAGAAATTCTAACTCTGTTTCAATCACTGATTTTACATTAGCCTCAGGTAAATTGATAAATCTGAGCTATGCCAATTTTCCACATCCTGAATTTCTAGCACAAAAATAAAGACAACACTCACATAGTTGCTATAAAAATGGACAATACATAAACATTGTTCCCATCTAACATACAACTGTTAAATACAAATAGCTAACCTACCTCTTCAGTAAGAGTTTCTCTTCCTTCCCTGCTGACACAGTATCTAGCATCTTGGAAGATTTAGGTTATCAGTTAGTCATACATATTGATCAAAAAGAGATAACTGGCTTGCTTAGACTTGGATAGATGGTGCTGGAACCACTTTGGTATTCATGTGAGAGGAACTAAAGCAGACAAAGATATAGCACAGCCAGCATGGACGTTGTTGGCTTCTCCTTTAGTGCTAAGGTTGAAGCAATTCCTTTTCTTGGCAAACTGTTTTAACAATGAACTTTTTTTCTTTTTTTTAACAAAAAGCACCAATATTGATTCTAATTAGCTGGTCTTTCTGGGTTATCAGAATGAAGTTCTGTATTGGGGCAATATTTAACATGTTAATTTTAAAATGTTTCCAGTAGGTAAGGTGCTAGATAACACACTTCTGACTGTAGTAAAGATGCTCTGCAGTGTTGTACAGGAGGAAAATTACTAAATTCATGCTGGATCTTCCAGTTTCTGTGAGTTTGCTATAAGTGAATTTGGAATAATGCATCTGAATTTATTTTTCTTTTGACCAGGAGGTATTCTAAACAGGTGAGTATCTGAATAAAATGTCTAATGCTTTAAAATGTTTATATATGAAATTCCTATCCTTTTTGGGAGAGTTTCTAATTATCTTTATTATATTAGTAAAAAAGATTTCATATTAGAACTATCAATAGTAGAGACTTTTGGAGTTATACAATTATCGATTAATGAAGCAGAAGTAAAACTGCCCATGCAAAAAAGCTTAATTATTATACATAATATGAAATTAATCTTACCCACTGCAACCGATGACCTTATTATATAAATAGGAAGGCAGGCCTTTCAGGTGAATGTTGTTATCCACATACACATACTGTAGCTCTCGAGATCGACCTAAATCTGGGCCAAAAAAGGATACGATAAGAGAGGTAGCTCTGGTGTAATGGAAGGAACACTGGACTTAGATTTGCCGTAGGATGGCATAGTGACAAGAATGTTAGATTTGGATTTGGAAGAATTGCATCTCCAGTTCTGTTCCTTATGACCTGTCTGATCTTGTGAGAGTTATATTAACCTCTTTCTGCTTCAGTTTCCTCAAATGTAAAATGAAGGCATTGTACTAGATGACCTTTAAGGTCCTTTCTCATTCCAAATCTATGATTTTTATGAGTTCTGGTTCTGCCATTAGCATAGTGCATGACCTTGGTCAAGTCCCATAACCTCTGTGAGACTTGGTATGCTCTTCTGTAAGCAAGGAGACTTGGACTAGGTGGTAAAGCTGTCAAGTGCTGTCATTTTTTCTATTCTAATGACAAGAGACAAACACCAAATAAGATAAAGACTGAAAGTGAATAAACAATATTAAAATGTGCCTTTATTCCAGATTTTAAAAATTGTTATAGAAAAGAGTATGAAATAGCACTGTTCAATTCAACAAATATTAATTAAGCACCTATCTGAAAGGAACTGACTTAGATACTGAGGATGAAAAGATAAAATGAAAGTCTTCACCCTCATGCAGTTTATATTCTACCAATAATAATGACTAACACTTGTATATTGCTTTAAGGTTTGCAAAGTGTTTTATAATGTCATCTCATTTAATCTTACAATTTTATAGGTGAGGAAACTAAAGCTCAACAAGGTTAAATGAATTCATGGTCACAAAGCTAGTACCTGTCAAAGGCAATACTGGAAACTGTCTTTCTTGACTTCTAATCCAGTGTTCCTTCCACCACATCTTATTTTTTGCCATAGATAAAAATCAATAAAACTTATTATAGCACCATATAAAAGCTTAGAAAATGAGCATTAGGGGCCTAAAACTGGAATATGGCTCTGAAAGGGTTTACTTTGTTCAAAAAGAGCAGGATAGGTCAAAAGACAGAGTGGTATTGTATATTTAAAAGGTATGATTAGTAATCTAGTGTTTGACAAACTCAAAGATCCAAAATTTTGGGACAAGAAATCACTATTTGACACAATTGCTGGGAAAACTGGAAGACAATATAGCAAAAACTAGGTATAGACTTCACATCATATACTGAAATGAGGTTAAAATGGGTCCATGATATAGATATAAGTAAATTATGGTGCATTGAAGATTTTTCCTGTCAGAATTATGGGAGCATTGAAGACTTTTCTTGTCAGAATTATGGATAAGAGAAGAATTTATAACCAAATAAGAGATGGAAAACATCACAAGATTAAAATGGAGAATTTTGATTGTATCTAAAACTTTTTAAAGTATTTGCACATACAAAACCAATGCAGCTAAAATTAGAAGAAAAGCAGGAAACTGGGAAAAAAATTTTATAGTAAATTTATCTGAAAAAGACTTCATTTCTCAAATATATAGAGAAATGAATCAAACTGATATGAATATAAATAATTTCACAGTGATAAATGGTCAAAGGATATCAACAGGAAGTTTTCAGAAGAAATCAAAGCTATCTCTAGTTATATGAAAAAATGCTCTAAGTCATTATTGATTAGAAAAATGTAAATTAAAACAATCTGAGGTACCATCTCACATCCATTAGATTGGCTAATATGACAGAAAACAAAAGTGACAAATGTTGAAAGGGATATGGGAAAATAGGGACACGAATGCAATGTTGGTGAATTTGTGAACTGATCTAACCATTCTGGAAAGCGATTTGGAACTATGCCCAAAAGGTTATAAAACTATGCATATCCTTTGACCCAGAAATACCACTAGCAGGTTTGTATCCCAAAAAGATAAAAAAGGAAAAAGGACCTATATATACAAAAATGTTTGTAGGAACTCTTTTTGTGGTGGCAAAAAATTGGAAATTGAGGGGATGTCCATCAATTGGGGGATGGCTGAACAAGTTGTGGTATATGATTATGATGGAATACTATCGTGCTATAAGAAACAATGAGCTAGAATTCAAGGGAGGGGACCCTGCGGCCTTGAGGTTGCATGTGGCCCTCTAGGTCCTCAAGTGTGTCCCTTTGACAAACTTCACAGAACAAGTTTGTTTGAAGTTCAGATTCAGTCAAAGGGCCGCACTTGAGGACCCAGAGGGACACAAATGTCCTAGAGGCCACAGGTTCCCCATCCCTGATGCTCTCACAAAAACCTGGGAAGACTTACATGAACTAATAACAAAGAGAGATGAACAGAACCAGGAGGACATTGTTCATAGTGACAGCAATATTGTATGATGATCAGCTGTGAATGACTTGGTTATTCTCAGCATTATAGATCTGAAGGACTTAGGATGAAAGAATGAAAATACTCTTTTCTCTCCAGAGAAAGACTGAAGGAATATGAATACAGATTGAAGCATACTTTTTTTTTTTTACTTTATTTATTATTCTTGGGTTGTTGTTTTTTGTTTTTGGTCTGTGTTTTCTTTTGCAATGTGGCTAATGTGGAAATATTTTGCATGACAGCACATATATAACCTATATCAAACTGCTTGCCTTCTCAAGAAGTGGGGAGATGAGAGAGGGAGGGAGAGAACTTAGAACTCAAAATTTAAATGAATGTTAAAAATGTTTGTTTACATGTAATTGAGAAAAAATAAAAATAAACAACATATGTACTAAAAAAAAGGCATGATGTGAGAAAATCCTAGAATCAGAGTAGGAAAGCATATTAAGAACATGTGGGTATAGATTAACTGAGGTAGGAACAGAAGCAATATTGCCAATGGTACATACTATAAGCTAGCCAGACATAAAGATAAATAGCTAAGGAGTACAGGAAATATTGAACCTATCAAATAGGAATAATAAAGTAGTGGGGGGGGGACTTAAATTATCCTGGTATAATAAAAGCTCCTCGAGAGCAAGAACTGTCTTATTTTTGTCATTTTATCCTCAGAGCCTAAATTAGTATACTACCTAGCAAATAAAGAAACATTTCATAAATACTTGTTGGATTGAATACAGACTAAGGACAACTGCTGAAGATTTCTCTCTGCCAAAAGTAAAATAGTTAATAAATTATTCTTGACTTGCATTAATACTAATTTTATCTTATAAAAGCTGGGGAAACTGAGTCTTACCTAGATGAAGGAGCGGCTCGCTAGGATGGAACTATGGGAACCTTGGGTAGAAATCAACATTTAATATTAGAATTTGTATCAAAAAAGAAAAGAAAGCCAATTATAACCTAACGATTTCAGAAGAGTAGAATTTAAAGGGTTCAAAGAAAGGACAGATATACTCCTATGGAATAAAGTTGTACAGGTGAAGTCAGTATAGAACAAATGGGAATATCTCAAGAATTACATTCTAAAAATATGAAAAAGGAGCAAATCTGTTGAAAATTAAAAGAAATGTCTGAGAAAATTAATATGGATGTATCAGGAACTCATCAACTACATCACGTTTCAAGGAGATATATAAGGAAAATGAGAGCAAGAGGATGTAATGTAAAGTGAATGACAAAAGTCATCAGATAATGTCAGGAATGTTAACGTTCAGAATAAGCTTAGGCAGTCAAATAAATTTAAGAACCACATAAAGGTTTTTGTTTTAAATCACCAAAAGAGAAGGACAAAAGAAAAGAATTGTACTGCTGTTTTGGGGAGGATGAGATGATAACAGCAAGGAAGCAGAGCTGCTCCAACACTTATTTTGCTATTTTTTTTTTTCATTTTTTTCCCCTATCAACACAAATAATCTTTGGACTGGAATAAAAATGGCTAACAGGGAATAGGTATCAAAGATAAGCAGGGAGATGTTAATGAACATCTTGCTCCTCTGCTAAATTCAAGTCACCGAACCCAGATCAATTATATTATATCCTAAGGTACTAAAAAAACTGTATGATGTGATTCCCGAGTGTCAGGAATTGTCATGATCTGTCTGTGATTCCAAGGAGAATAATAGAGATACTTCAGGAGGGTAGAAGGGAAAGGTCTCAGTTTTCATACCAAAAAAAATACGTTCTTTTCATAGTACTCTCCAGTATCTTTCTTCCTCCCTTTTCCATAGAGATGTCCTATACAACATATAGTTGTTTTTTTTTTTTTTTAAGGAAAGAAAATCAGAACAACTGACTCATATACTGAAAGTCTGACAACATGTGCAATGTGTAAGTAATATCCATAGATCTTCCACATCCACAAAAGGGTGGGTTGGGGGAGTCTTCTCATATCTCTTTGTTCAAGTAATGTTCTATCTTTATAATTGTGTTAACATTTACTTTTACATTTTTTTGGGTTGTGGTTCTATTACCTTTGTTGTAGTTACTGTGCACATTGTTTTCTTAAGAGAATGGATTCTACAAAATCTAAGCATGATACTAATTCTTGGCAAAATTCTAAATAATTAATGAATATAGAAAAGGAAGCAATGCCTGAAAAATGTTAGCATGGCTTCATTAAAAAATGTCATGATTGACTAGACGGAGAGGGGTGGCCTAGGTGAATAGTACTGTGAAGTAGATTTGGAACTGGTTGAATGGCTGGACCCAAAGAGTAGTCATTAATAAAGTTTGAGGTCACCTTGAAAGAATGTCTTTAGTAGAGTGCCACAGAGATCTGTCTTTAGCCCTATGCTATTTAATAGTTTTATCATTTACTTGGATTAAAGGTATAGATATCAAATTTGCAGATGACAGAAAGCTGGGAGAGATAACTAATAGTAGAAGATAGATTCAGGATTCAAAACGATCCTGAGAGCTTAGACTATTGGGCCAAATCTTAGATGAAATTTAATGTCTAAATCAAGGTCTTATATTTAGATTTAAAAATCAGTTTCATAAGCACAATATTATAAAAGGGGTAGATAGAAGGCAGTCTATCTGAAAAAATACCTAAAGGTTTTAGGATACCGCAAGTTGACTGTAAGTCAGTAGTTTGATATGGGAGCCAAAAAAGCTAATGAGATTTTGGGCTGCATTAAGAGAATAATGGTCTCACTGTACTATGCTACAGTCAGACAATGTCTAGAGTATGATGTTCAGTTTTGGGCACCATATTTTACAAAGAGTATAATCTTGAGAGTCTGTAGAGAATGTCATCTGGGGCAGTGAATGGCTTCAACTAGGATAGATGAAGGAAATACAGATGTATATATAACATGGAGAACAGAAGACTCAAGGAATACACGATAACTGTATTCAAGTATTTAAAAGTTGTCACATGAAAGGGATAATATTTGTTCTGTTCACACTTAAGAAACAAAACAACGAGCACTAGGCAGAAATTACACAGAGGAGGGTTTCAATGACTGTTACAAGAAGTTTCTTTACAACTATAGCTACTCAAAAATGGAATGGGCTATGGGGGGTAATGAGTGCCTCATCACTAGATTTAATTTTTTTTCATTTACTTAATTAAATATTTCCCAATTACATCTGAAATCTAACATTCATTTTTTAAGGAAATATTTTGAGTTCCAAATTCTTTCCCTCCCACCCTTACCCAACCCCTTGAGAAGGCAAGAATTTGATACTGATTACACATGTGAAGTCATGCAAAACATTTCCGTATTAGCCACGTCACAAAAGAAAACACACCCACACCCACAACCACATCCACACACACACACACACACAAAATCAAGAAAATTTTTTAAAAAGTGTAAAAAGTATGCTTCAATCTGTACTCAGAATTCAACAGTTCTCTCTTTGGAGGTGGATAGCATTTTTTAACATGGGTCCTTTAGAACTATCTTGGATCACTGTCTTGATCAAAGAGGCTAAATCTTTCAAAGTTGATCATCCTTACAATATTCCTGTTACTGTGTAAAAAGTTCTGGTACTGATCACTTCGCTTTTCATCAATTCATGTCTTTCCAGGTTTTTCTGAAAGCATCCTGCTTGCCACTTTTAATAGCACAATAGTATTCCATCACCATCAGATACCACAATTTATTCAACTATTCTCCAATTGATGAGAATCTCCTCAATTTCCAATTCTTTGCCACCATGAAAAGAGCTCCTATAACATCTTTGTACAAATATATCCTTTTCTGTTTTCTTTTATCTCTCTGTAATACAGTTTTTGTAGTGGTACAGGTGGTTCAAAGGGTATGCAGTTTTATAACCCTTTGGGCATAGTTCTAAATTGTTCTCCAGAATGGCTGGACCAGTTCAAAACTCCACCAAAAGGGCATCAGTGTCTCTATTTCTCAACATTCTCTCCAGCATTTGTCATTTTCTTTTTCTGTCATATTAGCAAATCTGATAGGTATGAGGTTGTATCTCAAGCGTTGTTTTAATTTGCCTTTCTCTAATCAACAGTGATTCAGAGCATTTATTTCATGTGATTATTGATAACTTTGATTTCTTTTTCTGAAAACTACCTGTTCACATCCTTTGATCATTTATCAATTGGGAAGTGGCTGATACAAAAATTTTAAATAAAATACTAGCAAGGAGATTACACCCATATGTAACCAGGATCATATACTATAACCAGGTACGATTTATACCAGGAATGCAGGGCTGGTTCAATAATAGGAAAACTATCAGCACAATTGACTATATAAATAACAAAACTAGCAGAAATCATATAATTATCTCAACAGATACAGAAAAAGCTTCTTACAAAATACAACACCAATGTCTATTTAAAAATACTAGAGAGAATAGGAATAAATGGAACTTTTCCTCAAAATGATAAGTAGTATCTATCTAAAACCATTAGCAAACACTATATGGAATGGGAATAAGCTAGAGGCCTTCCCAATAAGATCAGGGATAAAGTAAAGTTGCTCATTATTAACACTATTATTTGATATTATATTAACAATGTTAGTGACAGCAATAAAGTAAGAAAAATAACTTTTAGGAAGTAGAATAGGCAATGAGAAAATACAACGATCACTCTTTGCAGATGATATAATGGTATATTTAGATAATCCTAGGGAATCAACTAAAAAACTACTTGAAATAATTAAACAACTTTAGCAAAGTTTCAGGATATAAGACAAACCCACATAAATCATCAACATTTCTATATATTACTAAAAAAGCCCAGCAGCAAGAGATAGAAAGAGAAATTCAATTTAAAATAAATATATATAAAATATATAGATATTTAAAATACCTATATAAAAGAACTATATGAACACAATTAAAAAATACTTTTCCAACAAATAAAATCAGATCTAAACTGGAAAAATATCAATTGCTCATGGGTAGGCCAAATCAATATAAAGAAAATGACAATTCAACCTCAATTAATTTACTTATTCAGCACCATAACAATCAAACTACGAAAAAAACTATTTTATAGAACTAGAAAAAATGAATACAAAATTCACCTGAAAGAACAAAAGGTCAAGAATATCACGGAATTAATAGGGAAAAAAATGCAAAGGAAGGTGGCCTAGCCCTACCAGATCTCAAACTATATTATAAAGCAACAATTGTCAAAACTATCTGGTACTGGCTAAGAAACAGAGTGATGAATCAGTGGAATAGATTAGGTACACAAAAACAGTAGTAAATAACCACAGTAATCTGGTGTTTGACAAACCCAAAGACTTCAATTTCTGAGAAAACTCACTATTTGACAAAAACTGCTGGGAAAACTGGAAAACAGTATGGCAGAAACTAAGTATAGGCCAACATTTTACACTGTATACCAAAATAAATTCAAAATGGGCATATGATTTAGACATAAAGGGTGATAACATAAGCAAATTAGGAGAGCAAGGAATAGTTTACTTGTCAGATCTATGGAGAAGGGAAGAATTTTTGACCAAATGAGAGATAGAGAACATTACAAGATGTGAATGGGTAACTTTGATTATATTAAATTAAAAAGTTTTTGCACAAAGCCAATGCAGCCAAGATTAGAAGGAAAGCAGAAATCTGAGAAAAAATTTCACAGCAAGTGTCTCTGATAAAGATCTCATTTCTCAAATATATAGAAAACAGAGTCAAATTTGTAAGAACACGAGTCATTCTCCAATTGATAAATGGTCAAAGAATATAAACAGGCAGTTGTTAAAAGAAGAAATCAAAGTTATCTATTATCATGTGAAAAAATGCTCTAAATCAATATTGATAAAAGAAATGCAAACTAAAACAACTCTGAGGTACCACCTCATACCTTTCAGATTGGCTAATATGACAGAAAAGGAAAATGATAAATGTTGAGGAGGGTGTGGGAAAATTGGGATACTAATGTACTGTTGATGGAGTTGTGAACTGATGTAACCCTTCTGGAGAACAATTTGGAACTACGCCCAAAGGACAACCAAACTGTGCACATCCTTTGAACCAATAATACCACTTCTAGATCTTTATCCCAAAGAGATCATAAAAAAGGATAAGTATATTTATAGCACCTCTTTATGTGATGGCAAAGAACTGGAAATTTAGAGCATGCCCATCAATTGGGGAATGGTTGAACAAGTTGTGATATACGAATGTAATGGAATGCTACAGTGCTGTAAGAAATGACAAGGAGGGTGGTTTCAGAAAAACCTGGGAAAACTTACATGAACTGATACAAAGTGAACTGAGCAGAACCAGGAGAACATTGTACACAGTAATAGCAACACAGTGTGATCATCAACTATGAATGGCTTATCTCTTCCCAGCGAGACAATGATCTAAGATAATTCCACAGGACTCATGATGGAAAATGCTATCCACATCCAGAGAAAGAACTGATGAGACTACGAATGCAGATTAAAGCATACTATTTTCACTATCTTTATTTTTTATTTATTTCATGTTTTTTTTTCCTTTTGGTCTGTTTCGTCTTTCACAATATGACTAATATGGAAATGTTTTACAAGATTGCACACATATAACATATATCAAATTGCTTACTGTGTTAGGGAGGGAGGAAAAAATTTGGAACTCAAAATTTTTAAAAAATGAATGTTAAAAACTGTCTTTATATGTAACTGGAAAAAATAAAATACTATTTAAAAAAAAGAAAAGCCACCAGAATAGTAAGGATACGGAAGACCCTCCTATTTATTGATCACATGGAGGAACTGGGGATGTTTATTTTGGAGAAATGAAGAATAAGAAGAGACACAATAGCTACCTTCCAAGTAAACAAAGGGCTAGCATGTGGAAGAATGATTGACAGCAGAACTAAGAGCAATGTGTAGAAATTAAGAGTCAGACTGAGGCTCAACGTAAGGACAATTTTCCAAACAATTAAATCTATCTAAAATGGAAATGGGCTGTCTGGGGAGGAGTGCTCATTATTTGATTTTTTTTTAAATAGGTGACCATCATTATCACAGAATCATACATCTAGAGTTAGAAAAAACCTCAGAGAACATTAATTTAATGCCACCATTTTACAAATGAGGAAAATGACACCCAGGAATGTTAAGTGACTTGTACAAGGTTACATATTTGTTGAATGTGCTGTAGAAGAGATTTCTGTTTAGGTATGAATTGGATTAGATAGTTTATGAGGTCTCTTCCAAATAAAAAGAAATGTGGGATTCCTATAAGTATGGTGTCAGGAAGTCTAAAGTAAGGTATGAACTTGCTAAAATAATAATGACAACAAAAAAGTATTATTTAGGTTATCATGGAATCTGATCAAGGAAAGGATACTATTCCTGCTTGAGACAGACAGGATGATGACGATAGACAATAGAACAAAGCCCTGGGAGACACACAATTACCAGGCATGAACTAGACAAAGATCCTTTAGAAGGACAGAAGCTTAGATCTAAATGATCTAGTCAATGTGACTGGTTTACTAAATGCCAGTTTACTTATATATATAGTATATATATACTATATTCATTATTTGTGTAGAAGCTGGGCTGGATAACCTTTTTGGTCATCTCTTTTACCATATGTATATACAGTATTATAAGCACTTCTGCAATCATTGTTTTCTATATTTCTTCATAATTAACAAATTTGAAATACTCTATGTGAAAGATGGAGTGGTGTCAAACTCAAAAAGAAACAGGGGCCACTAAACCATATATAAAGATTCTTATGGGTGCATGTTGACTTAGAAAACCATATATTAACATTATTTATATTTTATTTATTTTATTAAACATTTTCCAAGTGTGTGTGTATATATATATATATATGTATGTATATATGTTTTAGGCAATTGGGATTAAGTGACTTGCCCAGGGTCACACAGCTAGTAAGTGTCAATCATTTGGTCTGAGGCTAGATTTGAACTTAGATCCTCCTGACTTCAGGGCCAGTGCTCTATCCACTGCGCCACCTAGCTGCCCCTTGCAATTACATTTTAATCTGGTTCAGGCTTTACTTGGGAATACTGTAGGCAGTGCTATGGCCCACAGGTTGTATGTTTGACTACTCTGGTGTAACAGGCAGAGTGCTGGACTTGGAGTCAAGAAGACCTGACTTGGAATCCTATCTCAGACACTTTCTGGCTATGTCACTTAACTAGGCAAGTCACTTAACTTCTTTCAGTCTCAGTTTCTTCATCTGTAAAACAGATATATTAGCACCTAATTCAGGATTGTAGTAAGGATCAAATGAGATTACATATATATGTATATGTATACACACACTCATATATATGGAAAGAGAGAGGGAAGGAGGGAGGGAGGGAGAGAGAGGGGGAGAGGGGGAGAGAGAGAGAGAGAGAGAAAGCAGGGCAGCTCCATGACACACAATGGTTAGAGTGCTAGGCCTGACGTCAGGAAGACTCTGTGAGTTCAAATCTGGCCTCATACATTTACTAGCTGTGTGACCCTGGGCAAGTCACTTAACCTTGTTTGCCTCAGTTTCCTCATATGTAAAATGAGTTGGAAAAGGAAAGGGCAAATCACTTCAGTGTCTCTGCCAAGAAAACCTCAAATGGGATCACAAAGAATTGGACATGACTAAATAACTAAACAATAACAAAATTTATAAAGTGCTCTTCAAAACTTAGAGAAATATATATTAACTATTATTACTATGAAATGTTTTATAGTGATTTAAGTATCTATTGACTTTTACTATCTGATCATAATAGACTATACAAGACTACATTCTTAGGTACATTAAAAAGCATACTGCTTTAAGATTAGGCTTGATATGACCCAAGTCAGGGTTAGATTACAATTTTACTTTCAGAGAGCAATGCTTTCCTCTATTTCCTATTAGCATATGGAAGCTACTAAAGCACAGAGTTTTTGGGAGAGGGCTCTGAAATTCTATTCAAGCTGGCACAGCACAACTTGCTGGATAGGCTGGAGTAGAATTAATTACCTTGCAAGAGAACAGACAGCAGTGGTTATTCTGTGACAGTGTCATTATGACACTAGCTTAGTTAATTTAATGTAGCTTATCAATGCAGTTGTCAATTGTCATTTAATTGATAGACTCAAATGTACTATTTGATGCTACTGACAAACAATAGTATTTTACATATGGAAAATCTGTGAGATGTTTTTATATTTTTAAAACCTAAAAATCTGGTTACCACAATTAACTTTGGAATAGGTTTATTCATTCACTAACTAATAAGGTCAAGATTTTAAAAAAGCATCATAAAACTGAGGTAACAACTTTAAGAGGTAGTTTATTTTTTCCTTCTATTAATGTTTATGTGTCGATACCATGTAATATTTTTAAAAGCCCTATTTAAGAAAAATACTAGGCATGTGAACTTTATAAAGCAAGGAAGTTGTCCATCTGCACGGCGGCTAATGCCACAAGGAACTTTTTCATGTGGCTTCTGCAAGTCCTGGATTCTGTCTAAAACATTTCCACTTTCTTTCTCTTAGACTCCCAGATCAAAGAACTTTCTTTTAGAAATAAGCAAAAGCTATGATTCCTGAACAAGCTCCATTTTTATTTTTTTTAAACTTTAAGGCATTAGCATATGTATTCCACATGGCTGAAGATGGAACAAAAAGGTCTTGTGTATCTGTGCTGATGTTCTTTTAATCAAATCAGGAAAGTAAGCATGGAGCAACAGCATGTACTAGATAGACTAAAACCTTTGTTTATCACATAGGGACCATTCTAAGACTCATTTATTTTATAAAAAGGTGATTTCTCAATAAAGTGAATAGAACAATACAGTCACAGTACCATGTCATCCAATGCAATGGGCCAGCATAATTTGTGTGGAACAATATATCAATTTTCATTCTAGTTCAAATAAAATAAAAGCTGAATATCATATAACTAACTACTAGTAATAGCAACAAAAGCATTTTGAAAGGTTGGAGGTACAGGGTTCATTTACTGTGAATAAATGGCATTCTCCCAGTCCAATTTCTTCTAACAAAACTAAGAATAATTTACAGCACACTTCCAAAGTCTTTAGAACAAAGTCTTTTAAATATCTATCAGATAAGTCTTTTCAGGGGTAAAGAAGGACCTCATTCAGACTAGAAACACAAGGGCTTGATCTCACTAGTAAATGGCTATGACATGCTCTGTTTCCAGCTTGGGTTGGTTCATCCTTCTTTAGGTAGTCTAGTGGCTCACTGCTCCTGAGGGTTCATCATATTGGTAATAGACTTCTTATGGATATCAGATGACCTAGTCCACTGGAGAGAGCCACCAGCCTCATCCTCATCCTCCCTAGTTGAATGGATAACAGACGTTCACTTGGAAATGTCTTTTGCAAAGATTTATTTTTAACCACTTTAGATAAAGATAGATTCTGAAATGCTATAGGTTCTTTTTTAAAAATAATTTTATAAAATAAATATATTATAATTATATGTTATTTTATATAAATATATAATTATAATTATAGAATAAAAATATTTAAAACTAAATCATGTTACAAAAGCAGATTATTTAAGTTTGATGTACTTAACTTTATAATTAAGATTTAAAAACAAATTTAATTAAAAATTAAAGTGAATTTTAATAGTCAAGAGTTCACACCACCACTAAATTAAACCCTAACTTAGAAGAGTCCTTGCTTTCCTTTGTTATGACTGACAAATGACCAAAGCAGATATTTGTTTCTAAAAGAAAACAGAAATATCTCTAAAGACCAAATAAGTTAAAATTTACAGATTCAAGAAAGATGAAAACAAGCACAGATGGGAAAAGAAATCATGCCTGTCTTCGTAACTTAGCTCCAAAACATGCAGCAATGTGCTCTATCAGAACTTCAGGACAGTTATCTGTGCTTTGCATCCCACTCCAATTCTTTACTAAAGTCCGGCTGATGTTGAGTTTTAGAAAGGAATCACTATCCAGTGACCAGTGCATGCTGGCCCTTATAATATCTGTCAATTTAATGAAATCAGGAAGGGAATGGCAGCTTAATTAATGGGCACACTTTACCTTTTTTTGGGGGAATCTACAATTCTTACTTGCTTCAAGAGTCCAAATACATTAGTCACTCAGCCAAAACAAACAAATCCCAAAACATTCATTAAGTGCTTACTATGTGTTAGATGTCTGGAATACAAAGAAACGGAAAAACAATTCCTGCCCTCAAGAGTTCACATTTTAATAGGTGAGAGAAAATATAAATAACTAGGTATATACAAGATACATAAATAGTAGATAGAAGGTAATCTCAGGAGGGAAAACACTAACAGCTGGAAAAGAAAGCCCTTTTGCAGAAGGTAGTGTTTGAAGAAAGTTAGAGATACCAAAAGGCAGTGGAGAGGAGGATGAGCATATGAAACATGAGGGACAGCCAGTGAAACACTATGGAGTCTGGAAATGCAGTGTTGTGTGTGAGGAAGAACAAGAAGAACTGTGTTGCTGGATCACAGAGTACCTTGAAAGGAGTAAGGACTAAGAAGACTGAAAGGCAGGAAGGGGTCAGATTATGACTAGGCTTACATTTCAAACAGAGGACTTTATATTTGATCCTAGAGGTATTAGGAAACTACTGGCATTTACTGAGTAGGGGAGATCAGATTTGCCTGTACATTAGAAAAATCACTTAGGCAGCTGAGTGTCAGATAGACTGGAATGGCAAGACCAATTTATTGAAACAAATAGTCCAGGGTGAGAGGTGTTGAAGGCCTAAACTACAGAAGTTACTGTATAAGTAGAAAAAAGAATGTGTATATAAAGTTGTGTGACTCTGAACAAGTCACTTAATTCCTCTCATACTATTTCATTCTTTGTTAAAAAAAAAGAATAAAAGTACCTACTTCACAGGGTTGTTGTGAGGATCAAATGAGAAATCTGTAAAGTGCTTTGCAAAGTCCAAAACTTTTATAAATATGAGTGATTATTATTGTTATTTAGCTGAATGTGACAAGGGTTAGTAGCAGAAGTGCAAATGAAATATCCATACAATAGCTAACATTCTATGTCTTTTCACCCCTTTTCTGCTAAATTCCTTGAGGAAGTTATCTATACTGGGTACCTCTGCTTCCTGGCCTCTCACTATCTTCTAAACCCTCTGTCAACCAACTTCTGATCTCATCCTTCAGTTAAAAAATGCTCTTGCCAAAGTTACCAATGATCGCTTAATTTCAAAATCTAATGGACTGTTCTCAGTCCTTATCCTCCTTGTCCTCTCTGTAGCTTTCGATATAGCTAATCACATTTTTCTCCTGGTTACTCTTTTTTTCTCTGTTTTTTTCATTACACTTCTCTTTTCCTAGTTCTCTTATTATTTCTCTGACCACTTCTCAGTGTCCTTTGCTCGTTCTTAATCCATGTCCACTAAATGCAGATGTACACCAAGGCTTTGTCCTGGGCCCTCTGTCTTTTCTCCTTATGCCATCTCACTTGGCGATCCTGTCAACTCTCATAGGTTCATTTATATTATTCACAGGTCTGATTCATTGATTTGTATCTATATATATCTATTCATATATAATAATATATCTATAGGCATCTGTAGATAATGTAGATATGAAAGGAGGGTGATATGAAGATATGATTGAGAGAGAAAGAGAGCCAGAGAGAGAATGGAAGAATGAATGAGTACAGGCATGAGTACAGGCACTCTCAGGCCACACATCTAGCCTGTGTCTCTTCTGACCTCCAATCCTACATTGCCAGTTCTTTCAGACATCTCAAACTCAATGTGTCTAAAGTAAAAGTCATTCTCTTTCCTCTAAATCTTCCCGTCCTCCCAACTTCACTACCTCTGTCAAAAGCACTACCATTCTCTCAGTCACCTAGGTTTGGAAACTTACTCATTCTCACCCCATATGTGAAATCCATTGCTAAATCTTGTAATTTCTACCTTTTCAGCAACTTTAAGTGTTTAAGGCAGGATTTGAACTCAGAATTCCTTCTTCCAAGCCCAACAATCTATGTACTACACCATAGCTGTAGAGGGCCCCAAGGAATATGAGGATAATTGTTTTGTAAGAGTTTATTCACTGCTGAAAGGAAGGATTCTGTCACATTAGCAATTAGGCTATTTCTGTTCTAAGCCACCTTCATGCAAGATAGCCATACATTAAGATATCTGTTGTCATTAAACTATAGATGACTATAAACAACAACCCAGGCCTCTCAAAATATCTTTTTAGAGCAAAATGATTTCTACAGAATGGTTCTACAGCATTCCAATAGCCCTAATTACTACTATGCCATGTCTCTAGCACCGTCTGTATATGAATGGTAGGCAGCAGTGAAATACAGGCTATAGATTTCAGGCTGTAATCAGGAGAACTAAGAGAAGCTAGAGTAAAGCATAATGGACCAGTATGGAAGCGGACTGAACCTGGGGCAGAGTCTAAAAGCCAATGGATCATTTAGATCCTCTGGTCTGTAACCAGGTGAAGTAAGGGTACTAAAAATTTTGGGGAAAAATTCATAAGTCATTGCTAGGTATAAGCAAGAGTTGGGATAAAAAGGATAAGGACTAGGGCAAACCAAAAACTAGGTGCAGCTAAGTGAGGCAGGAGATAGAGCACTGGGCTTGGAATCAGGAAGACTCATCTTTGTGAGTTCAAATATGGCCTCTGACACTTACTAGCTGTGTGATCCTGGGCAAGTCACTTAACCCTGCTTGTCTCAGGTTCCTCATCTGTAAAATAAGATGAAGGAAACGGCAAACCACTCCAGTACCTTTGCCAAGAAAATCCCAAATGGGGTCACAAAGAGTTGGATACGATTGAACAACAACAACAATGCAAACTTTAAGACAGAAAATAAGCAGACAGACAGGAGTTAGGAAGACACAAATATCAAAGGGGAGAGAAAAGCCAGATGTCAAAATTTGAAAGTAACGATTAATCAATAAACATTTATTTAGTGCCTATGAAGTGTCAGGCACTTTGGAAATTATCCCTTGCCTTAAGGAGTTTAGATTCTATCAGGGGAAATGTAAAGGAAACTTGTTTGAGGGGATAGCAACTGAAGGGGATAAGGAAAAGTCTCCTTTAAGAGAAGGAATTCAAACTGAGGCTCCAAAGAAGTCAGAGATTCTAAGAGGTGGAGATGAACCAGGAGTCAATTAAAAGCATGGGGACAATCTGACCAAATGCACAGATACGGGGGATGGAATGAAGTGTACAAGGAAGAATAATTAGGTCTATTTGACTGGACCACAGAATGTAGGAGTGGGAGTAAAATATAATAATTCTAGAAAGGGAGGTTGCTATACCAGATTGTGATGGGCTTTGAATGTTAAACAGAGGGCTTTGTATTTTATCATTGAGGAAACAGACAATCCCTGGAGCTTTTTAATCTAGGTAGTGATATAGTCAGAACCTCAGCTTTTGGAATACCACTCTGGCAGGTGTATGGAGGATGGATTGGAATGGAGACAGAGTAAGACATAGGGAATACAATTAGGAGGCTACTACAATAGTTCAAGCAAGAGGTAACAAAGGCCTGAACTAGGACAGTCTTTGTGCGAGTAGAGGGAAAGAGGTAGATATAAGAGATGTTGTGCAGGTAGAACTGACAACACTTGGCAACTGATTGGATATGGAGGTGAAGGATGGGGAGAGAGGGTGAGAAAATGAGGATGACTTAAGTTGTAAAGTTAGGTGGCTTGAAAAATGATGTTCTTTCAACAGAAAGTCACTTAACCCCAATTACCTCACCAAAAAAAAAAGAAAAAAAAAGAAAAAAGAAAGAAAGTAAGAAAGAGAAAAAGAGAAGAAAAGAAAAGGTCATTAGGGTTGAAAACAGGAAGAAGTGAAAATCATTTATTAAGCAACATGTGAAGCACTGTGCTAAGGTCTGGGTATACAAATACAAAAATGAAGACAATTCTTGCCATCAATGAGCTTATATTTCAATAAGGGAAGATAAAAAAATGCCAGACAGGAGATAATTTGAAAGTTACAGGAATGAGTAGAACTATATAGCAAAATAATGACAGCCCCTTTCTGAAAGCACTAGCAAAGTGGATTTAATTACGGCCTCAGAACTGGAATATGGGGGAGGAAGAGTACAGAGGAACTTCTCTCCAAATGCAATGGCCTCTGACACTCTTGATCACTCTTTTTTTCTTGAAACTCTCTTCAATTTGTGTTTTTGGGACACCACTCTCTGTTGGTTCTCCTCTTACCTATTAGACTGCTCCTTCTCAGTCTCTTTTGCTGGATACTCATCCATTTCAGGCCCTCTAACCATAGGTGTCCCATTAGGCCCTCTTCTGTCCTCTCTCTAGGTTCTCTATTCTGATGATTCTCAAATCTATTTACCCAATCAATCTGCTATCCTCTTATCTCACAACTCCAACTGATTTTCAGACATCTTGAACTGGATGTCCGATAGACATCTTAAATTCAACATGTCCAAAACTGAACTCATTATAATTTCTTCCTTATCATTAAGCCCTTTCCCCTTTCAAACACATCTATTACTGGTGAGGGCAACACCATGTTCCCAAGTCCCTCAGGCTTGCAAACTGGGAGATATTTTGTACTATTTACCATCTCTCACCTGCTATATCTAATCTTTGCCAAGGCCTATTTACTTCACCTTTACAATGTCTCTCAACTATGGCCCCTTCTCTTCCATGACATTGCCACCACTCTGATGCAGACTTCATCACCTCATTCCTGAGCTATTGCAATATCCTTCTGGTAGATCCACTGCCTCAAGCCTCTTCCCACTCCAATCTATCCTTCATTCAACCACCAAAGTGATTTTCTTAAAGTGCAGGTCCAACCATGTCACCACCTTACTCAATAAATTCCAGTGGCTCTTTATTGCCTCCAAGATCAAATACAAAATCCTTTGTTGGCTTTCAAAGCCCTTAATAACCTAGCTCCCTCCTAACTTTTACAGCCTTCTTACACTTTACTCCCCATCACACAGACTTTGATCCAATGACACTGGTCTCTTTGATGGTCCAAAAATAAGATTATCCATTCTCTTGCTTACTTGGACATAAAGTAAATGTCATTTGTTCTCTTTTGTCAATAACGTATAAGGCAAAGTTCTCTTCTGAGAAGGAATAGGAAGGGTGTGATATGGGAGGCTTGAGAAGGGGAGCTTTGGAACTGTCATTTTGGGGAATATGATAGAAAGTCAATTAGGGAACTATAAAAAGACCAACATATAGCAGTAAAGGTAAAATTAAGATGGGATAATATTTTTGCCATATACCCACTCTGGTAAAGTTGTCTAACTTCTGCTAGCATGACAGTAAGGAATCAGGAGAAGTCAAAGGCACAAGCATTTTCTCTGGTTGTCACATATGCCTGGAATGCTCTCCATCCTC
Source organism: Vombatus ursinus (assembly GCF_900497805.2). Lineage (NCBI taxonomy): Eukaryota > Metazoa > Chordata > Mammalia > Diprotodontia > Vombatidae > Vombatus > Vombatus ursinus. Next base: position 42,910,175 of record NW_020948983.1, on the reverse strand, counting down.
TATTCTAACTTCTGACCTCCCTAGCTTCCTTTAAGTATCAACTAAAATCTCACTTTCTGTAGGAAGCCTTCCCTAGTCCCTCTTAATTCCAATGTCTTCCCTTTGTTGATTATTTCTTATTCATCCTATATATAGCTTGCTTTGTAAATAAGTTTGCATGTTTTCTCCTTCATTAGATTGTAAAAGCTACTTGAAGGGAGGAACTTTCTTTTGCCTCTTTTTGTATTCCCAGGGCTCAGCACAATGTCTGGTACATAGTAGGTATGTTTGTGTGTGTGTGTGTGTGTGTGTGTGTGTGTGTGTGTATTGTGTATGTATTTTGTTGTTGCTGCTGTTGAGAAGATGACTGCAGAATGAAGTGAAGTACATATAGCTGGGGCCTGGCCTAGATGGAGTGGGAGAAAAACGAAACCACCAATCAAGATTAAATGATTAAGAGATCACTAGTAACTTTGGAGAGATTGCTTCACTTAAGTGATGAGGTTTCAAGATAGATTAAAAATAATTTAAAAGTGAGAGGAGAGAAAGTGGAAGCAGAGAGCATAAATAGTTCTTTCTAAGATATAGGACAATTGCTGGAGAGCAAGATAAGGTGAAGTGAGGGTTTTTTTTAAGGATGTTGAAGACATGGGTATGTTTGTAGGCAGTGTGGGAAGACACTGTAGTAAGAGAGAGATTAAAAATTAGAGAGAGAGAGAGAGAGAGGGAGAGGATGGTTATAAGGGAAATCTGCCAGAGGATATGGGAAGAGACAAGACCAACGGTATGTGTAGCATACAAGGACTGACACTGATGAGCATAAGGGCAATTCTTCATCAGAGACGGGAATATAGGAGGGAATGGGGGAATGATATCAAAGGGTTTTGGGATGTAGAGAAAAGGAAAAGACAAATTCACTGCAAATGGCCTCTATTTCTTCAGTGAAATATGAGGCAAGGTTCTCTTCTGAGAGGGAATGGGTAGAGAAGGGTATGGGAGGCTTTTAGGAGAAAAGCTCTGAGAAACAGCCACTTTGGGGAATGTCATAGAAAGTCAATTAAGGAAATATTATAGAAGTGAAAGTCCAATTAAGAATTAGATAACATATATCTAGTGTATCAACTCAGCAGATGTATACGATTTCCTCTACCACTGAGGGAAAGAATTAGGAGAAGTCAAAGGCAAAGCAAATGAAGAATAGGTCGAAGGTAGCAGAATCAGGAAAGAATCTGGAAACACTGTTTCTTGCTTTGGGCTCAACAGCTGTTATATATTTTCTGTTTAGAGAGAAACCAACCCTAAGGGCATGGCTCTGTAACGGTGAAGAAAATAAATGAGAGCACTTGGCTAAGATGAAGAGTGTGAGCATGTATGGGTTTGTAAGGATGGGAAAAGCAGCAGTTTCGGGCAGGCATACCCTCATCAGCAGGCAAAAAGAATGGTGATGGCAACCAAAGCGTCCATGGGGCTGAGTGACCCTAATAAAACCCAGAGATAAGGATATTAATGTGACCCCTGTGCATCTGAAAGAATGTCTAACACTTCACAGGCTTATTCCTGGCACCAAGGGTATTGAAATACATAACTGAGGAAACATGAAAACAACATGGTTACTCACATGTGCATTCCTACTCATGAAGACAAATAATCTTTCTCTGCTTATGGCTTTGGAAAATCTGTGCATGGGCTTATATATACCTGCCCTATAAGATGGTGATTAGAGAATAAGGAATATTAATTCTTTAGAAAAAAATGTGAAATTGTTTCTTTTCCTTTGTCACATCATTCCTGTTCTTGATCTGTTTACTGAGGAAGGCTGCTTGTTTCTGAAAGTTTTCTTTGTTTAATTAGCTTTTTGAATAAAAAATTTAATTGTTACTTAGGGAACAATAATTTCCAAAAAATCATGAAAATTAACTGTTGGTTGATTAAGGGGATTTAATTTTTCCAGTGTTTTAAAGAGTTCTTAAAGAGATTTTTGAGTTGGAAAGTTAAAAATAAAATATATAATGTGTTGGCAAAAGTTTCTTTTCTTCCAAGGGAACAATGATAGATCCAGTTCATTGCCCTCAGAGATAAATTATTCATAAAGAAAAAAGAAAAATGCTTTTGTGAATAAAAAATGATGATAGTTATTATGACATTTTAAGGCTCTTTGGGGTTTCATATTTCAATTTTTAAATGACCTTTTTTTTTGTTTACAAGTTAGTGAAATAATTCAGTTCTCAGTGAAAACAAATGCATTGCTTATCGCAGAGGTTTATGTTCTTTGACATATAGTGAGTCAAACTAAATCACTTACAGAAATCTATGATGGATAATATATTACTATTAGCCACATGACATTCGTAATTCAGCAGGTGGTATAGCCAATTATAGAAGCCTTTAAAATAATAAGGTTTTTTATTTTTAAAATTTTTTGGTCTGGCTCTATTACTGATTATAGTATTTTGGTATTTTAGTAAAAATTCTAGTATTTTAGTAAAAGGAGTTTATCTCTCAAGTTGGAAGCCAAGTTTTCATTAGTGTCTACTTTTTTTTTTTTTTTTACACATATGCCACATCCTTTGTCAGGACTGGACTTGGATTCAAATAAACGGGTTAACAGGAGTTTTGTAAACTGGGGCAGGTTACAAAGGCGTTTCTGATGTTTGGTTTCTTCTTGTATAAAAATGGAAGTCAGATTTTGATAGTAATTTTATTATTTACTTCACAAGGTTGTTGTAAGGGAAAAAAATCTTTGTAAATGGTGAAGTGCTATATAAATGTGATAGGAATAGGGCATTTTGGGTAACGCCTAACTCAGGCCAGTCCAGTGATTTGGGTTTGGGGATTAAAATGCAATAAAGTACTTAGAGACCATGAAATGCAATACAAATAATTCTACTGATAAGAAATGAAAAGAACCAATTTTAAAAGGATATCAACTCAAATAAATTACTGCTCTTTTCTTCTATAAGTCCTTATGTCGACCAGCCATGTTAGGTCAGGAAGGCATTCCCAGAAGGCAGCAGGAGCTCAGGAAAATTCTGGATACTAATTTCCCTTGGCTTTGACTTTTTATGCCTTAGAAAGCAAAAAAAACTCAATAGCTTCCTCAACCACTTAAAGGACCAGCCCACATAAAAAAGGTCCTATTATGTAGGGACTAGGCCTACGACTGATGACTCTGGAGGAGAGAATGAGGCTGATGACTTTGTGTAGCTCTATCTCACTTAAATCCAATTCCATATGAATCAGACATCACCCTCATGATGTCATTGGTCCTCTTCAAAAAATGAAGGACAAACTACAAGGCTTATGACTTCATTGATGACCTCACAGATGAGGAAATTCTAACTTAAATTCTCTCAGTTTCTGTCTCTATCTCTCTCTGCATATCAGCATCTTCTCTACAAATTACAGTCTTAGTTGCTCAGAGCACTGAGAATTGTTAAGGATCGTACAATAGCTAAGAATTGATGTGATTTGCTAAGGGTCATATGTGTCAGAAGTTGAACTTGAACCCAGGTTTTCCTGGCTCTAAGGACAACTCTCTAAACATTATGCCACTCTGAGTCTCATTATATATGTGAACTACTACTACTGCTGTTAATATTTCAATTTCACTTTCAGAATACTTATATCTTGTCATGTTTCAAACTTTAACATAAAAATCTTTTTCAAAATTAAAAATATGAGAATATTTGTATAAGTGCCTTCTGGGTATAAAAAGAATATTTCCACAGTAAAAATAGAAGACTTAGGACTTAAAATAAGCTTTATTTGTTAAACAGTAGTGATATATTGGATATTATAAAAACCGAATAAATATGTGTAAAGAAAACAAAGAATAAGCTTCTTTCCCCTATATAGTGAAATATTTTTAATAAAAATTTATTGACAAGTGCAATCACTTACCAAGTGGCAAAAATGCAAGACGGTTTCCAGCCATGGAGAGTTCATTGAGGCTAGGAAGCTGGCAAAGATGGCGAGGTACACACCATAAGTGATTTCGGTCCACAGTTAGATACTGCAGAGAAAGGCACATATGAAGCCTCTCTGGTAAAGTTAGCAAACGATTGGTAGAGATGTCCAGTGTCTGCAGCTCCTTCAAATCTCCAACCTCTATAATCAAAATTAACATCAGATAGTACTCTGATTAATTTTATTTCCACAAGCACAACAAATAAATGAAAACTGAATTAAATTGATTCAATAATAAAAGGCAGTAAGTAGTTAACATAACTATCAACAATAAAGCACACAATTTTAGGAGAAATGCAAATACTTCTGAAACAATTAACCTGGATAGCTTCTCTAAACTTGATTGCTAGAATTCAATGATACTTTTTAGGTGTTGATGTGGAGCAATAGGGGAAGCTGAAAAAACAAAAGGCAATGAAGCAGAGCCAGAACTGTGCTGAGCTAACTTCAGTTTCTTTCTGGTCACTTAAAAATTACTTACCAAGATCAGAGCAGAAAGAAGGAAGAGTCTTAAATGGTCCACCTAGCCTGATAACTGTTGCTTACAACTGTGAGATAATTATTTACTGTTAAACAAGACATGTGAACATAAATTAAATATATAGGAAGACATTTTGAAGAATGTAATTATGTCCCTAAATGATAAGGTGATAATGGCAAGGTGACAGAATATGAAGTGGGTGAAATTAGCTAAGGGACACTTCATGGAGGATATGAGTTTTAAACATCATTTTGTACAGGGGTCACATGGCTTGGCTCTCTCTTCACTGCAATTCATAAACATGTCCTTTTAACTCCCTATTTAAGTTCAGGAAGATAAATATAACATCTAGCAGATAAACCCTACAACAAACAGCTGGTCATTGGTACATTTATAATAATTTCTCTACTGGTAGTGATGGATTTTGAGTAATAACTCTTTGCTCAATAACTCTTTTTTTGTTTGTCTTTTTTATTTTTTAATTAATTTATTTTGAATTATCAACAATCACTTCCATAAGTTTTTGAGTTTTAAATTTTTCTCCCCTTCCCTCCCCATTTCCTTCCCCAAGATGGCACACAATCTGATATAGGCTATACATATACATTCCTACTAAACATATTTTCACATTAGTGACGTTGTAAGTAAGAATTAGAACTAATAGGAGGAACCACCAGAAAGAGGAAACAAAGCACAACAGAAGGAAAAAATATAGCAAATATTATGTATGCTTCGATCTGCATTCAAACTGTATAGTTTTTTCTTTGGATGTGGATAGCATTTTTCATCATGAGGCCTTTGGAGATTTTTTTAGATCCCTGTATTGCTGAGAAGGGTTAAGTCTATCAATATTAGGCATCGCACAACATGGCTGTTATTGTGTACAACATTCTCCTGGTTCTGCTCACTTCACTCAGCATCAGACCATACAAGTCTTTCCAGGTTTTTCTGAAGTCAGCCTGTTCATCATTTCTTATAGCACAATAGTATTCCATTACATTCATATACCACAACTTCTTTAGCCATTCCCCAATTGATGGGCATCCTCTCAATTTCCAATTCTTTGCCACCACAAAAAAAGCTGTTATAAATATTTTTGTACATGTGGGTCTTTTTCCCATTTGTATGATCTCTTTGGGATATAGTCCTAGAAGTGCTATTGCTGGGTCAAAGGGTATGCACATTTTTATAGCCCTTTGGGTATTGTTCCAAATTGCTCTCCAAAATGGTTGGATTCTTTTACAACTCCACCAACAATGCAACAGAGTTCCAATTTTCCCACATCTTCTCCAACATTTATCATTTTCCTATTTTGTCATGTTGGCCAATCTGATAGGTGTGATGTTTTGAGTTGTTTTGATTTGCATTTCTCTAATCAATAATGATTCAGAGCATTTTTTCATATGACTCTAGATGGCTTTAATTTCTTCATCTGAGAACTGCCTGTTCATATCCTTTGATCATTTATCATTGCCCAATAACTCTTGAGATCAACAACCTATTTCAAGATGGCTAATTAGATAGTGTAAGGAATGAAGTCTTACACAGTGAAAAGTTTTTCTTATGTTAAGTTAACTGACCATTTGGCAATCAAAAATACCCATCAAACTAAGCAAATCAATGCATTTTACTTACTGAAATCATTCCAGTTAGGATATCATCAAATTTTCGATTTAGTTAAGATGAAAGAAAACAAAGAAAAAAAATACATTTATTAATCAGAAATACTAGCAGATGATAGATATCATTGATGTGGGTATTCCTTCCATGACTTAGGAGATCTATGGCCAGAAAACTGAGGAGAACTATTAGAGGAAGTTTCTTGAAGTAGGCTAACTGTGACTCTGTGGACCTTGCCTGATATAATATTAGTCATCATCACAAGTTAAGCCTATTTTGTTTATAAGATTTTCAACAACTGTCCTTCACACTAAAATTTCTCATCCAATGCCCTTCTCACCTACCAAAGTCAAAACCAGATAAAAAAGACAGTTAAAATATATAGGAATAACATGTTTATATGTTATTTTTAGATAACTAAATCTAATATTCCTTTATATTTATGTTGAGGATATGGTTTACTTTCCAAATTTCAGGACATTGTCTCTCCTTTCAAAGATAACTTTTATATCAATCAGAGGACCCTGCCTGTAAAAGGTTCTCCTGGGTGACCCTGGGCAAGTCATTTAACTCTGACTGCCTCACCAAAAAAGCAAAAAAAAAAAAAAAAAAAGAGGTGCTCAATAAATGTTTAAGTGTGACTTTCAGGTAATATTAGTGAAACTATGAAATAACTCTAAGTCTTTAACTGACTAACCAATTTTTAATGCTGTAATCATGTTTTTGTGATCAAGTCTAATAGTTTATCATTACATTATTTGATAATAAACTATTAAAAGATAGGCAATCATCAATGAATCAATCAATAAACATTTCCTAAGTACCTACAATGTGCCAGTCACTGTGCTAAGCGCTGGGGAAACAAAAAGAGGCAAAAGACAGTCTCTGCCCTCAAGGAGCTTACAATCTAATGGTGGAGACAACATGCAAACAAATATATACAAAGCAGGCTACACATAGGATAAATAGGAAATAATTAACAAAGGGAAGGCACTAGAATTAAAAATTATTGGAGAAAGCTTCATGTAAAAGGTGAGGTTTTAGTTGGGACTTAAAGAAAGCTGGGGAGATCAGCAATCAGAGTAGAGGAGGGAGAATATTACAGGCATGGGGGACAGCCAGAGATAATGACCTGGCTGAATGGAGGACGGACTAGTATAGGGAAAGACTAGAGGCAAGTGGACCCACCAGCAAGCTATTGCAATAGTTCAGGCATGAGGTGATGAGGGCCTTCACTAAAGTGTGGCACTGTCAAAGGAGAGAAGGGGGCATATTAGAGAGATGCTGCAAAGATGAAATTGGCAGGCCTTGACAACAGCTTAGATATGGGCAGAGGTGGGGGTGGGTGAGGAGAAGGTGACAGACAGTGAGAAATCCAGGAAGACTACAAACTTGGGAGCCTGAGAGACTGGGAGGATGATGTTGCCTTTTACAGGTAATAGGAAAGGTAGGAGGTGGGAAAGGTTTAGGGGAAAAGATAATGAGATTTGTTTTGGACATAATAAGTTTAAGATGTGTATTGGACATCTAGTTCTAGATGTCAGAAAGCCTGCTAGAGATGTAAGATTAGAGGTAAACAGAGAGACTGGGGCAAGAAAGCTAAGATTTGAGAATCATCAGTATAGAGATGGTAATTAAATCCATGGGAGCTGATGAGATTACCAAATGAAGTAGTATTAAGGGAAGAGAAAAGGGCCTAGGACAGAACCCTGAGGGACACCTACAGCATGATCTTCAACAATTATTGAACATTTACACTGTGTTTTATGCTAAGAATCCATAGAAGTATAAAAATATGATCCATACCCTTAAAGAATTTACAATATAGGTGGAAAGACAGGACATAAGATAAATATCAATGTTAAGTGTTAAGGCAGATGTTAAGTGACAAATAAGTAGCAGCACAGACAGTAGGTTTGTGTTGAGCTAATCTCAATAGACATAATGAGATACTCTGGAGAAACTCCTTTCATTTTTTCCTAACCACCAAAATAGGTCTATGAGAAGCAAAAGGAATCTAATAAGTCAAAGATAAAACATCTTGAATACAGGCTGAATTTTTACAGAAAGGATTAACTGATTGATTTAGACTTGCAAGGGTTCTTAAGTTGGAGTCTGCGAACTTCTTTCTAAAAAATATTTGATGACTCTTTCAATATAATTAGGTTTTTTGTTTTTTTTAAATCCTAGGCATTTTATGCATGTAAAACATTTTTTTTTCTGAAAAGGGGTCCAAAGGCCTTACCAGACTATCAAAGGAGTCCAAGACACAAAAAAGATGATGATGATGGTAACAATGATAGATAATATTTATATAGCACTTACTATTTACAAGACATTGTGATAAGTGCTTTACAATTATTAACTCACTGATCCTCACAACCCTGGGAGGCAGGTGCTATTATTACCCCCCTTTTACAGATGAGGAAACTGAGGCAAATGGAGGTTACATGACTTGTCTAGGGTTGCACAATTTGTAAGTATAAGAGACTGGATTTGAACTGAGTTCTTCTTGACTCCAGGCCTAGCATTCTATTCACTTTGCTACCCAGGAGGGAGAATCTGGTGTGTAACCATATCCTCAACATAAATATAAAGGTATATTAGAGTTAGGTATCTAGAAAATAAAATGTAAGAACTACCCTTTTGTTCTAGGTTTGGCTTTGGTAGGGGGAAAGGGCATTAGATGAGAAATTTTAGTATAAGGGACAATTGATGAAAATCCAATAGCAACGAATCTAGTGGTACTGAATGATGTTATATTAGGCAAGGTTCACAGAGTCACAATTGGTCTACTTCAAGAAATTGCTTATAATTTCTCTCCTTAATTTTCTGGCCATAGATCACCTAAGTCACGGAGGGAAGTACCCGTATAAATGATATCAAACATCTGAAGTATTTCTGATGATAATGTGATCACTCCTCCAGTTAAACATTTGCCCTGATTCCCTTTCTTTTCCTTTTTTTGGCTGACTAGGTTAAATTTCTGTGTTAGTAAGAAGTTAGTGAATATAATTTGACCATTTTGATATATTTACTCTGATTAAGAGGATCTTCTTGGAATAGGAATATATGCAGTCTCAAATCAAATCATGACAGGATTAACACAGATTTATTAAGGACTAAACATTTTCAAGGAAAGTCTACTGTTTCCTGTGGGATTTTTCTATTGCAGGTTTATACTCATTCTTAAGAAATCAGTTATTATCATATAATTGGATGTTAGTATTTACCTTCTTGATAATAAAGTTAGTATTTAATCATTGTCTTTGCTGACATAGTTCAAAAATCTCTGACTTTTTTGAAGTTCACTTTATCTTAATTTATCAACCAATTCAGATCATAGAAGAGTTTACTAAGTAATTCAAAATCTTCCTTTAGTAGCTTGAAATTGAATTTACTAAGACTTTTGGGGACATCCTGTATAACTAAGAATCATGTCAACAATATTTTTACAAATTTATCCTATCCCATGACATTTTCAAATGTACTCTGAAATATCAAATTAATAGTACCTCATGTAAAAAGAGCAAAAAATAAATTTGATTATTATAAGTCAAGACTAAGACATAAGTGTAAGGTATCTTGTGCAAAACCAAAGATGCAAAACTTTAAACACTTAATTATTGACCTCAGAGTAAAAGAAATAATCTTCTTAATACACAGAAAATAATCCACTTAATATATAGAAAGTTTCCTTTGTTATAAAAAACATCTGGCTGTTTAGTTTTTGCTCTGGTTGGTTGGTTGTTGTCCTTTGTTCTCAATGAGGACCAAAAAGATACCACTGAGTTAGACTCAAGTTACAGTGGGTCCAACTGTGGCTGATCAGACCAATATGAGCTTGGAAGGCTCTACCACAGGTCGCGCATAAATAGGTCATGTGAACATTTGGGGTAAATTCTCTAAATTTGTGCATCTTGAGTTTCTTTTGAGTTATTTCAATTCTGCTTTGCTCATAGAGCACAGCACCTTCTTTGATTAGGGTACACCATGTCCATTCCAAAGTTCTTCAGAGAGACCTTGAGAATGTCCCTGTATCACTTCTTTTGACCACCATCTAAGCACTTGCCTTGGGTGAGTTTTCCATAAAATAGTCTTTTAGGCAAGCATATGTTTGGTATTTAAACAACATGGCCAGTCCACCTGAGTTGCACTTTCTGCAGGAGAATTTGACTGCTTGGAATTTTAGATCAGGAAAGGACTAGAATTTTTGCTCTAAAGTTTAAGTAAAATTCTATGTATAATATAGTGGATAATTAAATAGTGATTATCAATAACAGAATGAGCATATTTGAAGAAATAAAATCAAGCAAGTATTAAGTAGATAAAATTAAAAATTTTTAAAATGTAATCATTTTGTAATAATTCACAAATTCAAGGATATTCACATATACTGTATCTGTGTATATATATGTATATAACAGATATGTGTATATCTATGCATGACAATAATTACCTAAAATGTCCTTGCTGGGCAACTGTAGTCAAATATATATATATATATATATGTATATGTTCTAAGAGACTTAAGTGTGGAACAAAAAAGGTGTCTGATGAGAGTCTAAAAATCACGAACAAGAAAGAGATTTTCGATAGCAAAAAATACACACAGCCTACACCAAAAGGAGACTCATATTCATCAGAAATTTCAATCCTGAAGAGGTCAATTAATCAATTAAATAATCAACAAACATTTATTAAGTACTTACTATATGCTAGCCACTGTGCTCAAAAGGCTTGTGCCACAGAACTTGTGCTTCTGGGAAATAAGAGATGGAGTGCTGAGCACTTGCTTCATCTGCAGTTTATATTCTGAATGTATGGATCAAATGATACTAGTAAAGCACTTAGCACAGTGCCTGGCACATATTAAGTACTTAATAAATACTTGCTTGCCCCCTTCTTTCCCTTTCCTTGTCATCTTAGGAAGAGACTAAAAATGGGGTGCTTAGTTTGAGTAATATGGCCTATGGAACCCAAACACTTGTCATTTACTAACACTAACATGTTTCCTAATTCCCCAGCAGCTAATATCCTGCTCCCACAAAACTACTTTGCATTTGTTTCATATATGTTTATTTATGTACATGCTATCTATTCCAATAGAATGTAAACTACTTGAGGGTAGTGACTTTTATTTCTGGCTTTGTATTCCCAGCACAGTGCCTAGCACATTAAGAGAACTTAAAAAATGTTTGTTGAACTGAATTAAACTGAATCTTATAGTAGGCAAACTCCCAAATCCTTCTCTCCTAATCCGAGTAATTCAAAGCTACCATCCTTGTAGTAAAAGTTCATTCGTCCTCTATCTTTCTCTGCACTCTTATTCTCATACACCTCAGCCCTCCATTCCACATTCCATATCATATGGACAGTTTATAAATGCATATCAAAATAAACATTTACTAATTTAGTAAATACAAAGCACACATGCATATAGATAATATACATTATCCTTATCAAAGTTGTATGCAGTAGCTTATCTACATGGGTCAGGAGAATCATAACATAACATACATAGCCATAACATACATAAAAATTGCCAACAGTAGAACAAATTCACAAATCATATGCAACATATAATAGCATAATACAGCAAAGTAAAATATGTAGATTACACATACAGGTCACATATAATACATGACATAAAAGAAAGGTACTTAACACAGCCAAAATATAAAGGCCATGTGCCATATACAACACACACAGCAATGTTGTCTACTACATTCCAAACCTGGACATTTTATTCATATTACATACACACATGCAAATCATATGTACTCCACTAATGTTCACTGTTTACCTATATTCTTTCATTGCTCCTGGAGCCTCATAAGTCAATGCTACCTCAAGCCATATCATATGGACATGCCAAAGGTCAGTTTTGCAACCTTAATATCTTGAGACCCTTTGGCCTACAGTACCAATCCTAATCTCACAGATGGCCTAAACTGATGATAGCTATCTCCAGTGCTACCTCTTTCCACTCTTGAGATGGTGGATTCTCTAACTGAGTTTAGCATTAATCCAGGGGCAGAGATATCTACTATCCTGGGTCAGTCTTGTTTGCTTTCCCTGACCATCAAGAAAAGATCAAAATGCAATTTCTGCTACATCTGAATTACGATCCAGATATTCTCCATATTGGCTATTTGTCTGGGTCCAAAAGTCTCTTTAACTGGTAGACAAGTTATTCTTAGGGCTGCTTGGTTGGTTCTCTATTGTTCCTATCCTCCAAATCATAAAGGAGCTCAACTAACTATTCTATGAGCAACAGGCAGTTATGATACATTGTTTTTGTAGGACTCTCACCATTCTCCAGGGCTATTTTCTAGACTGGCAGATTTTTCAGGTCTTTCACCTAACTAGGGAAATCAGAGGGAGAATAAGGAGGATAACATTCTACTTGTCTGCTATCTTATTCTTTCTCCCCAAGAATCCTAAGATTTCATAAAGGGCCGCAATTCTCTGGCTGGAATTCTTGACATCAAATTTGAAGCATTTATACCATTGCATGTTCCTTTCTAAATTTTTCTGACCTGAGGCCACAAGCTAAGGAAACATACTTCTTCAACTGGTCTCTCAGTCAAGGGATGCAATAATGGTAGTGAGTCTCCAAGTCTTCTCCATCTTCTAAGACTCCAAAACACAACTCAACAGGCAAATGTGGCTCTCATCCAAAATCAGCCGGTATGAAGTAGAAGATGTTTTACCATTCTGGGTGGCATTATAAGCATGAACAAGAAATTCCTCAGAGCGACTTTACAGATTTTTCTGCTCAAGCCTCAAGGTCTGTAGCATGTTCTGCAGTATGTAATTAAAATGTTCTGGCTGTAGGTCTCCTTGAGGATGGCAAGGCACAGCTCCAGACCTGATTCCTGGCAATCCAACACCTCCTTGAGCAGCTTGTTCTCATCTTTCACTTTTCAGAAAACACTATTTAGTGGCCAAATGGAGAGACATGGTGGCCAAGGAAAATACTGGTAAAAAAGAATAACTTGTTTGTAAAATCTTACAGAGAAGGATGGAGCTAGACCATACTGCTCAACCTATGTTTTGTCTGTGGAAGTTTTCTGGTGTTTTATGAGAACCAACATGCAAATGAAATTTCCCTATTACTCACTGTCATTGAGTGATGTGAATTTTAATGCACATTATGGAATCTGAAATGGTATAAAGTATGGTTTGGTTGAGGGGGTCAAGGAGGATATAAAGTGAGAAGCCTCTAGTTGAATCATTCTTAAATGTTGTGCGAAGTTCCAACTTATGTGCTGTGTAGCAGGGCAGGTTGGGACCTGTTCAGCTATAATCAGTCATGCAGTGAAACAATAGGTAGCAGACTGTTTTATCAGTTTGTTCGTGGGCATTTGGTAAATATCCTTATTGTTTCTAATTTTGTTTTCATAAGTGTTTCCATACTTTATAGTTGTTGGTGTATATTACTTAAATTCTTAGCATGACTCAGGTGCCAATGATCCAAAATAGTTTTGTTGAACCAACTTTTAAATCTTAGAGATGAAATTTTTACTCTTCTAGTAAAGAAGACATTTTCTCTAGCTGTCTCTCATGCCTGGAAGACTCTCCCATTTCCACTCTGGCTACTGGCCTCCCTGTCTTCCTTTAAGTTCCAACTAAAACCCACCTTCTACAGGAAGACTTCCCTAACCTTTCTTAATTCCAGTGCCTTCCTGCATTTAATTATTTCTATTTCTCCTGTATATAGCTTACTTTGTATATATTTCTTTGCATGTTTTCTCCCCTATTAGATTGTAAGCTCCTTGAGGACACAGGCTATCTTTTGCCTCTTTTTGTATCCCCAGCAGCACCTGGCACATAGTAGGCACTTAACAAATATTTATTTATTGATTAGTTGGTTGTAAAATAGATAATAAGGATAAGGGTTGGGCCTCTAACTTGTGCTATATCAGTTGTGTCAAACTATTAACAGGCCATATACATGGATTTCATCTCATGCCATGTGTACTTCCTATGATTTGGAAAGAACAAAAAGATCTTTTAACAACTAATCATCATTAATCAACAAACATTTATTAGATGTATCCTATGTGTAAGGTATTCTGTTAAGTGCTGGGGATAGAGAGAAAAGAAACATAGCGTTCCTGTGCTTAAGAAGCTTACTTTTTAATGGGAGAGACTACATATAACAATAGTTTGCTATTTCGGCTGAACAAACATATCCAAGTCTAAACACACACATCCAACTCTACCACTAGCTATAAGATCTGTTTTCTACAGAGAAGAACTACATGTATCAAAACTACCAGAAACTTGGAAGATGAACCTGATGATTTATATTGCAATGACAAGACTTAGAGAGACAAGGTAGCAAGGTTGTGTTGCCCAATTTGAAGTAATTTTTTTGTTTTCAAATCCTAATTTCAGACCTAAATAATCTTGTTAGCAACCTTGATCTATCTGAAAATCAAGTTGAATCCTTAGCTTTTAGACAAAAGGATGGAATCTGCTAGATTACAACCTAGATAAACCAAATAGTTTTTGTTTTTGTTTTGTAAATGCTTGAGGTAGTGGGGGGGGGGACCCAGCCCATCTAAAATGTCTTTAAAGGAAAGAACTGATTCCAAGTAAGAAAAACATGGTAAGATAATCATTAATTAGGCTAGAAAAGAATTTTCTTTCTACAAGTGCCTATTAAACTTGGTTTAGTGAAACATATTGTTGAGAAAATAGAGAAGAATGACAAAAGTTTTCTTTATCTGCACCTGAAAAATAAATTTCCAAGAATCGGTAAGGCTAAAATCAATGGGAGAATATTTCTGAGTTTTTAAATAGGGGAAGTAATGAAATACAAACATTTTATAGAATAACTGAATCAAACTGAAAAACTGGACAAAAAAACTTTAAAAAGTGAGCAAAAACTTTTTGGGAAACTACAAGGTGAAAAATTTTTAAATAGCTGTTGTTTTCTTTTGTTTTTATATCACCTTCCTTTTCCCAATATAACCCTCTTCTTGTTTCTACAATGGTGGCAGGGAAGTAGTTCAGCAAAACTAAACAATACATAAATGGAGTCTGACCATATATGAAATGCTCCACACCCATAGTCCCATACTTCTGCAAAGAAAGGAAGGAGGTAACTTTTCTTTTCTCCAAGGTCAAATTTGATTGTTATTAGAGACAATCAATTTTAATTTGGCTATTTCTATTTTCTCTCCTTCCATTGTTGTAATTATTCTGTATATTATATTCCCAGTTATTATTTCATTGTGCATCAGTTCATGAAAATCTTCCCGTTCCTCACTGTATTCTTCATATTTATTGTTTCTCATATGGTAGAATATTCTACTCCATTCACATGTACAATTTGCCTACCCATTCTCTATTGATGGGTATCTATTTTGTTTCCAATTCTTTGTTACTACAAAAAGTGCTGCTATAAATATTTTGTTGTATATGGGAACTTTCTATTTTTTCAATTCTATATGTATAATCTAGCAGTGGGATCCTTGGGTCAAAGAGTATTGTGGAAATATTAGTTACTTGCTTACCATAATTCCAACTTGCTTTCCAGAATGGTTAGACCAATTTATAGCTCCACCAATATTTTATGAGTATGTCTATCTTTCCACATTTCCTAATTAATTAATATTATTTCCTTCTTTTGTCATCTTTGACAGAAGGTTGAGCAAGAAATGATCAGAGACACTATGATTTGTTTCTAATTATTTCTTATTATTATTGACTTGGAGAAATCTTTGATATGGTTGTTTATTGTTTGC
This sequence comes from Vombatus ursinus, assembly GCF_900497805.2. Classification (NCBI taxonomy): domain Eukaryota; kingdom Metazoa; phylum Chordata; class Mammalia; order Diprotodontia; family Vombatidae; genus Vombatus; species Vombatus ursinus. Next base: position 42,894,368 of record NW_020948983.1, on the reverse strand, counting down.
AATTATTCTTCTGACAACTGTTAGCCCACTTGTTATCTTTTGAAATTCACAAGATGGTTCTTGGTCATATACTTGGTGTCTCAAAAGTTTTAAGTAAAATTTTAAGTCTTAGCTTAAAACTGAACTAAAACTTTTGGGATACCCTGTATTTGTGTTACTTTATACATCTTGGACGTGAGGCTCTAATCAGAGAGATTTGATAACAAAGATTCAAGGCAGAAAATTACCAAGAAAGGGTCAATAATCTTGTGAAAATTTAGGAGTCATAATATATCACCCAAGATCTATTTCTTATATTCACATTTGAACTTCTTCCCACAAAAACTTAACTGCTATTAGTGATAAGCATAGGGAATAATATCCACAATGGAAAACTAATATCAAGGCAAGAAGAATATAAGAATGCTAACTGATGGTGTGAGTGCTGAGAAAGGGATTCCATAGATGATTCCAAGGAAATCTAAAATTAAATTTAAAATATAAAATGTTCATTTCCATGAAAGCAGTGGGTGCTAGCCTAAGTCTAAAGTCACATTTGAAATGAGCACAAAGAATATTTTAAGTTTCATCTATTTTGATGGGTATGGCAAAAAAAAAACCAAACAAACCCCAAAACCTTTTTTGTTGTTGTTGTTCAATATGGTAAGCAGCATTGCCTCTTAAAACAGAAAGAAGCAGTGAAAGGAAAAACTAATTCAAAGAAAGTTTTGAGACTCAACTAAGCAAAGTAATCCTGAGGGCATTTAAGGATGATTTGGAAAGAGGACAACAAACAAATGAAGATTTGCAAAGATTTTTTAATAACAAACTCTTTTTACCAACATAGCCAGTGAAGCCCCACATTTAGAACATAACATCACAGTTCTGGTCCTGTTCATGGAGGAAGTGAGAATGACAGTCAAGAAAACAAAGACAGGAAAAGTGATTAGAAAAGACCAAGCATACACAGAGAAGGACTGTGGTGACACAGTTTTAAAGGTAAGGATGGCTTGATTTTCAAGGTATTTGAAGAAAGAGGAATGATACCAGATATACATACACTTAAATTCAGACTTTATTATTAATGAACAAAGATCATTGACAGAACATCAAAAACTACTAATCCATAACCCTCTAACTACATAAAATCTTCATGAAAATAATCTCCATATCCACTATGGGCTCTTCTAATGAATATTAGAGGGAAGACGTAGATTTCTTGCAAGTGATAGTCCATAGTCCATTTACCATCACATAAGTGACTGAAAAAAGCAAAAGACACAGTATCTTATGGTATACAGTTCATAGTATTTAATTTTGTGAAGCAAACCATATCCATAAAGGCTCTCACAGAATCACAGAATTGGAAGGGATTTCAGGAGCCATCTAGTCCTGAACACAATCCCCACTAAGACTTTCAGTCTCTACTTGGAGACCTTCATTGAGGGGGAACTCACTAAATTCTAGGATAGGTTATTTATATTTGTACAGCTCAAATTGTTAGGAACTTTTTCTTGATATCAAGGCCAAATGTATCTTCAACACTTTATTCTTGTCTATCCTCGCAAGCAAGCAAACAGAATAAATCTAATTTATCTTCCATGTGACACGCCTTCGAATAATTGAAGCTTTTTCTCAAACCCACCCCCTCAGGTCTTCTCTTCTTCATACTAAATTACATTCCTAGTCCCTTCAACATATTTTATCAACTGAAGGCCCTTCACAATCCTAGTTTCCCTCTTCTGAACACGTTCTAGCTTATCAATGTCTCCTCTCAACTGTGCTGTCCACAAATGAACAAGATGTAGCCTAATCAGGGCACGGTGCAGAGGGGTATCAAGAAATCTCCCCTAATGGAAGTCAGTTGCAATAGTTTTTTTTGAAGCCCCATCCCCATCTTGAGCATGAAGTACACTAAAACCCCTGAATGCTTTTCTGACAAACTACCATGTAATCATGCCTTGTCCATTCTGTACTTGTGAAGTTGTTTTTTTGAACCTAAGTCTTTATATTTATCCCTAGTGAATTTCATTTTATTAGATTCAGTCCTATGCTTTAGCCTGCCACTCACTAAGCTCACAAAGTCCTTAATAAATACCTCTTGATAACAAAGATAAAGAATCCAGAAATCCTTAAAGTGTATATTTTGTAAAAATATACCTTAGAATGAAGGTAAAAGAATAGCAGTCACCAAAATAAAAACTCAAAACAAATATTTTATTTGTATTTTCTTTTATAGCACATTCAGGATGTGTTTTATGCCTTATAATGTACCTCAGTACTCAATATTTGTTTACTAATTTCAGTATCAGTTAATAAACACCATTTCAAGATTTATACTAGTGCCTGCAATTATATTATACAAATATAAACAAAAACATAATGAAGATTATAAAAACTGCTAAGGAGAAAATGTTCAAGAAAAAGAAAGGTGATTTTAAAATTCTAATAGAAATATTACTTTCTGAAATAAACAAGAGAAAGTATTATAATTGGAAATGTTATTTTTTTAAGTCTGAGAAATACTAAAATACATGAGCCCTTTCTTCATCTCCGTAAGAGTTAAGAAAAGGGATCCCATAAGCTTACAGTTCCTATGTCCCTAGAAGAAAAAGTTTGACAAGACTAACTCAGTAGAGTCCCTTAAATAGTACTATTATGCTAAAAATATTCAATAATTTCAATTTTCAGCCATTTAATGGTTGAAAATGATTTAATTATTATCACACTGTAATTAACTATAGAATTGTCAAGACAATAGCATAAAAATATCCTAGGAATAATAATTTAAAAAGAAAACAGTAAGTACCATTCAATAAACCTGATGATGCACACTAAGTTAGCAAAAGATTTAAGTGGGGAGAGGAAGGAAGTCACCCGCACCATGCCAAACCAATGACCACATATAGTCAATAACAGGTCTTGCTATTTTCAAACACTAGCTTTTTCTGGTCTCGCTAAAAACAATTTTCACATTTTAACTCCCAAGCACTCCATAGTAAGGAAAACTGGCAGGGAACCAAAAAACTTAAATTCTAATACTTAAATTTCAGATTTTGATCTATAAACATTATTTTCCCCATTTTCCTTCTCTCACATTTAAAATTCTCAACTTTTGGCCCCTCAATTTATTACATCTAAGAGGATAGGTTTTCAAGTTGGATCTGCTCCTGCAGCAATACTACGACTGTTTGTATTTGTAAATGGCTCTACTTTTTGGCCTCTTTGCAGATAAATACAATTATCAGCATATTATCAGGTCAGCTCTGTCCAAATGCTGACTTACTGATATCTAATTTTTAAAAATCAGCACACTTTAAAAGACCATTGACACAAATGTCAATTTGTAGCACTTGAATTAAAATGAACAGAACACCACAATATATTGTAAAGTACTGTGAGACTTTCAGGCTTTAAGAACTTGGTTTTGGTAAGTTTGAAGGGCAGAAAAAGGCAATTGGATAGTTCCCACTTATCTAATATCAGAGCTAACATCTTTCACTTCTTAGAAAGACTTGAAGATCGATTTCACTAACCACAGGCTAAGCTGGTTAGCCCTATCTATAGTCACCACACAAAATCAGTTGCTGGCCCTGGTGCTGATGCTACAGATACTCTTGATGAAGTAGGAATACAAAACTGCCTCTGATTATGGCACAACTTTGGTTGCTGAGGACTGTTTACTGGAGTTAGTTGTTCCATCTATTTTGGCAGGGGCCTACCTCTGTAACAGCAATAAGAATCTAGTAGGGTGCCACACCCACTGTGAGTAATTATTATACTAGTCTCCCTTGGTCATCTTAGGATTCTACAGAGTATGCAACTCTGGGATAGTTGGGTTACAGTTACATACCTGCAAGATATGAACTCTTTTTAAAAAAGGATTATAAATTATTATTTTATTTTTTTAGTTCAAGAAAAGGCTGTAAACAATATGTTAGTGGCTGGAACAGAATTCCTTATGCCTCAACTGAAGTAAAAAAGGTAGAGGTAGTGATTATGATGTCAGACAAAGCAACAGCATAAATAGATATAATTAAAAGAGACAATCAGGGAAACTACATTTTGATAAAAAGTACCACGGACAATGAAGTAGTATCAAAAGTCTTTATAGCAAGTTTCTCTGATAAATATCTCATTTCTCAAATATATAGGAAACAGTCAAATTTATAAAAAAATAATTTCCCAATTGATAAATGGTCATAGGATATGAAAAGGGAATTTTCAGAAGAAGAAATCAAAACTATCTATAGCCATGTGAAAAATGCTCTAAATCACTATTGATGAGAGAAACGTGAATTAAAATAACTATTTCATACCTATTAGAAATGACAAATACTGGAGGGGATGAGGGAAAATAGGTACACTAATTAACGGCTGGTAGAGTTGTGAAGCGATCCAATTATTCCAGAGAACAATTTGGAACTATGCCCAAAGGGTTATAAAATTGCATACTCTTTAAACCAGCAATACCACTACTAGGTTTGTACTCAAAAGAGATCAGAGAAAAAGGGAAAGGACTTATATGTACAAAAATATTTATAGCAGCTCTTTTTGTGGTGACAAAACATTGGAAACTGAGGGAATGCTCATCAATTGGGGACTGCCTAACAAGTTGTGGCATATGATTGTGGTGGAGTACTACTGTGCTATAAGAAATGATGGGGAGGATATTTCAGAAAAATATGGCAAGACCTATATGAACTGATACAAAATGAAGTGAGAAAAAATAGGAGATCATTGTGTACAGTACCAGCTATATTGTAATGGTGATCAACTGTGAAGAACTTGGCTACTCTGATCAATGCAATGATTCAAGACAATTTAAAAGGGCTCATGATGAAAAAATGTTATCCACCTTTAGAAAGAGAGAATTAATGAACTCTGGGTACAAACTGAAGTATAATTTTCTTGCTTTTTAATTTTTTTGTGATATAGCTTATATATAAGCTATATATGTGATTATATGTGATTTCACATGTAAAAATAAGTTAGCAAGATTAAGAACAAGAATTAAACTTTATAAAAAGTCAAAGATAATAAGGATGGGTGAAGAGAGAAGAAAAGAGTATACCAGTACTGTAGGAGACAGGAGGACCAGATCCTCTCATCTGTATCTGCTCCAGAGGGGACTGATATTGAATTCTGAGCCTTTGGCCAGGGCACATAATGAAGCATACAATAAGGAGAAGTCTTAGAATTCATACAAAGTTCTAAGGACTGCAGCTTTAGAAAAACATCAAAGGGCAGTCAAAATCATATACCCAACCAAAGCTCAAGGGTTGAAATTCTCCTTGTATCACTGGCATTACTTCTTTTTATAGAATTGAAGCATAGAAATTTCAGAAGTTTCATCTGACATATTTTAGCTCTTATGAAACATTCTTGTAAAATCTTTGCAGTAAAGAATTCTTTCATCACTTTTCTAGCTTCTTGTACATTGCTTCTAGTTTCTTCAAATATGCATTCAACTTGTAGGCTGCCTGTTCAAGAGCTGCTACTTACTCATCAATTACAGTGATCTGATTCAGACAAGGATGAAGTGACGCATATTTCAGACCTAAGTCCTAAAGGTTTCTACTTATGAAACTATGAATTATGCCTTGCAGGGGTACCCAAGATGGACAAGCCATAGAGGAGAGTGCTAACAAAAGGTGATCCATTGAAGAAAGTAATGGCAAACCACTCTAGTATCTTTGCCAAGAAATGCGCGTTGACAGTTCTAAAATGGTTAAAAAAAAAAGATGACATTGGAAGATGAGCCTTTCAGGTCAAAAGATGTTCAATATGCTACGGGGAAGAGTGGAGAACAACTACAAGTAGTTCCAGTACTAATGAAGTGGCTGGGCCAAAGCTGAAAGGAAGCTCAGCTGTGGATGCATTTGGTGATGAAAGGAAAGTCTGATGTTGTAAAAATCAATATTGCATAGGAACCTGAAATGTAAAATCTATGAACCAAGGTAAGCTGGATGTGGTCAAGGAAGAGCTATTTAAAATCCTAAAAGATGATGCTGTTAAAGTGCTGCACTTAATATGCCAGCAAATTTGGAAAATTCAACAGTGACCACTGGATTGGGGGAGAGTGTAAAAGCTGGCTTGAAGCTTAACATCATAAAAACTAAGATCTTGGCAACTGGTCCCATCACTTCCTGGTAAACAGAGGGAGAAGAAATGGAAGCAGTGTCAGATTTTATATTCTTGGGCTCAAAGTATACTGCAGACAGCAATTGCAGCCATGAAATTAAAAGATACTTGCTCCTTGGAAGGAAAGCTATGGGAAATCTGGACAATGTGCTAAAAAGAAGATCGGGCAGCTAGGTGGCACAGTGGATGGAGCACTGGCCCTGGAGTCAGGAAGACCTGAATTCAAATCTGGCCTCAGATATTTATTATGCTATATGACCCTGGGCAAGTCACTTAACCCTGACTGTCTCAAAGAAAGAAAGAGTCAAACAAAGAAAGAAACAAAGAAAGCAGAAACATCCCCTTGCTGACAAAGATCCATCTAGTCAAAGCTATGATTTTTCCATATAAATGTACGGGTGTGAGAGGTGGACTATAAAGAAAGCTGAGCTCTGAAAAATCAATACTTTTGAATTGTGGTGCTGGAAAAGACATTTGAGAGTGCCTTGGACAACAAGGAGATCAAATCAGTCAATACTTAAAGAAATTAATTCAGGCTATTCACTGGAAGGTCAAATGTCGAAGTTGAAGCTTAAATACATTGGCTACACAATGGGAAAACAGGACTCATTCTGGGATGTTAGGAAAGACTGAAGGTAAAAGGAAAGGAGATAGTAGAAGATGAGATAGATAGATAGTATCACGGAAACAATGAACAGGAACTTGGGACAGACTTTGGGAGATAGTGGAGGCCAGAAGGGCCTGGTGTGCTATGCTCCTTGGAGTCACAAAGAGTTGGACGTTGACTGAATAGTGAAATATAAAAGAGGTCTTCTACTAAGTCTTTAAACATCAGTTAACAAGCATTTATCAAGCATTTACTATGTGAAAGGCACTATGATAAGTGTTAGGGATACAAAGAAAGACAAAAATATGGTCTCTGATCTCAAGAAGCTTACATTCTAATTGAAGAGATAACATGCAAAAAAAAAAAACCCCATACATATAGATATATACAGAATAAATGGAAGGCAATTTGTATTCCTTAACTCTTGTTACATAACTAGCCTATCTCCTTTTCCGGTTATCCACTTACTGGATAATATCCTCTACAGGATGGAGTGTAATAAAATGGATAGACTTGAAGTTAACAAGAGCAATTTTGTTTCAAATTCTACCTCTGATACGTACTAGATGTGTGGTGGGGACAATAATAACTGGAGTACCTGACTCAGAGTTGTTGTGAGAATTAAATGAGATAATGTAAAAATAGCCCTTTGCATACTTTAAAGCACTACATAAATATTAGCTATTATTATTACATTATTTCTTGCAGCAAATTATTATTCTGACTATTCAGAGATTGAGGTGTTTTAGCATCACTGGAAGAACAATGGTATTTTAAAAATGAGTTTGTTTCAGATAGCGGCTTGAAATCACTGAAAGTGATGCAAAGTTCCCTAAATCCAATTCAGCCTGCTCCTTTCCTCCTATTTAATTCTGAGCCCACTGTATAATCTCATACCCATCCAAGACTCATGTACTGATGGACTAGCTCAATATACAGTTCATCAAGCTTTGTATCATAATCTGAGCATAGTTTCCACCAGGATATCTGGATCTTTGGGTACCCTAAACTAAGCAGTTAAAAACCAAATTTATCATTGTATCCCCAAACTTTTGTTTTTCCTCCTCTTAAATTTGGTTTATGGCACTAGTACCCTCTCAGATAACCAGGCCTTAAAACCTTAAGAGTCATTTTTGATTTATCTTTTCCCCTCACACCTAATAACCAATTAGCTGTTAAATTCTATTATATGTAATGGTACAATCTCTCTGAAATTAACCCATTTTTTCCTATTGCCAGTGCTACTACCTGAAATTCGATGGTTTACTGCCTACATGACAGTATTCATCCTAAACACTGCTTCCAGAACAATAATCTTCCTAAAATATAATTCTGATTATCGAAACCTCCCTACCCAATCACCCTCCAGCATCACATCTCACCAATATCTCAACAATTTTAAATGATTCCTCATCACCTAGTGAATATAATTCATTCCCTTGACATGTAAGATCCATCATAATATGGCCCCAACCTACCTTTAACAATAGCAACAACAAATATTTATTAAGCACCTACTATGTGTTAGACACCATGCTAGGTACTGGTGATAAAAAGTAAAAAAAAAAAAAAATTAAATAGTCCTTGTTCTCAAAAAGCTTATATTCTATCAGATGAGGAAACATGTACATATAGGGTATATGAAGAATAAATAAAAAATAAATGCAAGATAGAGAGAGAGGGAACACTAGTAGTTTGGTGGGTCAGGAATGACTTTATGTAGGAAGTGGTGTTTGAGGTGAGGAGGGAATGCATTCCAGGAATAGAGGATAGCTAGTGCAAACACATGAAGACGGAAGTTGGAATTTCATGGGTAGAGAACAAAGAGAAAGCCAGTTTAGTTTGTCAACAAAGTGCGTGTGAAGATATAATGAGGCTGGAAAGATAAATTTGGGCCAGATCATAAAGGACTTTAAGAATAAAAAAGGAATTTATGTCTATATTACTTTTCCAACCTCATTTTTCCACTACTCTCTTTCATGCACCCTATGCCTACTAAATGAGAGTACTTGCTGTTCCTCAAACATGCCCATGCTTTCCAACCTCTGTATTTTTGCTTATATTGTTCCTTCTACCAAGAGGGCCCTCCTCCCACCTTTTACCAAGCTTCACTTGTTCATTTTCTATCTTCTTTTCAAGGTACAACTTAAATGCCATCTTTTTCACAAAGCATTCTTGTATGGTCATCTGCCATAACACTTTTACATCTCTATTAATATACTTTTATATTTTACCCTATATTATATTTGTTTTAGAAGTAATTAAGCTTCAGTGATTTCAAAGGTTTTTATTATATCATTTATTAATAATTAATAATTAAACAAGTAATAATTTATTAATAATTATTAATGATATTAATAATTATAAAAATAATTAATAATATCATATCATTTATTAATAATTAATGATCATTTATAAATAATTAATAATTATTATTAATAATAATTAATCCGTCCTTTTTTGAATACTGTAATTTCTCACTTACAATTTCAGTGCTTTTTTCAACTATGCCATGCTACCATGATGCAATTATCTATCTAGACATATATACACATATATGTACATACACACAAATAAATACACACAAATGTGTATGAAACTCAAGGGAAAATGAATATTTAAATAAAAATAATGATTTATGTGAGCTTAAGAGGAATATTCTAGAATGGCAAAATGGAATTATGAAATATAAACAAAGTTTCACCTTATTTATTTGGCAGCTGTACATAGAATGCAGTCAAGAACCAAATTAAGCAAAGAAAGAAAAAGAAAAAGAAAAAGAAAGACAGACTCAATTGCCAAGTAGAAAGGAATAGACCTTAGATATCATCCAGTCTAATTCTTTATAGATAAGGAAATTGAGGTTCAGAGAGAAGAAAGGACTTAATGTCATACAGTTAATAAAGCAGACCCAGGATTTAAACCCATCTTCTAAATCCAAATTTATTCAACTTTTTCACCTCATTTCACTGTCCAGTCTTGGTATTAATTTAGAAGTATTTATTCAGTGCCTATTACATAGACAGCAAAAGGTTCTTTGAGACTAAAACCTTTAGCTTCTGAACTGCTCACTAAAACTACTGAAGTCATAAAATAAGAAAATGTGTATCTGGCAAAGTAAGGAGGGTGGAAAAACATTTCTTCATTAGCAATTTTCATTGTGTAGCTTACTGATGAACATTTCTCTCTTGTCAGTACAGTGGCAAATTCAAAAATTCCTGTGCACCCACATAATATAGAAGTCTATAATATTATAAGGAAGATACATTTTCAAAAGCTATGGTTCCAATTTATAAGAATCTTCGATTCTAGTTTAAGGTGAAAAATCTTGTTTGATTATTGAAAATAAAACCTGTTTGAAATAATATTTACATAGCAAGGATCATGTGAATAAATGATGAGACAGTAACAACTTCAAATTCATTTATCATAAAATCATCTCCCTATGGAAATGTTATTTATAATTTAACATTCAATAAAAACATAACTTTTTGAGAGAATGAATGGTTTCTTTGTTTTTGTATCCTCAGTATCTAGCACAAGCCTTTGCATGCTAGGAATTCAAACGTTTGCTGAATTGAGCTGAATACAATAACAAAGTAAAACAACAAAAAAAGAGAGACCATCAACCAAAGTAATTTAACAAATGTAACATTCTTAAATATATAATTCATCTAAAAGCAGTAGATATCAAGCTTCTATCGCACATTTTTTAAAATCTGAAAGTCAGATTCTGAAAGGTATTCTGTCATTCATTAATTAACTAGCATTTATTAAGGACTTATTATGTGCCAGGCACTGTGTTAAGTACTGGGGATACAAAGAAAGGCAAAAAACAGATCCTGTTTTCAGGGAGACAACATGTAAATAGCTTTGTACAAACAAGATAAACACAGGATAAAGTTAATCTTTTTCCTCTATAATTGGAAAAATGTACTAAATTATTTTCAACATATTTTTACCCTTTCAATATAAATTCCCAAATTAACTTCCCAAGAAAAAATTAATCACATGTCAAGAACTAGGTGAAATCACAACTCTGAACAAAAAAGGAATAGCTTTCTAGTTTTCTCAAATTTTTCGATGATTTGTCTTCCTGTAATGCAATTCATATACAATTTTCTTTCTTTTTTTTAAAATTTTTGGTTTTTTTAGGCAATTGGGGTTATGTGACTTGCCCAGGGTCACAGAGCTAGTAAGTATCAATTGTTTGGTCTGAGACCAGATTTGAATTCAGGTCCTCCTGACTTCAGGACCGGTGCTCTATCCACTGCGCCTCCTAGCTGCCCCCACAATTTTCTTTATAGAGTATTGACGATCTTTAGGAAAAACCATTACAATTATTTATTACATAAGATGCCAAGAATCTCAATCTTTAAGATGATTTATAAATACTAATTTAACTTCTGGTACACTATATATGAAATATTTGTCCAGTGGCATACAAAGGGAAGAAGTGAAACATATCAATCTTTTTTGGGGGGAACTTGGTCTCCCTATCTCACCCTTGCTAGAAGTATAGAGACCATTCATGGGCTTATCCCATTGCTGATATACAAAGAAACTTTAATATCCTCTATCAACCTGAGCCAGTTTGCCAGTTTTGGTGGCCTTCTACTACTGTAGGCTCACCATACTGGTTAGTCCATACTACATATGGTGTGGAAATCTGATTGGCTTTAGCCCTACAACAGCTGAGAACTAGCAAGCTTAAGGGATCCACAGAGTTGGCCTCCACAGAACCAGGGATTAGAGGTCAGCTCTACTATAATCAGCCAAATCCTATTAATCTTAACAATCTTGTTATATGCTATCTGCCTCCAGAGAGAGAAGTGAAGAGCTCTGAATGTAGACTGAAGCATATTTTTTTAAACTTTCTTCATTTTTCTTCTTCTTTTTTTGGTCTGTGTTTTCTTTTGCAACATGACTAATATGGATATGTTTTACATGATTTCATATGTATAATCCATATCAAATTGCTTGCTTCCCAAGGAGGGGGAAGGGGCAGGAGGGAGAGAGAGAATTTGGAACTCAAAATTTAAAAAAAAAATGAATGTTAACATTTTTTTTACATGTAATTGGGAACTATTTAATGAAATAAATAAAACTATATTGAAAAAAAACTAATCTGGCTATAAATGAAACCAGAAAACAAAAGAAAGTTACCACAAAATAGAAGGACAGATCATGGGTTTTCCTTAGAGAATCAAATAAAGGAGCTAGTAGGTTGGTTTTATCGTGTTATCCAAAAGCAACAAAAAGCATAATTTCATGGGATACTTGGTCACCACATATTGCAATGATCATGCTAAACGTTTGCAAAAAGGCCACTGTGAAGATAATTGCATCTTATGTGTCAAGATCTATTACAATGAAAAGGTAGGGAAATCTAGAAAGAACTTAGAAAGATCCTCTAAATTCAATTAATATATACTTTAATACTCAGTGACTTCAATCCAAAGATTGATATAAGGGAAGACAGAGATATATGTTTCTTTCAAAATATAGCCCAATATTAAGAAAAATAAAGACCTAAAAGCAGTCAGATTGGCTTTGTAGGCTACATAGAAGGTTCACAGTTATACATGACAAATACTTTCTTCAGGAAGAAAATTATAAACCACTGGGACAAAGAGAGAAATGAATAGAATTACATAAAATTAGTATGATTATATATTAATGGACAGGAACTATCCAGTTACTAATAAGGGAATCATTTCAGACAAGGAACTCGTTAGAAATAGGAAAGAATTCAATGCCAAATAAGAAAAATAAGAATAATATAGCAAGCAACAGACCTATTTGAACAAGCTATTCATGCTGAAAAATAGGAAATGGATAAAAGATCAGACATAAAGACAATGTAAATCAATCACCTAAACAAGGCAAAGAGCCTAAAAATTACTTCATCTCTTTGCCAAACACAAATATATAGCAGTTAAGGGCAATATCACTTTAGAATATAAAGTAATTTGTAAAATATTAGGGAGGAAGATGATAAAAGACTATAAGCAGTATTGCCCAATAAGAAAATGAGAAGTAGAGGAAGGAAAAAGAAGTTTGTAGACTTAGTGAGAAATGGTGAGACTCAATTAAGCCAGATCATCCTGAAAGAATTAAAGAATAAGATGAGGAAGGCAACAAAAATAAAAATTAAAAAGATGTGTCAAGATTTCTATAGCAATTTTCTTGTCAATGGAAGTAGAAAGAGTATTTGGATTTTAATATCATAGTCTCTGATGTGCCACACATCAGAAGAGTAAGTAGAATCTTACTAAGCAAACATATCACAGAACTTCAGAGTTGGAAGGGATCTTAGTAGTTATCTGTCAAACTGTACCTTCTTCAATATACCCAACAAGTGTTCATACAGCCTTTGCTTGAAGACTTCCAGTGAGGGAAAACTCACCATTCTCCTGAGGCAGCAAATTCTACTTTTGTATAGCTTTATTAACAAGTTTTCCTTACACTGAGTTTATCACACATTTGTAAAAATCATGTAAGATTACTTGAAAGAAAAAACAAAAAAGGTAACTTTGTTCAATGACACTTTAATTTTTAACACAGGAAACAGGAAAGTGTATGCTTACTTAAGGTGTTTGTTGCTGTTATGATAGATATCTAATGCCTAGTCCAAATGTTAACCAATCAGCATGCATTTAAGTGATTGCTATGTGCTAAGTAAAGAATAAAAAATAAAGATAAGGTAGTTTTAGGAGGAAAAATACTAGGAGCTTGAAGAATCAGGAAAGGTTTCATGTAGAAGCTGGAGTTTGAGCTCAGTCCTGAAGGAACCCAGGGACTGCAATAGTCAGAGGTGGAGAGGAACTGCATATAAGAAATTAGAGACAGCAGTACTAAAGCATGAGCTGGCAGGTGGAGTGTCATGTGTAAAAGACAACAAAAAGGTCAGTTTGGAGGGACTGTTGAGTGTGAGAAAAAGAATACTATATAAAGAAGGTGGGGCTGATCTGTGAAGGCCTTTAAAAGCCAAACAGAATTTACATTTTATCCTAGAAGTAATAGGAAATCATCGGAGTTAAATGAATAGGGGAAGTACAGGGCCAGACTTGTACTTAAGGAAAATCACTTTGGCACTGTCTAAAGGATGAATTAGAATGGGAAAACATTTGAAACAGAGAGAACAATTAGGAAATCCCTGAAAAAGTCCAGACAAAAGGTGATGCCAAGGTCCTAAATGAAGGTAGTGTGTCTATATGAATAGTGAGAAGATGACAACTGTGGGAAATGCTATGGAAATAGAAATAATAGCAATTCTTTATAGATAGTGAGATAGGTACTCTAGGTGCTCCTGCTTGTGAATGACTTTGCTCTGATTATACTAAGCCATGGAATGCTAGAGAAAATTCTAAATGATATTCCTAATCTTTCAAAACAGTACTGCTTAGCTATCCATACTAGAAAAGTCAAGCTCTATGAGCTTAAATTGGACAGATATGTATACAGAAATACATATAGACAGATGTGTATCTGTTTAGACAAATGCATATCTAGATGGATAGATAAATGTGTATACATGGTAGAGAGATGTCTATCTATCTATAGAGAGATATAAATCTATGTATTTACCTACTATATCTACCCACCTTCTTATACCTTGTACAGATACTCTGAACGGACGATGAACTAGCCTTGAATTGAATAGGAGGTAGAAAGTAGGGTGGACTACATTAGGGGAATTGTTAAGTGCTTTTAATGATCCAAGGTTCTAAATAAAGTATTTTAAAAATGTATTATTAAAAGGTTTACAATGAACATTAATACAAATAAAGGGTCTTAGTAACTACATTTAAACTAATTTATTTCAATACAGAAATTTTTCAGTTATTCCTTAAAAAATTCTTTTATCAAGTGATTCTCACTTTCCTTCTTATTTGGTTGTAGTGTCTATTCTTTTTCTGCTTTTTTTTTTCAATCTGCATTGGCATAAAGTACTTTCCAGCTTGCTTTATATACCTCACATCTGCTCAATTTAATTATATTATATCCATTAGATAATTGTAATAAAAGTGATTTATCATCTTACTTTTTACATTGAGGATGTTTCCAATGCTTGTAATTATATACAGTACTGCTATGAAGATCTTTGAATGCTGCTCCTTAGTTGTTTTTTTTTTAATATCACTTTGAGGGCATATCACTCTAAACAGAATTGTGGAGTTAAAGAATATGTTTATTTTTGTGGCTTTTACTGTGCACCACTGGTTTACTCTCTAAAAAGATTTTATAAATTTCAATTCTACCATGAATAAATAAGTATACCTAGACCTATATAATCTCACTTGCATTGAGTTTTGTTATTTAAGCTAATTTGATGGGTTTAAGAAGGTATTTAGAAGTTGTTTTGATCTGTTTCTTTTGATTAGTGTGGTTAAAAAATATTTTTCAAATGATTACTAACAATTTTTGTTTCCCCTTCTGAAAATGACCACCAGAGCAAAGATGGTGGAATAAAGCAAGCATTTTTTCCAAGCTCTCCCAACAATGTCCTCTAAACACCTCAAGAAAGTATATCAAAACAAGTTCTAAGTGGTTTAACCAACAAAAGGTTACAGTGAGTCATTTTTATAGCCCAGGACAATTTGGGAAGACAGAAAGAGAGGTCTGTGGACACTGGGGTTGAGGCAGGTTTCTTATGTTGGAATGATCTCAAAGAAAAGTGGAAGTGTGAGAAAGAGTGATGCATTGGAAGAAGAGGGAGGAGAAAGGAAAAATGGATAAAATTATCTTACATAAAAGAGCTTTTACAGTGGAGGAGAAAATGGGGCAGGGGGAAATTTGGCAAGCAATTGGAATTGGTTCAAAGAGGAAATTCTGTGTGTATACACATATATGTAAATATACATATATGTATACACATACACATATTCATGTTATCCAAAAAGGAAGGACAGGAAGGGGCTAAGAGAAGGTAGGGGTGATAAAAGCATGGGTAGATTAAGGGAGTCAGTGGTCAAAAACAAAATAGTCTTTTGAAGAGGGACAGGGTTAAAAAAAGAGAGAAAGATAAATAGAAGAGACTAGGATGGAGGAAAAAACACAATTAGCAATCATAAATGTGAATGGGAAGAACTCATCCATAAAATGGAAGAGAAGAGCTGAATGTATTAGAAACCAGAATCAAAAAATATGTTGTTTACAAAAGACACACTTGGAAACATAAAGACACACACAGAATTAAAATAAGGGGTTGGAGACCTAATTTAAAAAGACAAGGAAGAAAACTACATTTTGGTAAAGGATACCGTAGACAATGAAGTAATATCAATATGAAACAGATATGCAAAAAATGGCATAGCATCCAAATTCTTAAATGAAAAGTTAAGGGGCAGTTAGGTGGCGCAGTGGATGGAGCACTGGCCCTGGAGTCAGGAGGACCTGAGTTCAAATCTGGCCTCAGACACTTGACACTTACTAGCTGTGTGACCCTGGGCAAGTCACTTAACCCCACTACCCAGCCAAAAAGAAAAAAGAAAAGTTAAATTAATTTGAGGAGAAAATAGACAATAAGACTATACTAGTGGAGAACTTAAATTTACCCCTCTCAGATCTAGATAAACCTAAGCATAAAATAATTAACAAAATAAAGAGATGAACAGAATTTTAGAAAAGTCAAGATATGTTAGACCTCCGGAATGAATGGAAACAGGAAGGAGTAAACCCTTTTTTCAGCTGTACATAACACTTAAAAAAACAACAACAACCATGTATTAGAGCATAAAAACCTCACAAACAAATGCAGAAAAGCAGAAATATTAAGTGCACCCATTCCAAACCAGAACACAATATAAATTACATTCAATAAAAGACCCGTGAAGCACAGATTAAAATTACTTAGAAAGTAAATAATTTGATCCCAAAGAATGAGTGGGTCAAAGAATAAATCATAGAAATAATCAGTAACTTCATTAAAAAGAATGACAACATGAGACAATATACCAAATTCTGTGGAATTCAGCCCAAAGTAGTACTTAGAGAAAAATTTATATGCCTAAGCACTTACATCAATAAAAGAAAGAACAGATCAATGAAATAGGTATGCAATTTAAAAAAACTAGGAAAGAGAACAAATTTAAAATCCCCAATTAAACACCAAAATTGAAATCCTGAAAATCAAAGGAGATTAATAAAATTGAAAATAAAAAACCATTGAAGTAATAAAACTAGATTTAAAAAATGAATATACAACCAATAAAGATGAAATTAAAGCAATTATTAGAAGCTATTTTGCTCAACTGTATGCCAATAAAACTGACAATTAAATGAAATGGATAAATATTTACAAAAATATAAATTGCCCAGGATAACAGAAGAGGAAACAGAATATAACTTTATCTATGAAAAAGAAATTGAGTAAGCCATAAATTAGCTCCTCAGGGGGAAAAACAAATAGGACCAGATAATTTACAAATGAACTTTACCAAATATTCATAGAACAATTCCAAAATTATATAGAACAAATCCAAAAAACAGGTAAAGAATGAATCTTACCAAGTTCCTTCTATGACATAAATATGCTTTTGGTACCTAAACCATGGAAAGCAATAACAAATAAAGAAAACTATAGGCCAATTTCCCTAATGAATATTGATGCAAAAATTTTAAATAAAATACCAGCAATGCGATTACACCAATATATCATAAAGATCATATACTTTTACCAAATGGGATGTATTACAAGAATGCAGAGCTGGTTCAATATTAGGAAAACTATAAGCATAATTAATCATATCAATAACAAAAACAAAAAAAAATCATATGATCAATAGGTGCAGAGAAAGCTTTTTTAAAAAACACTAGAAAGCACAGGAATAAATGGAGCATTTCTTAAAATGTTAAGTATTATCTGTCTAAAACCAAGAGCATGTCTTATCTGTAACAGGGAAAAACTAGAAGGCTTTCTAATAATATCAGGGGTGATGCAAGAATGTCTATTATTACCATTATTATTCAATATTGTATTAGAAATGGTGGTTATAGCAATAAGAAAAAGAAATCAAAGGAATAAGAATAGGTAAGGAGGAAACAAAACTATCACTTTTTGCAAATGATATGATGGTATAGTTGGAGAAGAAGAGACAATCAACTAAAAACCTAGTTGAAACAATTAACAACTTTAGCAAAATTGCAGGATATAAAACAAACTCACATGAATCATCAACATTTCTACATATTACCAACAAAACCTAGCAGGAAGAGACATAAATAGAAATTCCATTTAAAATAACTGCTGACAATATAAAACACTTGGGAGTCTACCTGCCAATACAAAACAATTTTCATACAAATAAAGGCAAATTTAAACAAATGGAGAAATTTTCATTGCTCATGAATAGGCCAAGCCAATATAATAAAAATGACAATCCTACCTAAATTAATTTACTAAATTCAGTGCCATACAAATCAAACTAATCAAAGAATTATTATAGAGAGCTAGGAAAAATAAAAACATTCATCTGGAAGAATAAAAGGTGATGAATTCCAAAGGAATCAATGAAAAAAGTGAAGGAACGCAGTCTAGCAGTACCAGATTTCAAATTATATCATAAAGTGATAATCATCAAAACAGTCTGGAACTGGATAAGAAACAGAATAGCTGATCAATAGAATAGATTAGGTATACAATTCAAACATGAGATGAGAGGATTACAGGAGACTAAATGGATAATTTTGACTACATTAAATTAAAAAGGTTGTGTATAAACAAAACCAATGTAGCCAAAATTAGAAGGAAAGCAGGAAACCGGGGGAAATTTTTTCAGAGCAAGTTTCTCTGATAAAGGTCTCATTTCTCAAACATATTGAGAATGGAGCCAAATTTATAAAAATAAGAGCCATTCCCCAATTGATAAATGGTCAAAGGATATAAACAGGTAGTTTTCACTTGAAATCAAAGCAAATCACGTAAAAATGTTTTAAACCACTAACAATTAAAGAAATGCAGATAAAAACAACTCTGGGATACCACCTTATGCTCATTAGATTGGCTTACATGACAGAATAGGAAAATGACAAATACTGGAAGGGATGTGGGAAAATATGGACACTAATGCACTATTGGTAGAGCTGTGAAATGGTCTAACTATTCTGGAGAACAATTTGGAACTATGCCCAAAGGGCTATAAAAATGTTCATACCGTTTGACCTCGGGGCATCTAGATGGTGCAGTGGAGAGAGTGCCAGAGTCAGGAAGACGTTGGTTCAAATCCAGCTTCAGACATTTACTAATTCTGTGGCTCTGGGCAAGTCACTTAACCCTGTTTGCCTCAGTTTCCTCATTTGTAAAATATGCTGGAGAAGGAAATGGCAAACTGCTCCAGTATCTTTGCCAAGAAAACCCCAAAGAGGGGTCATGAAGAGTTGGACATGACTGAAGATGACTGAACAACAATAATCTTTTGACTAGCAATACTGTTTCTAGGCCTGGTGCCCATAAAAATCAAAGGAAAGGAACCTAAATGGACAAAAATATTTATAGCAGCTCTTTTTGTGGTGGCAAAGAATCAGGGAATCACTGAACAAGTTATGGTATATGATTTGATGAAATACTATTGTGCTGTAAGAAATGATGAAGGGGAAGGTCTCAGAACAACCCAGAAAGACATATATGAGCTAATAGAAAGTGAAGCAAGCAGAACCAAGAAAACACTGTCCTCAGTAACAGCAATATTATGATGATAATCAATTATGAAAGACTTAGCTACTCTGATCAATACAATGATCCACAATTCCAAAAGACTCATGATTAAAAATGCTATTAACTTCCAGAAAAAGAACGGATGAATGAATACAAAATGAAGCACATTTATGTTCACTTGCTTTATTTTTCTTGTATTTATTTTTCCCTCACAAAACACCAATGTGGAAATGTTTCCCATGACTTCATATGTATAATGGGTACTGAAAATATCAAAATTAACATTACCTCTAGTTCTCTTCTGTACTGATTCTGATAGAGTAATTTATTATATGCTGTATTGTTTTTGTTTGTTTTTGTTTTTTGGTGAGGCAATCAGGGTTAAGTGATTTGCCCAGGGTCACACAGCTTGTAAGTGTTAAGTGTCTGAGGCTGGATTTGAACTCAGGTCCTCCTGACTCTTAGGCCAGAGTTCTACTCACTGCACCACCTAGTTGCCCCTGTATTGCTTTTTATACCTGAATCTGCATCATTTCCCTAACTTGAGCTCAGGAATTCCATTTCCCCTCTGAGTTAAGTTTAAATTTATACTTGATAGGAAAAAATGTTATCTACTACACCTTCAGCTTCTGGGAAAATACCAAAACACCTGATGTTATATTTTAAGTCCAGAAGCTAGCTCTAAGAAAAACACTGTCTCTGAACTGTCCTTGAACCATTAAAGAAAGCCTTATCTCCCTAACAAATCTTTCTAGATGTCAGGGAACCTGCTAACTTGGGCCCACTAACAAGGTCTGCAATATGCATATGGGTCCCATAAATCAACTCAGCATTCCTCTTTGACAAGAGTGCGGTGGTTACTAGCTCCACAAGGATTCTAGCCCACTCTTCTTGATGTAACCAATTATGTTATCCTCATCCCCATAATGCTGCCAGCCCTATAACAAACTGCATTGTTTTCCCCATCTACTCAACTCTGTTAATTCTCCTGTACTTTCCAAAACTATATGAAGGCTAGTAAGCTTTACTTCATGGTTTTTGGTCATTGAGAGATACCACTGACCCAATTTATTGATTACTGCTAGCTTAACTAATAAATTATTCATGCTCAGACACTTTACTCTCTCTCAGTTTACTTTAGTTTTCTAACATAACGGTATGAAATTGCTCGTCTTCTTAATAGATGGAAGAATTGGTGGAGGGAGGGAGAGAATTTGGAAAAGAAAAGAAATTTTTTTTTTAAGGCAATTGGGGTTAAGTGACTTGCCCAGGGTCACACAGCTAGTAAGTGTCAAGTGTTTGGTCTGAGGTCGAATTTGATCTCAGGTCCTCCTGACTTCAGGGCCAGTGCTCTATCCACTGTGCCACCTAGCTGCCCCAAAGAAAAGAAACATTAACAAATTAACCAAAGAAAATAAAATTACCTATTTATGGCTTTTACCACTGACTTTTTAAAAAAATAATTCTTTATATATTTTAGATGTCATGTTACTTGCCAGATTTGCTATCAATATTTTTCCCAATGTTAGTTTTCTTTTCATTATAACTTCTGTTGCACAGAAATCTTCATTTAAAATATAGTCAAGCACATCTATCTTGTCTCCAATTATTCTATTTTTTAAATAAAGATCAATTTCCCTTCTCTAAGATGAAAAATTTTATTCTATTTTTTCATATTTTTATTGTTAAAAAATCTAAGTCTCTCAATCAGTTGGAATTCATGAGGGTACAAGATAAGAAATAAGGAACTAAGTCCCTTTTCCTACCTGAAAGCTATCAATATTCCCAAATACGTTTGAGATATAATTCTTTGCTCAATTTATACTTCCTATAGGTTAATATAACATAGATCTATTGTATATACATTCAGATGATTGAGTATACATATTGATGCTGGTATGTCACCTCTATTCCAATTATCTTTTTTCTATTTTTCTCCCTAATACAAGACAGCCTCGATGATAACCACTTTATAATATGTTTTAAAGTACATGGAGTGCAAAGTCACCATTACCAACATTGCTCTTGATATAATTTTTTTAAAACATCACTCTCACTTCCTAGTGACCTCTCTGTTGAACAGAACAATCTCTTATACCAAATATAGTTAAGTAAAACAAATCAACTGATTAGCCATTTCTGAAAAAGTATGCCCCATTCCTTACCTATCTATATTTTCTATGTTATCTACCCAAACTTTGCTGATAGGAGGAGGTGCGCTTTACCATCAAGTTTTCTGAAGCCATAATTTGTCACTGTATTACTGGAGTCCTAAAGCTTTCAATATTATTTTTATTTACGTTACTGTAGTCATCATGTAAAGCATTGTTTCTGCTTACTTCACTCTACATTAGTTCATATAAGTCTTCCCAAGTTTCTCTTAAATCTGTGTTCATAATTTTTTCATTCTATTACATTTACATACAATTTGTTCATTCTTTAATCAATGTGTACCCATTTTCCCTTCAATCCCTTGCTATTACAAAAATTTCGCTATATCTAGATTTTTTTCTATACAAATGTATCCTTTACCCTCTTCTTTTAATTCCTTCGGATGAATGTGTGTGTTTACGTATATACATGTATATGTGTATGTACACATATACATATATTATATACATATATACTTATTTGTGGTATTGCTTGATCAAATATACGGTACGTTAACTGTATAAATTATTTGCTGTGTAAATTAATTTTAGCATAATTCCAAATTCTTTTATGGAATGGGTTAGATCAATTATTAGGGGATGCATACCTTTCTTCCCACATCCCTATAATATTAATTATTTTTGTCTTCCTCATCAACCAGATGAATGTGAGGCAAAAGATATGAGTTCTTTTAACTGAAATTTCTCTTATATTGGGATTTGGAGCAATGTTCCATATGGTTGTTGATGGCTCGCATTTCTTCATTTGAAAACTGCTTATTCTTATCTTTGGCTATTCCTCTATTAGGAAATAACTTTTTTTCTTATAAATTAGTATCAATTCCCTTTGTATCTCAGATATTAGATGTTTATCAGGGAATTTCTGTGGTAACAATTAACCAATTAACTATCTTCTAATTCTAACTGTATTGATTTTTGTCTCTGCAAAACCTTTCGAATTATATTTAATCAAAATAGTCTGTTTTATCTTCTATGATCATATTTATTCCCATAGTCATATTTGTGCAAGGTGACCTTCTAATCTACTAATGACGAGATCTTTTGTATCTAGGTCACCTATCCATTTGGATTTTATCATGGTATGTGGTGTAAGATGTTGGCGCAAATCTCATTTCTGCCAAATGGGTCTCCAGTTTTCTCAACAGTTTTCATTAAATAGGGTGTCTTTACTCCTGTGGTTTATGACCTTAGGTTTACTGAATCTGTGGATACTTGGATCCACTGATTCCAAGGTCTTGCTTACTTAGTCTATTTAAATGATCTACTTTGTTGTTTTTTTAACCAGCATAGTTTAAGACCTTTTAATATTAGGTCTATTCATTTCTACTTTTTTCCTCCATTTCCTCCCTGAGATTCTTTTTCCTTTAATTCTTCCAGGTGAATTTTGTAATTTGATTGGTATTGGTACTAAATCTGAAAATTAATTTACGTAATATCTTCATTTTAATTATTTTGGTGACTGAACCATAGGCACTAAATATCTTTTAATTATTTAAGTCTTCTTTTACTTCTGTAGAGAATTTGTGGTTGTAGTCATGAATGACTCTTGGTTGATTCCCAAATATTTCACGTATTGTGCAGATTTTCAATGGAACATCTTTTTTCTATTTCCTCATGCTGGGCTTTGTTAAATATTTTTAATAAAGGATTTAAACTACTACTGTGTCTGTATCCCAATGAGATAAAAAACAAAAAGGAAAAGGACCTATATGTACAAAAATATTTATAGTAGCTCTTTTAAGTGGTGGCAAAGAACTGTAAATTGAGGGAATGTTCATCAATTGGGGAATGGCTGAACAAGTTGTTGTACATAAGCGTGATGGAATACTATTGTATTTTAAGAAATGACGAACAGGATGC
This sequence comes from Vombatus ursinus, assembly GCF_900497805.2. NCBI lineage: Eukaryota > Metazoa > Chordata > Mammalia > Diprotodontia > Vombatidae > Vombatus > Vombatus ursinus. The sequence continues at coordinate 42,870,949 of NW_020948983.1, read as the reverse complement.
TTTCAGAAAAACATGGAAAGACTTTTGTGAAATGATACAAAGTGAAATGAGCAGAACCAGGAGAACATTGTACACAGTAATAGCAATATTCTATGATGATCTACTGTGAATAAATTAGCTATTCTCAGTAATATAATGATCCAAGATAATTCTGTAGGACTTATGATGAAAGGTGCTGTCTACCTTCAGAGAAAGAACTGGTAGAGCCTGAATATAAATCAAAGATACTTTTTCTTTATTTTCCTTAATTTTTTTATCTGTGTTTTCTTTCACAGAATGACTTACATGGAAATATATTTTATATTACTACACATGTATAACCTTTGTCAAATTGCTTGCCTTCTCAATTGGGGGGGAAGGGATGGAGAGAATTTGGAACTCAAAATTAAAAAAAAAAGAATGTTAAAATTGTTTTACATGTAATTGGGAAAAAATGAAATATTAAATAAGAAAAAAATTTACAAAAAGATTTGAATTTATTCTATATCTCACTACATTGTTGAAATATTGTTTCAACTAACTTTTTTTTTTACTGAATCTCTACAATTATAAATAAAACATTATAAGAAACTATAAATATAAGAGTAAATGTTGCCTCCTCTTTCCCTATATTATTCCCCAAATTTCTTTTTCTTGTCTTATTGCTAGTTAGCGTTCCAGAAATCTATCAAATCAAAATAGTAACAATGGACATCCATGTTTTATCCCTAATCTTAATGGAAAGGCCTCTAGTATGTCTCCATTACAAATAATGCTAATTTGGGACTTCTGGGAGCCAAGATGGTGGGGTAAGCAGTAAATAGCTGTAGCTCTCCCACATTTACCTCGAAACAACCATGAAATAGTGGCCCAAAACAAATCCTGGAAGAGCAGACCCAGTGGAAAGATGGGGTGCAGTCCTTTAGTCTGGGAGACTTGGAAGATGGCAAGAAATATTGGTATCACTAGGGTAAAAGGTGAGTATGGTCCAGAACAGGAAGTGTTTCAGCAAGCCAGCAGCAAGCCCCACCTCAGCAAACCAGTGGGAGATTCTGAGCCCCTGTGTGGTGGTGCAGGCAACTCCAAGGAATATTGTAGCCAAATTCCAGAATTATCAGGTTAAGGAGAAAATGCGGTAGGCAGCCAGAAAGAAACAATTCAAATATCATGGATCCCAGTCAGAATTACACAGGATTAGCAGCTTCTACATTAAAGAATCAGAAGGTTTGGAATATGGTATTCTGGAAGGCAAAGGAATTTAGATTACAACCAAGGAGCAATTACTCAGCAAAACTGAGCATAATCTTTCAGGAAAAAAGATGCATATTTGATGAAATAGGGGACTTTCAATCATTCCTGATGAAAAAACCAGAGCTGAATAGAAAATTCAATCTTCAAATACAAGACTCAAGAGGAGCATAAAAAGGTAAAGAGGAAAAAAGCAACATGTTATTCAATAAGGTTAAACTGTTTACATCCCTATACGGGAAGATGATACTTAGAACTCTTGAGAACTGTATCTTTATGAGGGCAGTTAGAAGGGGTATACATAGGCAGAAGGTTATGGGTATAAAAGCTGACTTTGATGGGATGATAAAAAAATTAATTAAGGGGTGAAAAAAAGGATTGTACTGGGAAAAGAGGAAAGAGGGAAGCAAAATAGGGTAAATTACGTCACTTGAAGAAGTGCAAAGACCTATTATAGTAGAAGGAAAAACTTACTCTCACTGGATTTGGCTCAAAGAAGGAATGACATTCACTTGGTTATGGAAATCTATCTTATGCTGCAAGAAAGTATGAGGAGAAAAGGGAAAGAAAAGGGAGGGAGGTTGATAGAAGGGAGGGAAGCAGTGATCAGAAGTACAACACTGGTTAGGAGGGAAAGGGAGAAAGGAGAAAGAAAAACATAAATGGGGGAAAATAGGATGGAGAGAAAGACACAGTTAGTAATCACAACTGTTAATGTGAATAGGATGGAAGCAGATAGCAGAGTTGATTAAAAACCATAATTCTACAGTATGTTGTTTACAAAAAACAAATTTGAAGCAAAAAGATACACACAGAGTAAAGGTAAAAAGCTGAGGCAGAATCTATTATGCTTCAGCTGAAGTAAAAAAAAAAAAAGCAGGGGTAGCAATCCTGATCTCAGACAAAGCAAATGCAAAAATAGATCTAATTAAAAGAGATAAAGAAGAAAACTAAATCTTGCTAAATGGTACCAAAGACAATGAAATAATATCAGTATTAAACATAAATGCACCAAGTGGTATAACATCCAAATTATTAAAGGACAAGTTAAGTGAGTTACGGGAAGAAATAGACAGCAAAACTTTAGTAGTGAGGAACCTCAACCTCCCCCTATCAAAACCAGATAAATATAACCACAAAATAAACAAAAAAGAAGTTAAGGAGGTGAAGAATTTTAGAAAAGTTAGACATAATACCCTTCTAGAGAAAACTGAATGGGGATAGAAAGCAATATACCTTTTTCTCAGAGATACATGGCACCTACACAGAAAACCTCATAATCAAATGCAAAAGGGCAGAAATATTAAATGCATCCTTCTCAGATCACAATGCAAGAAAAGGGCCATGGAAAGACAGACTGAAAATTAATTGGAAACTAAATAGTCTAATTAATCCTAAAGAATGAGTAGATCAAACAACAAATCATAGAAATAATCAATAACTTCATCCATGACAACAGTAATCATGAGACAACATACCAAAATTTCTGGGATGCAGCCAAAGCAGTTCTTATGGGAAACTTTAAAACTCTAAATGATTACATTAATAAAATAGGGAAACAGGAGATCAATGAATTGGGCATGCAACTAAAAAAGCTAGAAAAAGAACAAATTAAAAATCTGCAATTAAATGTCAAATTAGAAATTCTGCAAATCAAAGGAGAGATTAATAAAAATGAAATTAAGAAAACTATTGAGCTAATAAATAAAATTAAGAGCTTTTTAAAAAAGAAACCAATAAAACAGATAAACCTTTGGTTAATTTGATTTAAAAAAAAAGAAAACCAAATCACCAGTATCAAAAAGTAAAAGGGTGAATTCACCACCAATGAATAGGAAATTAAAACAATAACTAGGAGTTCTTTTGCCCAACTGTATGCTAATAAATCTGATAACCTAAGTGAAATGGATGAATAATTATAAACAATATAAATTGCCCAGATTAAAGAAAAGGAAAAAAATACTTAAATAGCCCCATTTTATTTTTTTTATAGTGTCTTGATTTCTCATGAAGTCACTAGATTCCAATTGCTCTATTCTAATTTTTAAGGAAGTGTCTTCTTCAGTAAGCTTTTGGACTTCCTTTTCCATTTGGCCAATTTTGCTTTTTAGAGCATTCTTCTCCTCACTGGCTTTTTGGATCTCTTCTGCCATTTGGGTTAAGTTATATTTTAAAGTGTTATTTTCTTCAGTATTTTTTTTTGGGTCTCCTTTAGCAAGTTGTTGACTTGTTTTTCATGATTTTCTTGCATCACTCTCATTTCTCTTCCCAGTTTTTCCTCTACTTCTCTTACTTCTCAAAACCCTTTTTGAGCTCTTCCAAGGCCTGGGACTGATACATATTTTTCTTGGAGGCTTTGGATGTAGGAACTTTGACTTTGTTGTCTTCTTCTGGTCATATGTTTTGATCTTCTTTGTTACCAAAAAAAGATTCTATGGTCTGACTCTTTTTCCGAGGCTTGTTCATGATCCCAGCCAATTACTTGAGTTATAAACTCTTTGTTAAGGTAGAAGTCTGCATCCAATGTGGAGAATGTACTGTCCCAAACTTTGGAGGTTTTGTACAGCTGTTTTCAGAGCTATTTCTAGGGACTTGTAAATTTTCAGTTCTTCCAAGGTGATATAAGGGGCGAGGTGTTTACTCCTTTCCTGGCCTGTGCTCTGGTCTATAAGTGACCAAAAGCACTCTTTTCTGTCTTGCAACTGTGAGAAGGATTCTCTCTCCACAGCCACTACAAGCTTTACCATGCCAGTGCTCCTCCTTGCCCCAGGACCGCCACCCAGAACTGTGACCCAGATCCAAGCACAAAGCAAGAGAATACTGCCTCAGTACTGGCAAAGAGATCCCTGCAATCCCCCTCTGATGAGCCACCTGATTCGCCCTCAGTCTGTGGGCCAGAAGCTCAGGAGGCAGCTGCCGCCTTGGGGCCATGCTCGGGGAATGGGGCTGCAACCCCACTAGGCTTCCCTCTCACCACCGCAGAAATAGACTTTTCTCACTGACCTTCTAAGTTGTCTTTGGCTTTTGTAGGTTGAGAGGTTTGGAAACCACCACAGCTGCTTGCGATTCAGTCCTCTGAGGCCTGCTCCAGGTTTGCTGCGGCCTGCGCGCCCAAGCTGAACTGAGCTCCTCTCCCCGCTGGCGTGATATACCTTTCTGATCAACCATCCAGGTTGTGTTGGGCTGGAAATTTGTTTCACTCTGTCTTTTTGTGGGTTCTGCTGCTTTAGAATTTGTTTAGAGCCATTTTTTTTACAGGTATTTCCAGGGGTTTGGAGGAGAGCTCAAGCAAGACACTGCTTTCGCTCCGCCATCTTGGCTCTGCCCCCAAATAGCCCCATTTTAGAAAAGGTAATTGAACAAGCCATCAATGAACTCCCTAAGAAAAAAATCGCCAGGGCCAAATGGATTTACAAGTGAATTTTACCAAACATTTAATGAATGATTAATTCCAATACTATTTGGAAACTATTTGGAAAACTATTTGGAAAAATAGGTGAAGAAAGAGTCCTACCAAATTCTTTTTATAATATAAATATGATGCTGATACCTAAAGTAGGAAGAGCCAAAACAGAGAAAGATAATTATTGACCAATTTCCCTAATAAATATTGATGTAAAAATTTTAAATAAAATATTAGGAAAGAGATTATAGCAACTTATCACAAGGATAATACATTATGACCAGGTGGGATTTATACCAGGAATGCAGGGCTAGTTCAATATTACGGAAACTATCAGCATAAGTGACCATATCAATAACAAAATTAGCAGAAGCCATATGATTATCTCAACAGATGCAGAAAAAGCTTTTGACAAAATACAACACCCATTCCTATTAAAAACACTAGAGAACATAGGAATAAATGGTGTCTTCCTTAAAATGATAAGTAGCACCTACCTAAAATTATCAGCAAGCATTATACGTAATGGGGATAAGATAGAAGTATTCTGAATAAGATCAGGGGTGAAACAAGGATGTCCATTATCACCCCTGTTATTCAATATTGAACCAGAAATGTTAGCTTTAGCAATAAGAGAAGAAAAAGAAACGGAATTAGGATAGGCAACAAGGAAACAAAGCTATCACTGTTTGCAGATGACATGATGGTATACTTAGAGAATACTAGAGAATCAATTAAAAAACTACTTGAAATAATTAACAACTTTAGCAAAGTTTCAGGATATAAAATAAACTCACATAAATCATTGGCATTTCTATACTAACAAAGCCCAGCAACAAGAGATAGAGAAATTGCATTTAAAATAATTGTAGACAATATAAGATATTTAGGAGTCTACTTGCCACGACAAACCTAGGAACTATATGAACACAATTACAAAATACTTTTCACAAAAATAAAGTCAGATCTAAATATTTGGAAACATATTAGTTGCTCATTGGTAGGTTGAGCTAATATAATAAAAATGATGTTTCTATCTAAATTAATTTACTTATTCAGTGCCATACCAATTAAACTACCAAAAAAGTATTTTATAAAGCTAGAAAAAATAATAACAAAATCCATCTGGAAGAACAAAAGGTCAAGAATATCAAGAGAATTAATGAAAAGAAATGCTAGAGAAGGTGGGTTAGCTGTACTAGATCTAAAACTATATTATAAAGCAGCAACTAAAACTACTGGCTAAGAAATAAAGTGGTGGGTTAGTGGAATAGGTTAGGTACACAAGACACACAATAGTCAATAACTAAAGTAATCTACGGTTTGATAAACTCAAAGACTCCAGTTTCTGGGATAAGAACTATTTGACAAAAACTGCTGGGAAGGGGCAGCTAGGTGGCACAGTAGATAGAGCACTGGCCCTGAAGTCAGGAGGACCTAAGTTCAAATCTGGCCTCAGACCAAACACTTGACACTTGCTGGCTGTGTGACCCTGGGCAACTCACTTAACCTCAATTGTCTTAAAAAAAAAACTGCTGGGAAAACTGGAAAATAGTATGGCAGAACCTAGGAATAGACCAACATCTTATACTATATACCAAGATAAGGTCAAAATGGGTACATGATTTAGACAAAAATGGTGGTACCATAAGCAAATTAGGAGAATAAGGAATAGTGTACCTGTCAGATCTACAAAGAAGGGAAGAATTTATGACTAAACAAGAGATAGACAACATTATGAAATGCAAAATGGATAATTTTTAAATTAAAAAAGGTTTTACACAAAACCAATACAACCAAGATTAGAAGGAAATCAAAAAGCTGGGAAACATTTTTTATAGCCAGTGTGTCTGATAAAGGCCTCATTTCTAAAATATGTAGAGAACTAAGTCAAAATTATAAGAATACAGTCATTCTCTTAATGATAAATGGTCAAAGGATATGAACAGGCAGTTTTCAGATGAAGAAATTAAAGCTATCTATAGTCATATGAAAAAATGCTCTAAATCACTATTGACTAGAGAAATGCAAAATAAAACAACTTTGAGGTATCACCTCACCTATCAGATTGGCTAACGTGACCAAAGAGAAAAATGATAAATGTTGGAGAAGATGTGGGATAATTGGAACACTAGTGCGTTGTTGGTGGAGTTGTGAAATGATCCAACCATTCTGGAGAGCAATTTGGAACTATGCCCAAAGGGCTATAAAACTGGGCATGCCCTTTGATCTAGCAATACCACTACTAGGTCTGTATCCCAAAGAGATCATAAAGAAGGGAAAACGACCCACATGTACAAAGATATTTATAGCACCTCTTTTTGTAGTGGCAAAGAATTGGAAATTAAGGGTACATCCATCAATTGGGAAATGGCTCAACAAGTTGTGAAATATAAATGTAATGGAATACTATTATGTTTTAAGAAATGATGAGCAAGTGGACTTCAGGAAAATCCTGGGAACACTTACATGAACTGATGCTAAGCGAAGTGAACAGAACCAGGAAAACATTGTACACAAGTAACAGCATCATTGTGTGATGACTTACTTTGATAGATTTAACTCTTCTCAGCAATGCAATGAACAACTCCAAAAGATTCATGATGGAAAATGTTATCCACATCCAGAGAAAGAACTACGGAATCTGAATGCAGATCAAAGAATACTATTTCCTCATTTTTTTTTCTTTCTTGTGTTTTTTTTTTCCTTTTCACAAGATGACTAATGTGTAAATATGTTTAATATGATTGTTCATGTATAGCATATATCAGATTGCTTGCCATCTTAGGGAGGGGAGAGGGCAAAGAAGGAAGGAGAAAAAAAATTGGAACTCAAAATCTTAAAAAAGTGAATGTCAAAAACTATCTTTACATGTAATTGGAAAAAATAAAATACTATTAAGTGGAAAACAAAACAAAAGAAATAATACTAATTCTTGGTTTATCATATTAAGAACAAATCTTTATTCCTATGTTTTTAAGAGTTACCATCATGAATAAATGTTACATTTTGTCAAAGGTTTTTCCTGCATCTATCTAGTGTTATAACCATGTGACTATTTTTTATAATAACATGGCTCACTCTATTTAAGATTTTCCTAAAGTTGAGCCATCCCTAAATTCTGGTATAAATCTAACTTGATTATAGTAAATAAAACATTCAGAATATAATGCTGTTGCCTTTTTGCCAATATGTTATTTAGTTTTTTCTATAAATATTCATTAATGATATTGGTCTATAATTTTCTCTACTTTACATCTTTGGGTTAGGTTCAGGACCATATCTGTCTCATGGAAGGAGCTTGATAAGGTACCTTTTATCTCCATTTTTAAAATTAATTTATTTTGAATTATCAACAATCACTTCCATAAGCTTTTGAGTTTAAAACTTTTCTCCCTCTCTCTCCCCACCTCCCTAAGACAGTGCGCAATCTGATATAGGCTATAGATATACATTCCTATTAAACATATTTTCACATTAGTCATGTTGTAAGTAAGAATTAGAACCAATAAGAGGAACCACCAGAAAAAGGAAACAAAATACAACAGAAGAAAAAAATAACAAACAGGATGCTTCAATCTGCATTCAAACTCCATAGTTCTTTCTTTGGATGTGGATAGCATTTTCCATCATGAGGCCTTTGGAGATGTCTTAGATCCTTGTATTGCTCAGAAGGGTTAAGTCTATCAATATTAGTCATTACACAACGTGGCTGATACTGTGTACAACTTTCTCCTCGTTCTGCTCATCTCACTCAGCATCAGACCATACAAGTCTCTCCAGGTTTTTCTGAAGTCTGCCTGTTCATCATTTCTTATAGCACAATGTATTCCATTACATTCATATAGCACAACTTGTTCAGCCATTCCCCAACTGATGGGCATCCTTTCAATTTCCAAGTCTTTGCCACCACAAAAAGAGCTGCTATAAATATTTTTGTACGTGTGGGTCCTTTTCCTATTTGTATGATCTTTTTAGGATACAGCCCTAAAAGTGCTATTGCTGGGTCAAAAGGTATGCACATTTTTATAGCCCTTTGGGCATAGTTCCAAATTGCTCTCTGAAATGATTGGATCATTTCACAACTCCACCAACAATGTATTAGGGTTCCAATATTCCCACATCTTCTCCAACGTTTATCATTTTCCTGTTTTGTCATGTTGGCCAATCTGATAGGTGTGATGTGGTACCTTAGAGTTGTTTTGATTTGCATTTCTCTAATCAATAGTGATTTAGAGCATTTTTTCATATAACTATAGATGGCTTTAATTTCTTCATCTGAGAACTGCCTGTTCATATCCTTTGACATTTATCAATTGGGGAATGACTTGTATTCATATAAATTTGGCTTAATTCTCTATATATTTTAGACATGAGGCCCTTATCAGAGATATATGTTATTTTTTTGTCGATGTTATTTAGCTTTTCTATAAATATGCATTAATGATATTGGTCTATAATTTTCTCTACTTTACATCTTTGGGTTAGGTGCAGGACCATATCTGTCTCATGGAAGGAGCTTGATAAGGTACCTTTTATCTCCATTTTTACAATTTATGAAAACATAAGAGTTAAACATTCTTTAAATCTTTGACAGAATTCATTTGTAAATCTACCAGAGATTTGAGGTATTTTCCCTTCTTCTGTGTTCATTTATATCTTGTTCAATTTCTGCTTCTGATACTGGGTGGTTTAAATTAACTATTTCTTATTCTGATAATCTCAGGATTTTATGTTTACAAATATTCATTTAATTTATTGTATTTAGTTTTTTTGGCACATAATCTGGTATAATCATTTCTTAAAATTTCATTTCCTTTCCTCTGTTGTCAATTCTTCTTTTTTATTTTGGTAATTTAATTTTCTTCTTTCTTGTTTTGGATTAAAGTAGCTAATGGCTTTTCTATTTCAATAGTCTAAAAAAAACCAGTCCCCAGTTCCTAGTTTTATTTATCAGCTCAGTGTTCTTCTTTTTAATTATTTGTCTCTTTTTGTTTTTCAATTTTTATTTTTGTGTGTACATGGTTTTTGTTTTTGGTTTTTTGTTTTTTAGGCCCCTGGGGTTAAGTGACTTGCCCACGGTCACACAGCTAGTGAGTGTTATGTGTCTGAGGCCGGATTTGAACTCAGGTCCTCCTGAATTCAGGGCCAGTGGTGTACATAGTTTTTTAAAATTTTGTTTTTTTTAGTTTGCTTTACAAAAAAAAAAGCTGACTTCTTCATCAATTTAGTTCAGGATCTCATCACCCCTCACCTGGACTACTGCAATCATATACTAATTAGTGTCTGTCTAAAGTCTCTCCACAATTCAGGATCCACATAGTTTGCAACATGATATTCTTTGGAAACAAATGTATGTCTTCTCTTTCCCCTCACCTTCTTCCTTCCACTCACTCACCTCTAGGATTCTTATAAACTTTATTGGCATTTAAAGTCCTTCACAACCTGGCTGAAAACTGCCCTTTCACCTTGGCATTATTCCCTTTCTTATACCCTTGGCACACAGCAGAATGCCACCACATAATGGGTGTTTAATATATGCTCAACTAATTGATACTCTCCCATTTAACTTCTCCTAATTTATCTCTTTCAGTGATGGGCACCATCATCTTCCTAGTCATATAGGCTGAAACCTGGGATTTATTTTTGGCATATTCCTCAGTTTTCAACCCCTAGATCTGGTTGGTTGGTTTGTTGCTCAAAAAGGACCAAAATGACATCACTATGTTGAGGTCAAGGCACAGTGTGTCCACCTGTTGCTGATCAAACCAATATGAGCTAAGAAGGCTCCACCACAGATTGGGCACAAATAGTGAACATTTGAGGTGGAGATGTCTCTAAATTTGCACATCTCACATTTCTTGTGAGCTACTGTAAATCTGGTTTGCTAATAGGACACAGAGCCTTCCTCGATATGAGCACAACATGCTGGGCAATCCTGTACCAGTGTCTCCCATTTCTCACAACTAATTGCAACGTTCTTCAGAAAGACCTTTAGAATGTCCTCATATCATATCACTTTTTTTGATCTTCATGTGAGTGCTTGCCTTGGATGAGTTGCCTTATGTGAATTCTCCACAAAACAGTCTTTTAGGCAAACATACATTTAGCATTCAAACAACATGGCCAGAACTGTTGTCAACATAATGGAGTTGCACTCTCTGCAGAAGAGTTTGAATGCTTGGCAGTTCAGTTCAAGAAAGCACTTCAGTATCTGGTACTTTATCCTGCCAGGTGATCTTTAGAATCCTCTTAAGACAATTCAAATGGAAGCAATTCAGTTTTCTGGAATAGCACTGGTAGAATGTCCAGGTCTCATAGGCATACAACAATGAGATCAGCACAATGGATCCGTAGACCTTCAGGTTAGTAGACAGTCTAATACCTCTTCTCTCCACGCTTTCCTTTGGAGCTTCCTAAAAACTCAGGCAGCTCTGGCAGTGCATGTGTCAACCTCATCAGCTATGTAGACATTCCTAGAAAGTATACTGCCAAGGTAAGTGAACTTATCTACAGCATTCAAATTTTTTTCATTTGCTATAAATGATGGTTCTACATATGGATGATCTGGTGCTGGCTGGTGGAGAACCTCTGTTTTCTTTGTGTTAATTGTCAGGCCAAAATTAGCACAAGTGGCAGAGAATGGATCCATACTCTGTTGTATTTTAGCCTCAGAGGCTGCACTCAGTGCACAATCATCTGTGAACAAAATGTTGTGTACCAACTCTCCCTCCACTTTAGTCTTGGCTTGTAGCCTTTTCAAGTTAAATAATTTACTTTCACTGTGGTAGGTGATCTTGATGTTATTTTTGTCCTTGCCTAAGGTGTCCGACAACATTGCTGAAAATATCATGCTAAAAAGCACGGGAACAAGCACAAATCCCTGCTTCACCCCACTGGTGACTGGGAAAGCACAAGAGCATCACCCATTATCCAGAACCCTTGCAAGAATGCTGTTGTAGAACTGGCATATGATATTAATGAACTCTGGGCAACCAAATTTTGCCATGATCTTCCACAAGCCCTCAAGACAAACAGTATCAAAGTCCTTGGTCAGACTGACAAACATTGTGTACAGAACTCTGTTCTGCTCCTGGCATTTCTCCTGTCAGGCAGAAAATGCCATATTAACCATTCCTCAGCCTTTCTGAAGCCACAATGACTCTTGGGTAGAGGACCACTTCCAGGTAAAGGATCAAGGATCAAGGAGGTCTCTAGGAAGAATCTTGCCAGCAATGACTAAGAGACAGACACTCCCTATCCTGGGATTGTCACATGATAGCCTATTTCCTTCTCCTTTATAGAGATGGATAATAAAGGCATCCTTAAACTCCTGGGGGATAATCTTGCTATATAACCTGGAAGATTTCAGTCAAAAGCTGACTGAATGAGTTCCACCTGCCTTGTAAATCTCAGGTGGAATAGAATCAGCATCAGGTGCTTTGCCACATGAAAGAAGCCTAATGGCATTGAAAACCTCTTCTTCAGTTGGAAGTTTAGCTAAAGAGGGATTGACTTCAACCTGAGGTATACGGTCAATGGCTTCAGTATTAATTGATGACAATCTGTAGAGAACAGTATGTAAGTGGTTGGTCCATCTCTCCAGGTCATGTCCTTATCACCACTCAATGTAGCTCCATCAATGCTGACTAGTTGAGATGCACCATGGGTCTCTGGCCCATAAATTGCCTTCAGGGCATCACAAATGCATTTTGAATTATGACTATCAGCATAAAACTGAATTACATCTGCCATCTTACTGAGTCAAGAATGCTTTATCTCTCTAAGCCTCACTTGCACTTTATTTTTGGTTGAGTTAAATGCTGCCTTCTTAGAGATGGATGAACTATTCTGGTAAACCCTGTGGAGTTCTCATTTTTCATTTAGCAGCTTCTGAATTTCCCTATCCTTTTGGTCAACTCAATCTTGATGTCTGCAAGTGTCTGACCCAGATGAGTATTTATGGTGTTGTACACCTAATCTCTGAAAGCTGCTCATGCCTTATCTGCTTCACTGTTGCCAACCATGTGTTGGCTCAGCTTTCCCTCCAAGTTAGCAACACACTGTTCGTGCATAAAGAAGCACTCTATTCTGTTGACATTAATTCTTCTGCTAGTCATCTTGCCTTGGGGCTGCTACTTTGTTGAATGTGAATGTTTAGCTTGGAGAGGTTTGGAGAGAATTGGTCTAGCACTTTGCACCACACATTGCCTTTGTCACTTTCATATCCTATCTCTTCTCCTTACAATGAAATAGTCTATTAAATGCCAATGTTTACTGGGAGGGTACATCCATGAAGTTTTATTGTTTTTAGATAAATGGAAGACAGTGTTGGTGATGAGAAAGTCATAAGATACACAAATCTTCAGTAATAAGTGACCATTGCCGTTGCTGTTTCTGACTGCACGACTCCCTGCCACGTTTAACAGTTTGTGCCTACTCTGGCATTAAAGTCACCCACTATTACAAGCTTGTCCTCTTTTGGCACATTGATGATGAGGGGCTCCAGAGCATCATAAATTTTTTCTTTGACCTCATCAGGGTTTGTCATGGTGAGAGCATACCCAATGATAATGGTGGCATGGCACTTTTCTGCAAGTGGCAATAACATTATTATGAGCCTGTCATTCACTCCTTTTGGGAGGCATACAAGCTTGTTGACTAGATTAATTTTTATTGCAATACCTACATCAGCTTTACAGAGCTCCTCATCACTGTGGCCACTCCAGAAAAACTGAATCCAGCTCCAATTTTACTAAGCTGGCTTTCATTTGCCAGGCTTGTTTCACCCAGGGCTGCAACTGGGATGTGATACCTGCTGAGTTCTCTCACAACAAGAGCTATTCATCTTCTAGGTATATTGGATTTCATGCTATATACAAGCATGTGTACAATCCATTTACCAATAGTGAGTGGATTCACCTTTGCAAATGTTCTTGTACAATTTTTTGTATTTTGGTCACAGGTTAAGATCCCTGTCTGCTCTAATAAGCAGGTCGATAGGTTGAGTGAAGCAGAAAAATTTTAGGGCAACTTTCCTAGCCCCTTTCTCATGCCAGGAGGTAAGCAATGCAGTCCTTAAAAAATGCTGCTCAGAGGGGCAGCTAAGTGGTGCAGAGGATAGAGTACCAGCTCTGGAGTCAGGAGGACCTGAGTTCAAATCCAGCCTAGGACACATGATACTCACTAGCTGTGTGACCCTGGGCAAGTTATTTAACCCCAATTACCTTGCAAAAAAAATAAAGGCTGTTCAGACATCCAGGGAGCTGCCAAATTCCACTGGTGCCTCAGTCCTATGATAAGACAACCTAATGTCTTGGCCACCTGTGTGCAGAGTTGTAATTATAGCTCCCAGTGTATCTATACCCACTGCTTCATCACTTGCCTACTGACTTTGGGGTGGGTAAAAATGGTAAAATGGTATGAGTAAAATGGTATTCTGACTTGTGATTGGATTTCAGTGAGGCAGAGTTGGGAGAAGTTGTTGGCCTCACTCTCTCTTCCTGAGTCATCAGAGTCCAGTGCCAAGAGAAAAGTCAAGGTGTCTTCATGCCTGTTGGAACAAATTGTTTTCATGTGCCCATTCCACTGGGGGAAGTCTTCACATGCTTGCTGTAGACAATCCCCTAAATCACTGATGGGCTTGAGGCCCATTGGTTACTTTCAACCTGGTTTAGCTCATCTGCCAAAACAGTTTACTAGGGTATGGCCACTATGCATGCTACAGCTTCGTGGAGCCACAGATGAGAGTTGGCTGACCAGGTATACACCAAAGGTGGAAAACAACCCTGAAAAGGGCTAGGCAGCCCTCACACCAGACGTACAGGTCTTCCCTGAACATTTGTATACCCCATCTAATTAAAGAATCAATGACTACCAGACACGGTGGGATCTTAAGGATGATCTAATCTAAACTTTCAGTTTACATATAAGGAATCTGAGGCTCAGATGTTAAATAAATTTTCCCAAAATTATATGGCAAGTAAATGCCACAGCTGGGACTTAAACCTAGTTCTCTAGACTTTGAGTGTGGTGGTATTTCTACTCTGCTATGCTTAATTTTACCTTGGGACTATCTCAGCTTGCACAGATCATGAAGGACTGAAACTTGCTTTTAATAGATTGTCCCCATTTTATAACTCTGAATTGTTTATATACCTTGCCTTTCTTCATATCTGTGCATAGCAGAGTGGAAACACCACCACAGGCATGAAAGCAGATGAAGCAGGTGCTGTGGAACACTTAGAACTGGGTTAGAAATTGAAGATGCCAAGGTCATTCACTGAGTCCCAAACCATCACCAGTCATCCTGACTTTTGTTTTGTCATTGAATTCTAGAAAACCCTTTAATAGATACTCAATTGATATTTATTGAATGGAAATCCTTTCTCGAGATGATGTAAGAAATTTGTTTTTCTAATATTATTATGAGAAATTTTACCGTTGATGGTTTGTTTCTAATTTATGTGTTATATTTACCACTTTTCTTCTATAGTTTGATGCAGCTGTTATCACAGTTTATACAATTCTTATCCATATCTGTCCATAAATAGAAGATCTACCCAATTCTCTGGAGGATTTTTCTTGGTCTTCTAGTATTTCATGGATACCAGTACTGGAATGCCAGTGAAGACTGATCACTTATCCCTTTCTCTCCCTACATAATGAGTGGAACTCCTTTTCTGGACCTAAGTGTCCTTGATGGTACCTTTTATACTAATTCTTAAGGACAAGTCTTCATTGGTAATAATGTTGCAGCCTGCTTAAAATCACCATGCATCTTTTACCAATATTTTCAGTAAACTGAAGTTTCTAAATGTATTAAATTATTAATATAATTAGAATTATTTAGCATGAGATATGCTAAACTAAACTCATTTTTTTTACTTTGATAACTTGTAAGTTTTTACTTTAAATGTATTTTACTTGCCTGACAGCAGTTGTATAAAACTATGGTCCTACAAAATTTAAGAATTTGTAACTCACCCATAACATGGATAAAAAGTCTTATTTCCCCAATTACTTATACATTTCAGTTCAGTGGTGAAGTGCACAATAAAAAACAAAGATTTAACAGACATATTAGCACATATTTTGTTATGAATCTATGTTGCTGAGAAGTTCACATATTCTTTTGTTAAAGAGAGAAACTTTCAGCACTTACACATTTCCTACCAAACACAAGTGTTACAGAAACTTGCCTGACAGTATTAGTGAAATAGAGTAGTCTATACACAAAAATAAATTTCCTTTAGGGAAAAGAAAATAAGTCTTCAGACTAGTAATTTTTTTGGCCAACAAAATAGTACTACAAAGTGGTAATACTGTTTTTTTTTGCTGCCAATATGCTGTGGTGTTATGAATCTTTTGTTGTACTCTAAGAAATACCATATTACATTAACAAAGGGGCTTTCAAAAATCTCTCAACAGGCAGGAAGTAACATAAAACTGTGGAAAGAAAATAACCATAAAACTAGTAAGCAGACAGAGAATAGTGCATGGTTCTATGTGTATAGATGACTCATTCTGATATTCACTATAGGTCATATTTTATACAGAAACTTTAGTTTTAAGTAAAATTTCCAGGAAAGTATTTACATTTCTTTCAAATACTATGTCTGCATTTCTGTATCCATAATTTAAACTGGCAGTTTAATAAAACAATCATCCACATGGTAATTCACCAAGTGAAACAGATTTTACAAATACTATTTTTTGTTTTCTCCCAAATTTTAGAAGATATTTAATACCTGAAATATTTCATATGAAATCTTCAAAGCTGCGCAAACCAGGTATGATCTTCTGTTGTTATTTTATGTACTTCTAGAATCACTGAAAGTTGGATCTGGAAGGAATCCTGGCTCTCATGCAGTTAAACTTTGTTCTATTTCACAGAGAAGACTAAAAACCAGTTTTATGACCAAGTACCAAATCTAAAGTACTTTTCACCATATTTCACTGCCTTTTTAACGAGGTTACTCTTGTGCTTTGGTACAGTGGAATGTTGGATTTTGAGTCAGAAGGTTTGAATCCTGGCTCTGCTCCTCACTACTTGTGTAATATTTTGGGAAAATCAAAAGTTCTCTAAGTTTGAGTTCCTCATCTGTAAAAATGAGGGGGCTGGACTAGATGCCTTGAAAGTTCATTACAGCTCTAAATCTATGATCTTACGATCCTTTAAAAAGAGAAATTGGTGGAACTTAGAGAAAATATAAGAGGCACATCAGAAAATTCATTCTAATGTTATCTAGCAGATTAAATGGATTTTTTTTAGTATATAATTGGACAAAATAGTTTCTAATAGGTCCCTTTATTCCTCCTTTCTTTGTTTTGAATTCTATTTCATTTTTTGATAGATAACTTGTTTTTTCTCTTTCTAAATTTCAATTAGCTAATGGCATATCCCTTTTGCAAGCTGATTGAAACTCCTGGTTTTATTAGTTCTTTGAGGTTTTTTTCTTTCAATTTTGTAAATCTCTTCTTTGATTTTCAAAATTTCTATTTTTGTTTTTAGTCCATGTTTTTAACTTTTTTCTAGGTTTTTTTTAGTTGCAAAAACAATTCACCAATTTTTTTTCCTTCTCTCTTTCTGATAAAAGTGTTTAGTGTAATCTAAATTTTCCCTATATGGTGTCTTTGGCTATATCCCAAAAGTTTTGATATATTATCTCACTGTTGTCATTTTCTTTAATGAAATTACTATTGGGAGCCAAGATGGAAGAGAAGAAGTAGCAACTTAGCCAAATTCCCCCAACATTCTCTCCCAAACAACTTTAAAATAACGTCTCAAATCAAATTCTGGAGTGGCAGAGGAAACAAAAGGTCAGAGTGAGATATTTCTCCAGCTTAACACAACTCAGGAGGTTAGCAGGAGAAGTCTGTGACACTGGGGTAAGTGCTGTCCAGAGTGCCATTGGTAGATGTTGGAGACAACTGTGACAGTGGCAGCAGCAGCTTTGGGGGCTCTTAGACCAGAGATAGTAAAGGGAACAGAAAAACATTACTGGGGACTCTGAGCTGACATTGGTTACAGGGACTGCTATAGTTTGGCAACCCTATTGCCTATACACAGTTCTGGATAACAGTTTCAGGGGATAGAGGAACGTTTGTTGTTAGTCATAAGGGAGTAGGGGCCCTGGTCACAGTTCCAAGGCAGAGAAGAGCACTAGCACTTGTGGCTGCAGGACAGCAGGGGATCTGGTCACAGTTCAGAAACAAGAGGAATATTATTCCTTGCAGCTGTTAGGTGGAGCAGGGGCCCTTCCTGGGTAAAGACCAGAGCACAGACCAAGAGAACAGTGACCACACCTCTCCCTGGATCATACCATCTTAGAAGCACTAGAAACTTGCATACCCTCAGAACTAACTCTGAAAACAGCAGCATGAAAAAGCCTGAAGCTTGGGACAGTGCCTCCCCACTCTCAGGTGAACAGAGTCAAAGTCAAGAAATAGGCTGAAAAAACGAGCTAACAACAACAAATAGAACTTGATCATAAAAAGCTACTCAGTTGACAGGAAAGACCAAGACATAAACTCAGAAGATAACATGAAAACAGTTACAAGAAAAATCTCAAAGAAAAATGCTAATTGTACACAAGGTCAACAAGGAATCCCAAGAATTCCTCGAAGAATTATAAAAGAGACCAGTGAAAGAGGAAAAATTGGGAAAAGAAATGAGAGTGATACAAGAAAATTATTAAAAGAGAATTAACAGCTTGGAAAATAGAGGCACAAAAATACAAAGAAAATAACACCTTAAAAAAAAATTGGCCAAATGGAAAGAGTCACAAAAGTTCACTAAAGAAAATAATTCCTTAAAAATCAGAATTAGGCAAGAAGATACCAATGACTTCAAGATCAAGAAACAACAAAACAATGTCATGACAGATAATCAGGGAAACTACATTTTGCTAAAAAGGTAGCATAAACAATGAAGTAATTTTTACAGTAAGTTTCTCTGATAAAGACCTCATTTCTCAAATAAATAGGGAACTGAGCCAATTTATAAAAGTAAGAGCCATTTCCCTAACTGTTGAATGGTCAAAGGATATGAACAGGCAGTTTTCAGAAGAAGGCAAAGCTCTCTATAATCATATAAAAATGCTCTAAATCACCAAGGATTAGAGAAATACAATAAAACAACTCTGAGATATTACCTCACACCTATCAGAAATAACAAATGCTGGAAGGGATGTGAGAAAACAGGTACACAAATGAATTGCTGGTGGAGTTGTGAATTGGTCCAACCATTCTGGGGAACAATTTGGAATTATGTCCAAAGGGTTACAAAACTGTGCATACCCTTTGATCCAGAAATATTGCTACAGGATCTGTTCTCCAAAGAGATCAAAGAAAAAGGCAAAGAACCCATATGTATGAAAATATTTATAGCAGCTCTTTTTGTGATAGCAAAGATTTGAAAACTGAGGGAATGTCCAGGGATTGGGAAATAGCTCATCAAGAGGCAGTATATGATTGTGATAGAATACTATCGTGCTTTAAGAAATTCAGAGGGGGATGGTATCAGAACAATCATGAAAGCCTTAGAAGAACTGATGCAAAGTAGGCAGAGCCAGGAGAATATTGTACACAGTAACAGCAATATTATAACAATGATCAACTGTGAAAGACTTAGCTACTCTGATCAATACAATTCAAGACAATTCCAAAAGGCTAAAGATGAAAAATGCCATCTACCTCCAGAGAACTGATGAGTTCTGAGTGCAAATTGAAGTATAATTTTCTCCCTTTCTTTTTGTTGCATTTTTATAACATAGCTAATATGGAAATATAAACATATTTGCACGATTTCACATGTAAATTTTTAAAATGAAATTATTACTATTGTTTCTATAATTTATTCTATGACTCACCAATTCTTCAGCATTAAATTAGTCTCTAAGTTGAATTCTTTCTTCAAAGGCCCTTTATTGATTATAGTTTTTATTACATCGTGGTGTATAAATAATGTTTAAAAATATTTCCACTTTTCTGTATTTGTTCATGAGGATTTTATGCCATAGCATAATTTTTTTCTTGAAGTATGGTATCTAGACTTTTTTTTGTTCCTGGTTTTCAGGAAATGTGATGATACTTAAATTACAGAATGGTTGTTTTTGACAGTAGATATCCCATTTTTTCTTCTGTATTTTTTCAGTCTTTTGAACTTGTTCTAATATATGTTGTGTCATGGAGTCAATAAGTTCTGTTCAGTCTGTTCTAATTTTTAAACAGTTCACTACCTCAGGTTTTCTAATAGCTATCTGTTTTTCTTTTCTTTTCTTTTCTTTTTTTTTATATCTTGCTTCATTTCTTCTAGGTATCCTGTAGTCCATATTGCCAAGCTATTTTTCCTCTAAGGTTCTGCTTATACTTGTGGGGGAATTACTTTCTTTGAGTTGTCATTTTGAGTGTTTCTTGATCCATAACATTTCTTAATAACAGTATTCAGTGTCTTTTTTCTCTTAATTTATATCTCTATCCTCACTTACTAATTTTGGACTCTGTGCCAATCCCTGGCTCTGTGTTCTGCCACATTATTAGATGGGCTCATTGGGCCAAGTAGAGTCCTGACCCTAATTCCCTGGCCTCCTAACAGTGGATTTCATGTCCCTTGTGTGGCTAGGTTCAAGCTTTAGTATTCCCAGGCAGAGTTCTGTGGCTGTTTGTCTCCATCTGGGGAAGTGTCTTGTTCTTCCTGCCTGATCACCTGAGTTCATGCTAGTTTCACTGGCAAGATCTTCATCCAAGGCTAGGACTTCTGACTGTCTTTTTGTATAGTCCTGAGTTGTATGAAAGAACTTACTGTTTCTCTTTGGATTTCTTGATTATTTTTCCATCTGGTATCCTTTTAAAATCACTGCTGTTCTATATACGTAAGAGAAATAAGCTCCTCTTAATCCTATCATGAAACATCTTATCTTGAACTCTCCTCATACTGGCTCAATGCATTGTGAACAATACTTTCTTTTCTAGATGTTCAGTAGTCACAGCTTCAATATGCTATGAGTGTGTGTGTGTGTGTGTGTGTGCGCGCGCGCACATATATTTGTGTCTAGGAATAGACATACAATGGCATAACGTTTGCAGAATCCATTCTCTTCCTTTTTTTTAAAATCTGGTACATCTTACCCTTCTCCAATATCATAGTCATTATTCAGTAAGGATTTATTATTAAGTACCCAGTATATAGTAGTTGCTGTACTATGTACTGGAGAAACAAAAACAGGAATTAAACAATTCCTGGAGGAGTTTACATTCTACTGGAGATCAGATCTACAGATATAAGTATATATAAAAAAAACACAAGTTTATGGTGGCAAGGGATGGGGAGCAACTGATGCTAAGCTAGGAGGATCAGGATAAAGATTTTACATATAAGATAGTGCTTGAACTGAATTTTGAAGGAAACTAGGGATAAGTAAAGATTAAGAAACAGTACATTCTAGGCATTGGGATAGCCTGTGCAAATGAAGTAGGCAGATATAATGTGTGTTACGTGTGAGGAATAGCAAGAAGGACAGTTTCCCTGGACCATATAATATATGAAGGAGTATAATGTATACTAAGCTTGAAAATATAGGCTAGAGCAATATTGTAAAAGGTTTTTAAATGCCAGAGAGTTTCATACTTGATCCCAAAGGTAATAGGGAGCTACTGGAGTTAACTGAGTCAAAGAATATCATGAACAGACATAAGCTTTAGTAAAATCACTTTGGCAGATGTGCAGAAAATGTATTGGAAATCTAATAGACTTGAGGCAGAAATACTAATTAAGAAGCTATAGTGAGCCTCTGGGTCACATGAGCAACAAGAAGGTTAACTAGAATTTTCTCTGATTCCCACAACCTCTCAGCCATTTCTAAAATAGAAATTATGTGCCAAAGATAAAGTAACTTCAGCTGTCTGCATATTCTAGGACACCTAAAACCCAAAGGAAGGTGTAAAAAAAAACCCAAACTCATGAACTAATGCTTCCTTCCTCTGAGTTCATTCAGCTCACTCCCCTACCTTCCATGCTACTGCAGTGAGGCTGCACTACCAGACCCAAGAACACAACACAGTTTTACAGCAAATCCCACCTTCAGAGCCTAGTACCTTCTCCTTCTTTCCAGTGCCATGGAGACCCTAGCTCCAGAAATTTGCCCTGGTTGTGACAGACTACAAGGTGTCCACAGCCCCACAGGAGCAAAAGCCTGCCAGGGGCCACCATCCTGTAACACTACTACTATAAAGCTCTGAACTGCTGGTGCTAGAGCAAAGAACTAATGACTGGAGGGAGCAAGACAGGATACCAGGATAGGACACTGTATTCAGGGGCTGTGTGGCACTTGGCATTCCACTAAGAATAAGGGAAAGAGGAGAGCATCTAGCTGGGGCCCGTTCTGACTACTCAAAAAGTTAGTTAGGACAGAGGCTTGAACTGTGAATTGCTCAGTGTGATGTTTTGAGATCTAGTCCCCAAGGAAACCACAAGCAGAAGAGAAGGAGTCAGAAATTGAGTGATAGAGAAAATAAGAGGAAGAAAGACTGAAATTACCAAAGATTTCAAAGACCATGAACATAAACAGATGAATCAACAGGAACACGAATAACAACAGAAGGAAATATAGCCTTCAGAAAATGAGTTCAAGTATTTATGAATAAGTATTGCAAAACAAAGAAAATGATTCAACCCTTGATGAAACAGAGGATCCTGTGTATTTGAGGAAAATACAGGACTATAATACGCTGTTCCTGAGTGGTTCCAAAGAAAAATGAGAACCATAAGAATAAATTTATGGCTTGCACAGCAAAAATACTCAGAATAGAGAAACTAGAATCTGCAATGGCAAGTCTTACCAAAGAAGCAAGAGAACAATAGATTAGGAATGCAAATACACAAATGTTAAGGACATGATGCAAAAAACAGTAACATTAAAAGAAAATACACTCACTATGCAAGCAAAAAAGAGGCTATGGAAATAGTCCAGATGAGAGGTAATGAGAACCTGAACCTGGGCTATTCAAGAAGAGAGGAGATGAATAAGAGATGTTGTGGAGTAGAATAGTCAAGATATGACAAATGACTGGATGTGTGAAGTAAAGGAGAATGAGAAGGCCAAGATGATTATCAGGTTGCAAAATTGGGTTACTTGAAAGATGGTGGCACCCTTGACAGGAATAGGTAAGCTAAGAGAAGGATGGTTTTGGAGGAAAAGATAATGACTTCTCTTTTGTATATGCTGAGTTGTAGTTACCCACAGAAAATAGTTTCAAATGTCCAATAGGTACTTAGTGATGTTATAACAGAGATCAAAAGAATGAATGACTATGATTGGATGTGTGTGTATGTGTGTGTGTGTGTGCGCACGCACGCGTATACACATTAGGAAACTCAATCCACCAAAGCAGATCTGTAATTGCTCTACAACTTACTGAAAAAGTTTCCTGGAACAGTGAGAAATTAAGTGACTTGTTCATGGTCACATAGTGAATATATATCAGAGGTTGGACTTGAACAAAGATCTTGACTGTGGAGCCAGATCTTTATCCATTATGCTGACCTGGCTCTTGGGTTTAATAAATACTTAAAAAGAAAATGAACTGAATAGAGAATTGGGTTCAAACCAAATAAGACACACTAGTTGAGAGTTGAGAGTGGCAAAAAGGGTGGAAAGAAATATGAGCAATGATACCAGATGGAAAAGTCTGTCTAAAGGTAAATGGAAAAAAAAATTTCCCCTAAATTCATTTAGTTGAGTTTATGCACGTATAAGCACATTATTGCCACTTCAGACATGTACAAACATTTCATGGACACTCCTTTTACACACAACCATTTTCTAAAGTACTACAAATATATAATCTAATCAAGCCACACAAAAAGAACACTTATGCTGTTTACTAAGAGAGAATGTATTCTTTACATGTTTACAAATAAAGGAACTTAAAACATTAGCATAAACCACAATTTTAAAGGGAATAATACATCAGTTTATGTTTGTGTATTTTTTATCAAAACTGATTTTCTTTGGGTTGGGGTGGGAAGGCTAGCTTCCTTGAAATAGTTACGAATTTGGAAAGAGCAAAACTCATGTAATTTCATCTACATTTTCCTGAAATCTGTACAAGTCCATTTACTTAAAAAACACTACACTCTTTGGATGGGTGCCTGGAACTACCAAACCTGCCCTGTTGTGCATAGTTTTATTTCTGTTTCTAAATTAGGAAACCAGATTGAGCTATGTCTATGCCAGCATTGGAATAGGAAAGACTTGAGATTCTTAGTTTGTATCTTTCCTTCAAAGTCAGATTATATGATATTTAATCATTAATTACAGATTGCCCAACTAATTTAACCTAAGAGAAAGCAATATTAAGAAAAAAATGAAATTTAAACAAAGAAAAGTGCCTTTTTTGATAATAATAATAATCACAAGGATGAAAACAAATTAATTAGCATCATTTAAGATTTAATATCAATGTCTGTTTTTAGAAAAACAAAGTGCTGAAGTCTTTTTTTGAGCAGTTGAAAGCTATTTCTTTTATGTGGCAATAAGAAAGAGAGGCAATTATATGCCACACTTTTTGAAACTTTAACTGAAATACTTTATGTAAATTGCTGTTTAGAAAAACTAAGAAGAATATTACAGGAATCTTGACTGTAGAAACACTGAGTAGTTCAGAAGTACACAATCATTTATATGGAAACTAAATAAAGCTCCTATATTTTTATGACAACTTAAAATAACACATAAAATAAAAAGAGAGGAAAAATATCTAATTTTTCAAGTGTAAAAATTTTACTTGCCTTTAGTAAATCAAACTGCTTAGCAAAAAAGAGACAGTGGTAATCATTTAAAATCCCTAAAGTATTTTAGAAATATACTACCATCTGATCTAAAGCTAAAATCCACTTTACAATTGACAGTTTGGGTCTGTTACAAAATTATTTCAATGATACTTATATCAGATGCAAGCCACTTAACACTGACTTCAAAGTACTGTAATTTCTTTTAATTCTCCCCAAGAGTAAAATTCAAATGAATATCTTATTTGTTATAGAAGTGTATGCTCTTTACAGAAATAATGAATCTAGGAGTAAAGGGCGGTGAGTAGGAAATCTCCTCTACAATATACTCAACAAGTGATTCTGCCTCTAGCCTCTGCATGAAGAACTGGGGAGTTTGCCTTTTCGGAATGCAATCTATTCCAAATTCAGATGGCTCTAATTGTTGGGGAATTTTTCTCATATCAAGCCCTGACTTTTTAGGATTTCCTCCCAGTGTTCTTATTTCTGTCTTCTTAACTCTGTAGAATAAATATAATTTAATACAAGGCAGCCCTTCAAATACCTCAAAGAAGGTATCAAGTTCCTATCAAATCTTTTGTTCTCTTGCTTAATTATCCAGGTTCTTTAATTGATATTATCAATTGAAGCCAAACTTTTTAGTTCTCACCTCTAATTCTTATCACCTGTTTTTGGATGTACTATAATTCTTCAATGTTCTCTCTAAAATAGGATACCAACAACTAGACACAATAGTCCGTATGTGATCTGACAAGGACAGAATACTATATCAACCATCAACCTTTGCTCTAGATACTATGTTTGTTTGTTTTTTATTAATGCAACCTAAAAATCAGCAATGATCACTGGTGTTGGAATCAAGAAGATCTAAGTTTACGTCCTTCCTCTCACATATACTGGATGTGTCACCCAGGGCAAGTCACTTAACCTCTCAGTACTCTCAGCAACTCTAAAAAACGCCTGATGGAGTTTATAAGGAACAGGACATCATAGGTCTGATTCCTGCTCCTGCCACCCCCCCCCCCCAAAAAAAACAAAAAATAAAAAACAAAACACTTCTTTCACATGAATTGTAAAACCATGTCTCCCCAATATGTTTTTGCAGTTGACTTTTTAAACTACTGTTCACATTTATCCCTACTAAATGTTTTATAGTTGGTTAACCATGGATAACCATTCTAATGTCAGTATCTAGATACCTTTTAAAAATGTGTATAGATATATATACAAACATGTGTTAAGTTTTATTAAATAGGCTGTTAGATTTTCATCCCATCTCCCTTTTCAGCAGACAGGTTTAAATTAAAAAAAAACCAAAAACAAAACTTTTAAAATGATTCTACAATAAGGGTATTATATGTACAGCTTAATTTACATTTATTCCAGCAATTTTTTATTTACTTTCTCAAATGTGAATCTTTCTATTAGATTGTGAGCTCCTTGATTGAAGGGCACTAAGATTAAGGAAGACCAGGAAAAGCTTCTTCTAGAAAGTGAGACTTTAGCTGAAAATTGAAGAAAGCCAGGAGGTAGAGATGAGGAGGGAGTGCCATGCATGTGGGGCAGGCAGGAAAAATGCCTGGATTTGGGAGATGCTGTTTCTTGAGTGAGGAACTACAAGAAGGCCAGTGTCACTGGATCACAAAGTACATGGGGCGAGTAAGGAATAAGACTGGAAAGGTAGGAGAGGAAAAGATTATGAAGAGCTTTGAACTTCAAAGAGTATTTTATATTTGATCCTGGAGGCAATGGGGAACTACTAGACTTGACTGATTAGGGGGATGACACAGTCAAACTTTCACTTTAGGAAGATCAATTTGATAGCTGAGAGGAGAATAGACCAGAATGAAGAGAAACTTGAGACAGGGAGAACACCCAGCAGATTATCATAATAGTCCAGATGTGAGATGATAAGAGCCAGCATCAAGAGGCTAGCAGTGTTAAATGAGAAAAGGAAGCTTATATGAGAGATATTGTGAAGGAAGAAACAAAAAACTTGGCAACTAATTGAATGGAGGATGACACCAAAGTTTTGAGGCTGGACGATTAGGAGGATGGTGTACCCTCAACAGTAATGGGAAAATTAAGAAGAAGGGAAGGTTCTGGGGGAAAAATAATAAATTCAGTGTTGGACATCTTGAGTTTAAGATATCTACTAGAGATCCTGTTTGAGATGTCCATTAGGCAATTAAAGATGAATGAATAAAAGTGAGGAAAGATGTTAAGGCAGGAGAAATAGATGTAAGAATAATCTGTATAGAGATGACAGTTGAATCTATGAGAGCTAACGAGATCATAAAGTGAAATAGTTTATAGGGAGAGGAGAAAAGGGCTCAGGAAAGAGCCGAAGGGGATACCTACGGTTAGTAGGTATCACCTGGACAATGACCCAGCTAAGGAAACTGAGAAGAAACAGTTTGTCAGGTAGGAGAGCCAGAAGAGGGCAGTGTCACAAAAAGCTACAAAAAAGACAATTTCATGGAGAAGTGGGTGATAGTGCTAAAGGCTGCAGACAAAAATTGAGAAAAGGTCATTATATTTGGCAATTAAGAGATCACTGGTTACTTTGGAGAGAGGAGTTTCATTTGAATTATGAGGTCAGAAGCCAGACTACAGAGAATTAAGAAGAGAGTGAAAGGAAAGGAAGTGGAAACATCAATTGTATATGGGCCTTCTCAAGTTTAGCCACAAAAAGAAGGAAAGACATAGGAAAATAGCTAGCTAGAATGAATGGTCCAAGTGAGACTTTTAAGGAAGAGGAAGACAAGAATGTTTGTAGGCATCAGAGAAACAGCCAGTGGAAAGGAAGAGATTAAAGATTCCTCAGAGAGTGGGTATGATGGATGATTCAATCTGCTGCACAACATAGCATGGCATGGGATTACTTCTGCATGTAGAGGGATTCACCTTGACAAGAAGGGCCACCTTTTTAAGTGAGACAGGTAAAGGAAGATGTAGTAGAGGAAGGCACCTAAGTAACGGGATATGAGGATGAGGGAAGAGAGAGTTCTATGTGAATGGCCTCATTTTTTCAGGGAAATATGAAGTAAGGTTCCCAACTAAAAGGGTTGAGAAGAGGAGCCATGAGAGGTTTAAGGAGGGATGAAAAGTTTTGGAAAAGCCTTTGCAGAGAACGGAAAAGTGAACTGGTTAGGGAAATGTAAAAAGACTTCTTCACTATAATGAGGGCCCAGTTGAGATTATGTAACAAATTTGTAGTGGCTCCATTAGTACAATTGTGTGCTTTTCTCCATCTTCTTCAGCAACACCTGAATAAGAGCAAAGACAAGGGATGGGAGGGGGTAATCCAAGGCTGAGGCTTGGTAGGGCAAGATCTTCTATGGGATAAGGGGACAAGGAACTCAAAAGAAGATTAAGACAGCTTATACCTGCCTGGTCCTCCTCGTCATTATATCCTTAGTGGGAATCGTGGGAGGATCCCATAATTGCAAAACAAAAAAATGCATATAAAACGTAACGAATAGCAAAACAGATATTTTATTTGTACTTCCCATTACAACCATGGTTCTCAAAGCATGGCCTGTAAATCACTAATAAAGGTCTTTTAAGTCATTCCATGTAATACAAAAATTCATAATAACAGAACTATTTGTGTATTTTATTCTTAAACAAATTAGTATTTACCTAGTAATAGCCTCTATCCTTCTGTCTGATCACTCCTACTCAGTCTCCTCAGTTGGATCTTCATTCAGATTATGCCCACTAATTTCATTCCTAGGCTATCTTCCCTTCTCTCTTTATATTATTTTTCTTGGTGATTTTATCATTCACATGAGTTCAATTGCCACCTCTAAGCATAGGATTCCCAGATCTACCAATACAGCACTAATCTCTCTGCTAAGCTACAGTTCGTCTCATATCACCCACTGCTTCTTGGATATCTTAAACTGGGTGTACTGTAGACATCTCATATTCAACATGTCCAAACCAGAATTAATATATCTTTTCCACTAAACCTTCTCCTCTTCTCAATTTCCCCATTACTTTCAAGGGCACCACCACTTTCTTAGTCACTCATGCTCACATCCTATATGTCACCATTAACTGCTCACTCATCTTCACGCTATCTATTCAATTTGTGGCCAAGTTTTGTCATTTCTATCTTCATAATGTCTTTTGTATATGTCCCCTTCTCTCCACTCACCTAGCTATCACCCTGATGTATACCCCTATCATCTTACTTCCTTACTTACTACATTAGCCTTTTGATTGTTCTCCTTGCTGTGTCTTTCTCAACTGGAATCTTTTCTCCACTCAGCTGCCAAAGTGATTTTTCAAAAATATAGGTGTGATGTGTAACTTATAATAAATTACTTACCATCTTGGGGAGGGGACATGAAAGGGAGAGAAGGAGAAAAGAATTTAAAACTCAAAATCTTATAAAAATGAATGTTGAAAACTATCTTTACATGTAATTGGAAAAAATAGTAAAATACTATTTACAAAAAAAAAAAAATACTATAGAACCATGAAAAAAAAAGTATAGGTGTGACCATGGCATTCTCCTATTCAATAAACTTCAGGTTCAAATACAAAATCTTCTGTTTGGCATTTAAATTTCTTTACAATCTGGCCCTTTTTTACCTTAACAGTTCTCTTACACTTTACTGCCCCTTCATATATATTACAATTCAGCTACACTGACTTTTTTGATGTTCGTCAAACATAACACTCCATTTCCGTACACTGTGCCTTTCCACTGACTGTCCCCTATGTCTAGAGAAGGTTCTCCCTCCTGTCTATCTCCTCCTGGCTTCTTTGGTTTCCTTTAAAACTCAGCTAACTATATCAAACTGCATGCTGTCTTGGGGTGGGGGGAAGGGAGAGATGGAGAGAAAACTTGGAACTCAAAATCTTATGGAAGCGAATGTTGAAAAAAAAAAATTTTTTTAAAAAACAGCTCAAATCCCATCTTCAGCAGATTTTTATGTACTGCCCACTACTAATACATTCTTTGAGATTATCTATGACTTACACTGCATTTATCTTGAATAAACAATTTTCTTTTACATGTTGTCTCCCCAAGTAGAAACAGCTCATTATGGCTAAAATTGAGTTTTTGCCTTTCTTTGTAACCAGCATTTAGTACAGTATCCTGAGTAAACACTTAATAAATCCTTATTGATTGACAAATTGTTCTATTGATTTTTCATCAAAAAAATGCAATTTCCCTCCTTTCTTCTGGTGTATTTTGGGTATGTTTGTGTTTTTATGTGCAATGTCAAAAGAGTAATGTTTTTCGCTAAACACATTTGATATGATTTTAAGTGATTAATGGAGTTTTAATAAAATACTTTCTAAGTCAAATTACTAAATTACTAATATGGAGTCACAGAGGCAAAATGACTTGAAAGAATATTTAGCAGAAATGAATATTTATCTAAGTGTTTTAAGATTTTATAGTGAAAGGCAGAAGGAGACTTCTAGGCTATTCTTTCATTCCTGAAATTTACACCCAACTTTCAAAAATTAATCCCTCCCCTGAACTATAATCCATTGTCCAGCTGCCTGCTAGACATTTCTACTTAAATGTGTTGCTATCATCTTAAACTCAGTATTTATTCTAGGTTTTTTTTTGTTTTTTTTTTAGGCAATTGGGGTTAAGTGACTTGCCCAGGGTCACACAGCTAGTAAGTGTCCAAGTGTTTGGTCTGAGGCTGGATTTCAACTCAGGTCCTCCTGACTTCAGGGCCGGTGCTCTATCCACTTCAAACTCAATATTTAAAAATGGAATTTATCTTCTTCCTCCCTCATTTGACTCCTTGGCCATCTCCTCTCAGCTACCATGCTACCACAACAATACTTCTCTCCTTCTTTCCAGTTATGAAACAATAATTAAATTAAGTCTATCATTGTTCCTAAAAAAAGTATGTCAATCTACTCCCCTTTGGCTGACCTCAAAATCCCTGTAATTCTCCAAGTCACAATATCCCTCCTTGGTCACCCTACATCTGTGTGCTGAGACCTTTTAGAATGTAAGCTCCTTGGAAGCAAAGCCAAAGTAGCAGGAAGCAGAAAGCAGACCATTGAACATGTGCCCCCCCCAAACCCTCCTCCAAACAGATGTAGACAACATCCCAGGCAGAATCCTTACAGGGAAATCCAGAAGAAATCATAATGAGTCATTTGTTTAGCTCAGGTGAGCCTAGGAAGATGGAGCACATATCTGCTGTGCCTGAGAGCAGAATCAGGCCAGGAAAACACTATACTACATGTGGAGCACTTCAGCACACAGGGCAAGTGGAAGCCAGGGCCCCACTCAAGGCATGGTACTGTGATGGGGATAGGTGGCAACTTGCAGCTTTGCCACCCACTGCATTGATGTGGGTCACAGAGTTGGGGTGGGTTAAAAAGGGGGCCTGAACCTGGAGAGGGAAGTGCTGGGGGTGCACCAGGAAAGGAGGAAGTTCAGATGCCAACAGCAGCAGCAGGATGACTCAGACCCTATGCACAGGGCAGAGTCTCAGGTCTAGCAGTTAGCACAACTTATCAAGGAACGACCATGGCAAGGATCTTAGAGCAAAGAACAGCTTAAACATCTGTCACTCTGAAACAGCAAAACTACTTAGCTGATGGGGCCAATTCCTGCAGCTGTCCGCTAATGTTCAGATCCAAATCCAGGCCAGGAACTTATAGAGCTCAGACCAGGGCGGGCAGCAATTAGATTTTGCCTTGCTTCAGACTACCTGGTGAATACTGAAAGCTTACAGGTCCCCAGACTGCAACTGTGATTCTGAAATAAAACAGCAGCCAATATCCCAAGAAAGCAACAACAGGATCAACCCACATTTTCCCTCAAGAAGTCATAACGTCAAGTTCAAATTCAGGAAGTATGCTGGAAGAATGAGTAAACAAACAAAACAAACACAAAGAATCCCACCATAAAGAGCTAGTATGGTGGCAGAAAAAGCTCAAGTCACAAACCCAGAGGAAGAGAATAACTCCCAAACATCTACAAGCAAAGCCTTGGGGAAAAACATAGTTTGAGCACAAACTCAATTAGAATTCCTGGAAGATACGAAACAAGAGCTTAAAAAAAAAGTTTAAAAAAATTTTTATCGCTGAAATAAAGAGTGCTTGAGGAAAAAAACTGGAAAGAAACAAGAGCCATGGAAAAAAGAACTGGAAAGAGAATTAATATTTGGTATAAGAGGCAGTGTGAAAATACCTATTTTCTATTTGATTTTACTCTATAAGTGATTTTATTCAGTAACCATAATCTGTGCACTACGTAAAAAACTTAAGCCTTTTCTCTGAGAGTAGAAACTCATGTGTTCAAAGATTCAGTCTCCCCTCTATCTGAAGTTAGATGTCAAAGTTAAGCTTTCCCACACTCACTGTTAAAGAAAAATTTTGTTCCCAGTACTCTCATATAACATTATCCCTGCAAGGCTTGTGTATTATCCTTGAGAAGTTGGACTAACAGACTTTGTCCCATCTTTAGCAACTAAAAAGGTGGTCTTATCTGCCTTGGCTGCCATTGAGTCTACATACCTGGGTCCCTATCAATAACCACAGGATGCAGCTGGGACCTACAAATTCACAAAACCATTCCTTAGAGATAGAGAGAGGTGGTCTTCATCTCACACATATGCTATGCCCGCTTTCGTTAACACATCTAATCATGATCCCTCACCCTTGTGATACCGGCCGATTACATGGTTTTTGTTCTGTTCTTTCGTTTATGCTTGTAACAATGAGTTACATTTTCAATTCTGGGCCTTTGGCATAAAAGAAGACAAGTCACTGACCCCTTCATTAATAGGTATGATGCTTTATTAATAAATGTTATTTTGCCTGGAGAAATATACCTCAGTTTACATTTTTGTTAAATTTCACATGTGACAACATACTCCTTGAAAATAAGACTGGGTCAAATAAAAGACAATCACTCCATGAAACAACAAGAAATATGAAAAAGGAGGAGGAGGAAGAAGAAAATTATCTCATATAAAATACAACTGACCTGGAAAGAGAAGAAAAAACTTAAGAAACATTGGACTATCTGAATGTCACAACCAAAAAAAGAGCCCAGACATCATACTGCAAGAAATCTTAAAAGAAAACTGCCCAGATCACTTAGAACCAAGGTGGAAACAGAATCTACCAGTCACCTCCTGAAAGAAACCCTAAAAGTAAAACTCTCAGGAACACCATAGCCAAAATCCAGAGCTTAGGTCAAAGAAAAAATACTGGAAGCAGGCAGAAAGAAAGAATTCAAGTACTGAGGAGCCAGAGTAAGGATCATATATGATTTAGCAGCCACCACTATCAAGGAGCAAAGAACTTGGAATATGATATTTCAGAAGGCAAAGGATATAAGCTTAAAGACAAGAATAACTTACTTAGATAATAAAAATATGCAAGTAGACATCTATACAACGGAGGAGGGGACAGGGAGAGCAACTGACACTTCAACCTCATTCATCTGAACTTGTCAAAGGAAAAAAGAATACATACACACAGAATTAGATATACATTTCATTCAACAGAGAAATAGGAGGAAAAAGGAAGAAGGGGGAAATGGAATTGGAGGGAGAGCAGATTAAGGCAGGGATCAGTCTTAAGCATGTACAAAAATATTTATAACTTGTCTTGAGGTGACAAAGAATGAGAATCTGAAGGGATGCCCATAAATTGGGGAAGGGCTAAACAAGTGATGGCATATAAATATGATAAAATACTATGTACTATAAGAAATGATGAAGATAGTTTCAGAGAAACCTGGGAAGACATGTATGAATTGACGTAGGATGAAATATGAACAGAAGCAAGGAGAATAATTTATACAATGATAACAATATGGTAAAGACAAACAGCTTCGAAAGAATTAGAAACTCATTAGCATAACGATCAACCACATCTGCAGAGGATTAATCAGAAAATATGCCAGGTGGATTCAAAAGTTAGGTCTGAGACAAAATATTTTGGACCTGGCTGATGCAGAATTTTATTTTGTTTGACCATACATGTTTGTGATGCATTTTGTTTTACTTGGTTTTCAGTTGAGGGAGTCAGGGACAGGGGTAAGAAAACAGATTTTTGCTGATTGAAAGAAATAAAATATAATTTTAAAAAGAACGTAAGCTCCTTAAGGAAGGAATTTTCTGTGATTTTTATTTGTATCCTCAGTGCTTAGCACAACACTTAGCACACAGCAAGTGTTCAGTAAATTTTATTCATTCTCTGAACTCAATATGCTGTCTTCATATATTCTCAAAGGGTGAAAATGATCTCCCTCTTTCCATATCTCTATCTAATGAAATTTCTGTCTTCATTTAAGGCTGAATGCTTAGGATTTCACTGTTAAGGATAAATGTGCTCCCTGATTACTATATTTATTGCATTATGGTCTAAAAAATGTTTTTATTATTTCTGTCCTTTCCACATTTATTGGAACTATTTCTGTGACCTAATAAATGGTCAATTTTTATAAAAGTTACATGTGGTGCTGAGAAATATTGTTTAGCAGCTCCATTTAGAAGTGTCTGGTACACAGTAGCCTAAGATGCCACTTTTTTCCATAAAGCCTTTGCTAATTCAATCTAACTTAAGTGTTCCTTCCCTCCTCTAATTTGCCTATGTTCTTAATTTAAGAACTATATTTTCTCCTATCACAGCCTACCTTGGAATATGCTTAAATGTGTAAATGTCATAGTTTTCCAATAGTATATAAGCTCCATGAGACAAAAAGGAATGATACAACAAACACTGAAAAATATAGAAATATAAAGTATCTCGTGTCAAAAAGAAACTGGCTTGGAAAACAGATCAAGGAGAGATAATTTAAGTGTCATCAGACTCTGAAAGCCATAACCAAAATGGGAGTCTAGATATCATATTTCAAGAAATCATGAAAAAAACTCTTAGATAAGAAGGTAAAGTGAAAATAAAGAGAATCAACCAGTCACCTCCTAAAAGAAACTCCAAAATGAAAACTCACAGAACATTATAGCTAAAATTCAGAGACTCTGGGTCAAAGCAAAGTATTGCAAACAGCCAGAAATAGTTCTAGTACTGAGGAGGCACAATTAGGAGCACACAGTATTTAGTAACCACAACCATAAAGGAGTAGAGAGCATGGAATATATTACAAAAGGCAAAAGATTTATAGGCTTATAATGAAGAATAACTTAACCAACAAAACTGATTATAACCCTAAAATCATCTTGTTTTGTAATTTTTGTTTTGCTTGTTTGCCACTTTATTGATTGCGTTTTCTTACCTCTTCTCTTTAATCAGGTCAACTAAAGGTTTATCATTTTTGCTAACCTTTTCAAATAACCAGATTTTACTTTCATTATTTCTATAGTCTTTTTAGTTTATAGTTTATCTATTTCTCTTCTAATTTTTAATATTTTCTTTTGTGCTTTTTAGTATTTTTTAAACATATAATTAATCTTTCAATTTTTTGTTTTATTAACAGATTTTTAGGGATATAATCTTTCCCTAAGTGGTAGTGGTGTCCTCAAAATTTTAGTTTGTTGTTTCAATATAATTTCATCTTACATAATTATAATTTTATGATTTGTTCTTTGATCCATTTATTTAGGATTTCATTGTTAAGGATAAACGTGCTCCCTGATTACTATATTTACTGCATTATGGTCTAAAAAAATTTTTATTATTTTTGTCCTTTCCACATTTATTGGAACTATCTCTGTGCCTAATATATGGTCAATTTTTGTAAAAGTTACATGTGGTGCTAAGAAATATTGTTTAGCAGCTCCATTTAGAAGACACCACAAATCTTTTCTTTTAGTTTTTCTTTTAGCAATCTAGTAAATTTTATGTTTTTACTTTTTACTTTTTTTTAATTTGTCCAAAACTGAGAGATATTAAAATCCCTGGCCACTATTACATTCTCATCTATGTCTTCTTGTAATTTAGTTAATTTTTCCTTTATGAATTTGATACTAACTTACTTAGAGAATATAAGATTGCTATGGGTTTGTTATTCATAGTTGCTTTTAGCATAATGTAGTTTTCTTGTTGATCTCTTTTTGTGTTATGTAGTTTTGTTTTTGCTTTATATAAAACCATGATTACAACACCTGTTTGGTTTTTTTTTAATTTAAATAATGCATGGTAAATTATGTTCCAGCCCCTCATTTATATCTGCTATATGTCTTTAAGTGTTTCTTGTACGTAACTGATTGTGGGGTTTATTTTCTCATTTAATCTGTCACATTCCATCTTATTGGATTGTTTAATCCATTTACTTTTAAAGTTATGAATGTTAGATTTATATTTACCTCATTTTCTCTCATTTTTTTCTTAGTCTTTCCTCCCTCTTTTTTCTCCACAAAGGATATCACTTAGTCTCCTCCATTACCCAAGTTCCACTGGCTCTCTTCCCTTCCACCTTCAACTGCTCCTCCCATTCAGTTTGTTGCTCTTCTCTCTAGTTTTAAAGTTTTGCCTAACTAGATTTCTCTCTTTTCTTTTTCTTATCTAATTCTTTCCTTATTTTTTCTCTCAGGTAATCAAGTAAAATTCCCCATCACCTTCTACCCTGCAACTTGTTTGTTTTTTCTTCTGAAACTTTTTTTTTCTAAAAAGGATTTCTTTCCCTCATTGTCTTCATTATTTCTCTTCACTTTCTGTCTACTCTAGACTTTATTTTCTAATTTCATGGTCCTACTTATTTATTTCTTCCTTAGTTCACATATTTCTCATGCAGTTAAAGCTTTGGAGGTCCCTATTTTGAGTTCCTTCTAAACACTTTCTATTTTAGTGCCTTGCAGATATTGCTCCCATCTCTCTTTTTTCCATGGTGCCTCAATATTATAATTATAAATACTTGGAGGAGATAGAGAAGAAAGTGCCCTATAATAGATATTTTCCTGTGCTCCTGATTTAAAAGTTCCTTAGTACACCCTGCCCTTTACATGATTATTTCCCCCCATTTGCCATTAAATCTCCTAGGTCCATGACTTCCCATCCTTATGGCTGCCAGTTTCCCTTTCCCCCAGGAGCACTAATTCTCTTTCTTCTGAAACAAGATGCTGTCTATGGAGGCAAAACATTTTCTCAGAGATAATGGTCTCTCTAAGCAACAAAGCCATTATAAAGTTCCCTTTTCTTCCCACACGATCTCTTTCTCTCTCCCTATTGGAACATTTTGCAGTTGGACTCCCTCCTAGCAGAGAATCAAAATGTCTCCTTTTCTTTGCCCCTATTTTGATTCCTGCTTTTGTTACCTCACCAAATCTCCTTAGGCCACCTTCTTTCTGAGAGACTACAGGAGTTATATTCTCTTCATTGCTTACCATTGACTTTATTAGGCTATATTATACATTACCCTTTATCTTGTACCTCTCCTGTCCTCTTTTA
Source organism: Vombatus ursinus (assembly GCF_900497805.2). Taxonomy (NCBI): domain Eukaryota; kingdom Metazoa; phylum Chordata; class Mammalia; order Diprotodontia; family Vombatidae; genus Vombatus; species Vombatus ursinus. The sequence continues at coordinate 42,834,170 of NW_020948983.1, read as the reverse complement.
ACTGCCTTCTCATTCTGCACACAAACAAAAACATAGACTCATCATATATAGTTGGAGCATTATGAAATTTAAGAAACATATGAAATGTTTCAGGTCAATTTCTCTACCTTCAATTCTATTTACATTATCCTTTCACCTTTATCTCTTTGTACTTTTAGAAAGAAATATCCCTGTAGTTATTTTGTTGTTTTTGTTTTTAGTCTATAGGTGTCTTTTTCTTGATAGTTCCCACCCTCTCCCCAGGTAATTTATTACATTTATGCTTTCCTTGGATTTTCTACTTTCTTGTATTTCCATCACTTAGAGTTCACAAATTAAATAATATGGTCATGTCTGGTTTTCTTTGTAGAAATGCTTCAAATATCTCTTTTTATTAAAAGTCAGTCTTTTTTTCATTGAATTTTAGGTTAAGGTTGCAGGGTATGTCACCAGGGGCTAAATCCTGAGGCCCTTTTGCTTTTCAGAATGCATTATTCAATTCTTTCTTACAGTTTTTGGTAGGTACAGAACAGTCTTTGTGTTATTTTAATTTTCTTTCTTTTAATTTTTTAATTAATTATTTTCAGCTTTCAACATTCACTTCCATGAGATTTTGAGTTCCAAATTTTCTCCCTCTCCCCAAGATGGTGTGCAATCTGATATAAGCTCTTCATATACATTCATATTAAACATATTTTCACATTAGTTATGTTGCAAAGAAAAGTTAGAACCAATGGGAGGAACCACAAGAAAGAAGAAACAAAACAACAACAAAACAGAGCAAATAGTATGCTTTCATTTGCATTCAGACTCCAAAGTTCTTTCTCTGGAGGTGGATAGCATTTTCCATTGTGAGTCCTTTGGAGTTGTCTCAGATCCATGCATTGCTGAGAAGAGCTGAGAAGTTAGTCATCACACAATGTGGCTGTTACTGTGTACGATGTTCTCTTGGTTCTGCTCATTTCACTCAGCATTAGTTCATATAAGTCTTTCCAGGTTTTTCTGAAGTCTACCTGCTCATCATTTCTTATAGCACAATAGTATTTCATTATATTCATATACCACAACTTGTTCAGCCATTCCCCAACTGACAGACATCCCCTCAATTTCCTATTCGTGGCCACCACCAAAAGAGCTGCTATACATATTTTTGCACACGTGGGTCCTTTTCCCTTTTTATGATTTCTCTGGGATACAGACCTAGAAGTGGTATTGCTGGGTCAAAGGGTATGCAGAGTTTTATAGCCCTTTGGGCATAGTTCCAAATTGCTCTCCAGAATGGTTGGATCATTTCACAACTCCACCAACAACGCACTAGTGTTCCAATTATCCCACATCTTCTCCAACATTTATCATTTTTCTCTTTGGTCACGTTAGCCAGTCTGATAGGTGTGATGTGGTACCTCAAAGTCATTTTGATTTGTATTTCTCTAATCAATAGCGATTTAGAGCATTTTTTTCATATGACTATAGATAGCTTTAATTTCTTCATCTGAGAACTGCCTGTTCACATCCTTTGACCATTTATCAATTAGGGAATGACTTACATTCTTATAAATTTGACTCAGTTCTCTATATATTTTAGAAATGAGGCTTTTATCAGAGATACTGGTTGTAAAAATTGTTTCCCAGATTTCTGATTTCCTTCTAATCTTGGTTGCATTGACTTTGTGTAAAACCTTTTTTAATTTAATGTAATCAAGATTATTCATTTTGTATTTCATAATGTTCTCTATCTCGTTTGGTCATAAATTCCTCCCTTCTCCGTAAATCTGACAGGTAAAGTATTCCTTGCTCTCCCAGTCTGCTTATAGTATTAGGTTTTATATATAAATCGTTACCCATTTTGACTCTATCTTGGTATATGGTGTGAGATTTTGGTCTGTGCCTAGTTTCTGCCATACTGTTTTCTAGTTTTCCCAGGGGTTTTTGTTAAATAGTGAGTTCTTATCCCAAAAGGGGTTTATCAAGCAGTAAATTACTATAGTCATTAACTATTGTGTCTTGTGTAACTAACCAATTCCACTGATCTACCAGTCTATTTCTTAGCCAGTACCAAGTAGTTTTGATGATTGCTGCTTTATAATACAATTTAAGATCTGGTATGGCTAGGCAACCTTACCTTGCATTTCTTTCCATTAATTCCCTTGATATTTTTGACCTTTTGTTCTTCCAGATGAATTTTGTAACTATTTTTTCTAGCTCTATAAAATAATTTTTTGGTAGTTTGATTGGTATGACACTGAATAAGTAAATTAATTTAGGCAGAATTGTCATTTTTATTATATTATCATGGGTAGGCTGAGCTAATATAATAAAAACGACAATTTCCTTTCCTTTATATCTGAAGTTCTTTCTTCTGGTTGTTTTCAGAATTTGTTGTTTGCAACTGAAATTGTAAAATTTAACCACCATGTCTTTTGGACTTTAAAGCACAGGGCAGTATCTGGTGGTGATCTATGGATTCTTTTGATAGGCACTTTGTTTTTTGTGTTTAGAAATTCTGGACAATTTTCTTACATTATTTCTTGCATTATAATATTTTGAATTTTTTAAAATTATAATGTTTTAGGAGATCTAAAGTTGTCTCTATGTATTCTATCCTGGAGATCATTATGTTTTGCTTGCATAGAGATCATGATCTCTTTTAACATCAGTGCTTTTTGCTTCTCTTCTTCCAGACTGTCCTTCACTTCCATGATTTTGCATTCCCAATCCATTGTTTTCTCTTTTGCTACTTTGGTAAGATTTGCCACCACAGATTCAATTTTTTTTAATTCTGCCAATTATTTCTGCCCGCAGGTTATAAATTCTGTTTTCTCAATTCTTATTTCTCTCTTGAACCATTAGGGAACATGCCTTGGTCTCTTGGGAATCCACAGAATCTTTTGCTTTATCAGATGTTGATTCATTTTCCTTTGTCTCTTTTGTTGGAGATATTTGAAGTCCTTTAGATGATCTGTTGACCAAATTCCCTTCTCCTTAATATCTTCCATCTAGTTCTTTACTAAGATTTCTTCCTCCTGAGATTTTCAATAATTTTAGTCATTTTTCCCTCATATTCCCTTCTTGTTCACTTTCTGACTTCTTCCCTTTGAAAGCAATTTCCTTGTGGGCTAGACTTCAAAATACTCTGAGATTCTTCCCACATTGGAGAATTCACATTTCACTGGCCTCAGTCTTGTCCCATGTGACTTCTAGGGGGACAGAACTGGCCTTAGCTGGATGCAAGTCTCCTTTCATTTAGGTCTGATAAAGCCCCACATTCATGCTGTCATCTTGCCCTAGTTCCCACTGTTTTTTAATTCTCAGGTTGACTGAAGTCTGCTGGTATACTATGCTCACAGACAGAGAAAGCTTTCCACATTTTTATATCTTCACCTCTACAGCACAGGGTAAGGGTAGGAAGCAGAGATGAGTTCTGCTGCAAGCCTCTAGGATGGGTTGTGCAACTCTACCAAAGCATAGTAGCTAATGAGGGAATGAGTGTTGAATAAGTTAGGGATAAGGGAGTAGCTTTTATGCTGTTAGTTCATAGATTTCTTACCTTAATATGGTTCTTGGTGTCTTAGATCAAAAATGTCAAACACAGTCCATGGGCCCACAAAACTCTCAAGTGCAGCCTGAATCAGAGTCAAATGTAATTGGCAAACATTTAACAAAATCAATAAAAAATATAATAAAACATAGATAATGTCAATATGTGCCTATGAGGATCCTTATGTATGGTTTAGTGGCCCTCACTGCCATTTAAGTTTGATACCACTGTCTTAGATCATGACTAGAACTGTAATTCTATTATTTCTTGTGCATAATTCTTATTTTGGAGAGTTTTAACAGGTCATGGTAATAGGAGAAAATGTCTAGTCCTCCATCTTGTTTTTCATATGACCTGGAAGTTGGGAACATTCAAGCAAAGCAAATTAAATCAACTCTAAGGTTTCACTTCATACCTATTATATTGGCAAAGAGGATAAAAAAAGAAAATGCCAAATGATGAAAAGGTTATAGGAAATCAGACACATTAATGCACAGCTGGTGAGGCTATCAATTAGTTCAACCATTCAAGAAAGCAATTGGGAACTATGCCCCAAAGTAAGTCAACTGTCCATACCATTTGACCCAGCAACACCTCTACTAGGCTTATCCCCAAAAGAGATCAAATAAAAAGAAAAAAAGGACTCATATGATACAAGAATATTCACAGCAGTCATTTTTGTGACAACAAAGAACTAGAAACTAAGGGCATGCTGATGAATTGGAGGAAGACTGAACAAATTATGGTACAAGAATTTAATGAAATACTACTGTGTTACAAGAAATAATGAAGGAAATGGTTTTAGAGAAAACTTGAACAAATGTAAGAAATTAGGCAGAGAGATATGAGAAGAACCAAAAGAACAATTTATAAAATAATAACCTTATAACTTTACGCTGAGGCCTATGTACTGATTGGTGAGTCCTTGTCCAGAATCGTAATATCAAGAGAAGGCCCAACTCTGCTGCTTACTTCACTTTCAGCTCACACTCCAATCTGCTCTACCTCCACAATGGTTGCCTTGCTCCCTTGCTTACTTTCCTTCCCTCATCACCTCCTACTCTCCCCTTCCCTACTCCTCCTCATTCCAGCTCCCCTTTATGCCTTGTTTTTCCCTATTAAAATCTAAGACCCTTGAGATTAGTGCTTAACATTCTATCTATTTATCTATCTTAAGAACTTTGATCAACACAATAACCACCCAATGGTCAATCACAATTCCTGAGAACCCATGAAGAAGCAAGTCACCCATCTCTTAACAGAAAGTTGATGGTCTCAGGGTACAGAATGAAACACATTTTTTGGACAGGGTCAATGTGGGAATCAGTTTTGATTGACTGTGTTTATTTGTTACAATGGTTTTATAACAAAGAAAAAAGAGAGATAAAGGAAATAAGAGAAAAGAATAAAGAAAAATGATTTTGTTAATTTTTCAAATTAAATTTTTAACTATAAGAAATGAGAAGCAAGTAGACTTTAGAAAAACCTGGAAAGACTTGTACGGACTGATGCTAAGTGAAGTGAGCAGAACCAGGAGAACATTGTACACAGTAACAGCCTCGTTGTATGATGACTAAGTTTGATAGACTTAGCTCTTCTCAGCAATGCAAGGATCTAAGACATTTCCAAAAGTCTCATGATGGAAAATGCTATCCATGTCCAGATAAAAAACTATGGAGTTTGAATGCAGATCGGAGCATACTATTTGCTCTTTTTTTTCCCCTTTTGTTTTGCTTTGTTTCTTCTTTCATGTGGTTCCTCCTATTGGTTTTATTTCTTCTTTACAACATGACTAATGTGAAAATATGTTTAATAGGAATGTATATGTAGAGCCTATATCGGATTGCATGTCGCGTTGCGGAAGGAGGAGGGGAGGGAGGGCGAGAGAATTTAAAACTCAAAAGCTTATGGAAGCAAATGTTGAAAACTAAAAATAAATGAATTAATGAAAAATAAAATAAATTAAATTTTAAAAAAATAATTTAATCAATTTAGAATCAATGTAAAAACTCTTCCATCTAAAAGAGCCTTGGAAATGTCCTCCTGCCTAATGAAAAGCATATGGTAAAAATGTTTAAGAAAACCTCAATGGTTCATATTTAGAGTAAATATTTTTCAGAATAAGAAACTAAAAAAACTGTGCAGTAATATGTCTGATTTCCTATTAAAAAAGGCTAAAAAGCAGTTGCCATCTTAAAAATTTTTTTAAATCATTACTAATTGCAGAATTTTCAAAAATCATTATTGATGTCTTACTACAATATTTTATTAAAGGACTCTGAAATCTGACTAGTGCATCAAAAGCTCCAAAAGCTCCTACTGAGTTATAAATACATTGAGTCCAAACTTAGTGACAGGCTGTCATCTGAAGACTAACCTTACCAAATTCAGAGAGGATCATCACCAAAAGATTGGCTAGCAGATGATTCATTTTTCTAGCTGCAGTAGCTCACAAACACCACCTGCTAAGGTAGGGAAACTATGGTCTGCATCAGTTCTAATGATAAGTATTTCCCAACTTAAGACCAATCCTAGTAATATACACACAGAATCCATTAATAGATCCAGCTTCTCTGGCTCAAGAGACCTTTCAAAGCAGGCGCTCTACTGTCACAGTCCTCAAAAACTGACATGCTAAGAAAGCATTCAAGTAGAACTAAACTATAATGTCCTATATTCTTCAAGTATGTGATGATTTACTAAATACAATATAGCACTTTAGGTATTTTGGCCTACATTAAATATAAACAGACATCTACTGAAATGAAAGACAAGACAACACAGAATTAGCCTCAGAATTAGAAAAACTTATTCAAGTCATGCCTCTGACACATATTGGCTAAGTGACACTGGTCAAGTTATTTAACCTCTCAGAATCCCAGGCAACTTTGTAAAACTATAAGTTCCAGAGAAGATGTTGATCTGCATTAGTGGAAGGGAGGTTTTTCAGTTCCTCACAATAACAAAATAACAGCTGAGATATTCTGCTAATGCCCCTACAAAATCCACTGAAATATATAATTGTGCCAAATTTATAGACCTTGAACAATCTTTTATAAATTGAAGTAACCCCTACTTTGGATGCTGAAAATAATGAAATCAATACTGTATTAACATAAAAACATTAATATAATACAATTAAACATTGGGTCTTCATCTCATACTAAGTTCACAGTATGGGTATCTTAGATAAAATAGGTGCCAATCTCTTGGATTTGACATCATTTAGATCCCTAGTGACTAGAGGTGATAGCAGTAATTCCAAACAGAACTAATTTTGTTTGGTACATCTGCTCAAATGGATTTGGAATTTCTCTCCAAAGAGATTGAAAAGAACCATCCATACTTAGCCATCCTATGAGAATCTTATCTATGTCTTAAAATTCACCAGTGAGGGTCCACCCAACATGATGTATGTTTCCTCAATTTCTCCTGACGACTCAGAGGGACTAGTGGAGCAATCTGGCTCTCTACCTGTCATTCCTCACTTTTGCCACAGGACCCATCTTCTCTTTCTGCTATACAATTACTTGATGACATTTTCCACTCCTATTCTTTGGAGTTTCTCATTGTATATGTTGTAGCCTGTGCACACTCACCTTGCTCCTTTATATTCCTGTCTGTGTAATGTTAATCGTTAGTTGTTCAGAAAAATAACAGAAACAACCAAAATAATACTGTTCAACTAATAGTTGATAATAACCATCAGGCGAGGCATGAAACAGGGAGATATATGCTCACCAAAATATTTGCCACTAAGATGGAGGAAATTCAGCAGAGTCTAGGTTGAGGAGTGATTGTCAGTGAATCAGTGAGGTCTTCTAGATGTTCCTGAACGCGGACGACATCATATTGACCACAACATGCTCCAAGGCACTGTACTCTCCTGAAGCAGATCTCTAAGTACTCAAATTAATTTGGTCTTTACATACACACAGGGAAGACCACATGGATGAAGAATAACTATTGCCCAGATTTCAAAATGCATCTGATTGGATGCCCTGTAGAACTTGTCCAACACTATGTATATCTAGGACAAACAATAAGCTAGGGCTGAGTTGAAGAAGAGGTAGAGAGCAAATTGGATTGCTTGTAAGGAAACTACAAGTAGTTTTACTGCACCTAAGCTTCACATCACAGCAAAGGCCCATCTTTTCAATATAGACATTTTACTGGGGCTACTATATGACAGTGAGACCTAGAACATATGCTACTGACTAAATAATTGGTTTGCTTTGTTTAGAGTATTTATGGTTTGGGTTTTATCTTTGGTACTAATATATACTGTCTAATTTCAATGACTTGCAAAACAAGATTACTATATTGTTTCCTTGTTTCTAAGTATTAGAACTTCAATTTTTAAAATAAATCACACTTCACTAGTGAGGTACTTTTACTACTCGCTCTTAGTAATAAAGATTAAAACCTGAAAGAATGGCAAATATGGATGCATAAAAAAAAATACAGGATTTTGTATGATACACTTACTATTATTTTCTGAGTATACATCTCAGCTAATATTTAGTTTAATTAATTCAATAAACTTTAAGACCTTAGTGTGCACAGGTTAGATATGAGGAAGGGAATAGTGCAGGGGAGTGCTGGTACATACTTAAAAATAGGTGCTCAAAAAAAAAAAATACACAAGACACATTTCTAAGCTTAATCTGCATTATTAACATTTTCTTTATCACTTTCAAGTCTAGACAATGAACAAAATAAACCCCAATTTGTAGCATTTTCTGATTTCCAAGGTGTGTATGCTCACATTGAAAATTTAACAGTATAAATGCTCAGAATAAAAATTTAACAATCAGGTTAGCTTCTTCAAATTGGCTCTATCATACCCCTGGGTTGTGCAACAATAAAGATGGAAGTCATATTACAGTCAGTTAACCAATAAGCATTTATTCAGCTTCACCCATGTGTCAGAAATTGTGCTAAGTGTGAGAGATACAAAGAAAAGAAAAGAAAAAACGACAGCCTCTCCTCTCAGGAAGCTCACAGTCTATTAAACAACATGAGAACAGTTATGGACAAAAGAGACATATACAGTTTAAACTGATGATAACAGAAGAAAGATGCTAGCATTAAAGGGGATCAGGAAAGGCTTCTTGTAAAAGGTGGGATTTTAGCTAGGACTTGAAGTCAGGGAAGTCAGGAGACAGAAATAAGAAGAGAAAGCATTCAAGGAATAGGAGACTGTCAGTGAAAATACCAAGTTTGGAGACTGAGTGTCCTGTGAGAAGAAAAGAAAAGAAGTCAGTTGTCACTAGATCACAGAGCATATAGAATGTAAAGAGACTCAAAATGTAGGAGGGGGGAAAGTTACAAAGGGTTTTAGCAGAGGATTTAAAATTTTATCTTAGAGGTGATAGGAAATTAGTGGAGTTTGCTGAATGGGGAGTGAAGGAGTGTGGGACAGTAAGACTTATACTTTAGGAAGATTGATTTGACCGCTGAGTAGAGGATGGACTAGAAATAGGAAGAGAAATCTGAAGTAGGGAGATGAACCAGAAAGCAACTACAATAGTTCAGCTGTGAAGTAATGAATGCTTACACAAAATGGTAGTGGTGTCAGAGAAAAAGGTATGAGAGATATTGGGAAGGTAGAATCAGTAGACGTTGGCAACGTATTGGATATAGGGAGTTAGAGAAAGGGATCAGTAGAGGATGACACACCTAGGTTGTAAAGCTGGGTAACTTGGAAGATGGCAATATTGATAATAGTTGGAAAGTCAAGAAGATGGAAGGGTTTAGGGGAAAACATAATGAGTACAGCTTGGGACATCTTGACTTTAAAATGTCTACAAGACATACAGTTCAAGATGTCCAATAGGCAGCCAGGGATGCTAGACTGGAGGTCAAGAGAGAGGTTAGGAATGGATAAGCAGATCTAAGAATCATCAGCATAGAGATGATTTCAAGGAAGCTGATAAGACCACCAAGAAAAACAGTACAGAGAGAGAAGAGAAGAGAAGAAAAGAGAGCCCAGGGAAGAGCACTGGGAAATACCCATAGTTGGTGGGAGTACCTTGAAGATTCAATAAAGGAGACTGAGGAGTAGTCCAACAGGTACATGGAATTCTTATTACAAAGAGTTGGAGGGAAAATAAGAGCATTGGGTATAAACATTTTCCCTCAAAATTTGACTAGAGAGAAGAAAGAAGGGTAAAGTAGGTGTCATATTTTTAATATTTTTTTATGAAGTCATTAATTTGCTCTCCTCCTAGTATAGCTGGGCCAAGGACAGTTAGCTCATCTCTTTGCTGATGATGGATGCTATGTCAGGAAGCCTTACATTCCAATCTCCTATGGATCACTCACATGAACCAAAGTAATAGGGCAAGATACCAAAAGCTGAACTAAACAAAAACATTTACCCACAAGTAGTAAAAGCTTGTATAATGGATTATTGAGGGTATAAAGAATTACTGAGGGCCAAACTCTAGAATGGTCTGCTTCAAATTATTAATTTTAATGGATCTGTTATCTCATTGGGGTGGATATTTTCTCTGTGGGTATAGATAAACTGCCCCAATTTTTTTTTTCATCCTATGAAATTCTTGCCCAAGTATTTCCATAAATCTTTCATCTCCTCAAAATATGGAAGGATTTTCTTTGCTTCTTTTAGGATTTTTTCTAGGGGGTACTAATCAACATAAAGTCCTAGAGCTCACTGTTAAGGGAGAGATGGTGGCATATGTAAGCAAAATGGTTTCTTTTTAAAATAAATTTTATTAATATACTTTTATTTTTACATCACCTACATTTCCCAATGTAACTCCTTTCCTTTCCCAAAGTCATCTATTATAACAAAAATTTTCCAAGAAAAACCCCAACAAAAATAAATGTTTCTTGTAATTCTGAATGGCAACAGCATCTAAGGAGTGAGAGCTGACATCTAACATATTTAATCTAAGGAATCAAGGACCTTTACAATCAATACCTGCAGGGCTTTTTCCTTTTCTGTTTTTTTTTAACCAAGGTTTTAATATATCAGTTTTCTTTACTAATTTTCAAATGCATATGAACAATTGAAGCAAACTATAAAGTCTTCAAAGTAACATATTACAAGTATAAGAATCCTTTATTTTCAACTAGCATCAAGCATTTTGCAAGAGTATGGAAAATAATTAAATTACAGGACATCAATGCCAATATTTTTTAATTGTAGTTAAGTAATATAACAATATCAAAATTTATTTTAATTATTCCTCATTACATCAACATTAGGCAAACCAATAAACTTTCATTCACTAAAACAATGCTTAACCACAACATTATTGGCTGAGGAAACAATCTTATTTTAAATAAAGTCCTACAGGATGCTATAACTTACATATGTTATAAGCAACATGTATATACAAATAAATTAAAGAACAAAATAAGTATCTTATATGTGTGCACAACATTTATTTTTGAGAAATATACATACATTCTAACACTCAAAAGCCTTTGGTTTTAAACTATGCTCTCTATCAAATGATTTATATCAGTGATCAAAACATGAATATAGTCTATTTTTTTAGGAAAGATAATTTCTGGAAAACAACAGAAATAAATACACTGAATTAAGGCAGAAAATGTAGTGAATAATGGTACAAAAACATAGAGAAGAGCTAAGAAATAGCCATTAATAAATACAAACTACTAAGTTGCCAGACTGAGACATTAAAATATAATATTGGAATTCCTTTCAGTAACAATAATATGTAAACCCAAGTTGTGTAAGAAATTCAAGATAATTAAATTAACTCTGTGCCACTTTTTAAAAAGAGAATAAATATCATTTCTAAAACCCCTTTCCTTTTTACTTACAATGGCACGACCATTCTCGTTCAGGCTATCATCACTTCATAAGGACTACAGCAATTGTCTCCCATCTCTGGTCATTCTGCTGTCTAATTCTTTACTAGAGTAACTAGATACTTGAAGATAATCAACAACCTCCCCCCAAGTCTTCACTTTTTAGGCTAAACATTCCCAATTTTTTTGACTGATCCACAAAAGATATGAACTTAATATACTCAGTTATCTGATTTGCTCTCTACAAACACCTGAATCTCCTATTGAGATGCTTTCTGCATGTCCTTGACAATAGTGGAGAACACCACCAGTGTTTTAAGGGTATTTGCCAACCTTGACTGTCCACTGGAATCACAGTGTTAGAAAGCCACAACACTGTAGTGTAAAAAATTCTGGATTTAAAATCAGGTAACCTGGAATTGAACTCCACGCTAGGCTCCTTACTGCCAGGCCGACCTTGCCTTTGTATTCCTAGTTAGCAGTGTCTTAGACAATAATGCTCCGTTAATGTTTGCTGAAAGGGCAGCTAGGTGGCGCAATGGATAGAGTGCCAGGCCTGGAGTTACAAAGATTCATTTTCATCTTCCTGCGTTCAAATCTGGCCTGACACTTAGTAGCTGTGGGACCCTGGGCAAGTCATCTAACCCTATTTGCTTCAATTCCTCATCTGTAAAATGAGCTGGAGAAAAAAAATGACAAACCACTCCAGGTACTTTGCCAGGAAAACCCCAAATGGGGTCATGAAGAATCAGACACAACTGAAACGACTCAACAACAACGTTTGTTAAAATGAAGAAATAAAGTCATATAATTGTCATATCACATTTCTATAGCACTTTGAGGTTTACAAAGTACTTACTCTACTCAAAGTCTGTGAGATAGATAGTACAAAGATTGTTATCTCAATTTTACTGGTGAGAAAACTGAGTCTTGAGAAGTTAAGTGACTCAGAGTCATATAGCTAGGAAGTAACAGAGTAAAGACTGGAACCTAAGTTTTCTGACTCTCAAGACATTACAAAAGATAATTAAGAGAAATCCAATTAACTAAAAAGATGCAAAGAAGAGATATAAGAGAGAGAAAATTTATTTGATAAATAGAATAATCAGATGGAGCAAAGAACAATGCAAAGATGCACCTCAACCTCCCTGATCTCAATTTCTTCCTTTGGAAAGTGAAAAGGTTAGACTAGATGGTCTCAAAAATTCTATGATTCTATCACTTAGTCACTAACTAGCCATGTGATATCTTTAGATCCTTCCATATCCTATGAACATCACCAATAATAATCTTTGAATTTTTAAGTGATTCAAAATGTAAAATAAAGTCAAGCAATGATGAAAAAACTTACATTGTCTAAGCTTAATTATTTATGCCCTCATTTAATTATATAGCTAAGACAAAACTTGAGAGGGACAAAGTTATCTACCAGTCTACAAATATGTGGGCTGACAATGAAATCTGAAATTAATTTTAAACACTCTGTTAAGTCATATAAGCACTACATTAGAAACAGGAAAATTGAAATATGAAGATTGAAATTTTATTATCAATGCAATGTTCTTCCCTCTATAAATATAGTATGCAAAAATTTGACTTTAACATGTCACTTCATTTCTTAAAAATATCACATACAACAAATTGAAATTAATCTGTTTCTTCACTTTAGTCAAATAAAATACCATTTGAGCATTTTTATTTATTTCTCTCATTCTCACTAATTGTACCTTCTTTTATATGTCATCTCTATGCCTAGAATATCCCTTACTTTTAAATCCATCATGATTATTTGGTCAAAATCCAATATAAAACTTACATCTTCCATTTGAAACTTAATCTATTACAGGAAATCTACTCTACCTAATTATATGAAGTAAAATGATTGCATTTACACTCAAAGTATCACTAACACCACCATTTCGCCTTTCATATTCTTAAAAAATAAAAAATAGTTGAGTACAGTATATTGTCTATTAATTTTTTTCTATTGAGTCTAATATTTCAGAAAACTGATTAAAATTCTATGACCTCAACATACATTTATCTTATTATATAACCCAATTCAATTGAACAAGCATTTATTAAAAGCCTACTATGATACAAAGCAGAGTGCTAGGCATGGGGGAAAATCCCAAAACACATCTTGATTTCAAGGTGCTTACATTCTATTGAGGGAAAAAAATTATAGAGATAAACAGAAGGTCATTTCAGCAGGGATGAAGCACTAATAACTGGAAAGATTAGGAAAGATTTCTTGTAGAAGGTAATAAACTTTATAAAAGCTAGAGACTCTAAGACACAAAGATAAAGTGGAATTACATTCCAAGTTGGGGGAAGAAAAAGGTGACTATCTGTGTAAGCTTACAGAGATGGGGAATGGAATGCTTATTTTGGAAAACAGCTAGCAGGCCAGGTTAGCTATAAAGTAGCGTGCGATGAATATCCATGATCTGGGGAGCAATGGCCACACACCAAAGGGCTTACGATTAACTAAGCAAGAAAGTGGAAAGATGGGCTACAACCAACCTTTGCCACAACAGCCAACTGTAGGACTTGTCATCAATACAAGCACACCGACTTTTTTCCCCTCTAACCCTTTTCTCCCTGTGCAAGCTCTCAATCTCCCAGGTTCTCAGCTCAGCATGACTCTGGGACAGTGACTGTGATTAAGAGTTATTATAAGGGGAGGGCATTTTCATTTTGAGTGGGACTGTAGGAGTACTACAGGAAAATAGATGGTTTGTGAGAGATTACAGATCTAATTATATTATCATTCCCACAAAATTTACCTTTCTTTCAAGATAAACTATTACTGTCAAGAGTATCACCATTCTTCCAGTCACCACAGTTCAAAATCTCACTATCATCCATGATTTCCCACTCTTCCTTATACCATATATACATATATATGTATATATATACATATATATATGTGTGTGTATATATCTATATATATATATGTATAAAATCAGTTGCCAAATCTTGGTTCCTACCTCATATCACTCCTCTCTGTTGCCTTTTCTTTATTTATACTGCCATCACCTCAGTTCAAGATCTTATATTTCCTTTCTGAACCACTGCAATAGCCTCATATTTGGTTTCCCTGTTTTAAGTCTCACTTGCTTTTTAATTCATTATCCACAGAGATACAAAAATGATTTTCCTAAAATACAGGTCTGACCAAGTCACTACCCCACCCAATAAGCATCAGTGCTACCTGACTGACTTTAGGACCAAAAATTATTTTATTTTTATTTCATCCTTTTAAAATTTCTATTTTCTTGCCTAAGTTTTATAAGGCATGTGAGTACTGGTATAATACAATACATACATAATTTATAAATAAACTTAGACATATGAGCTCAAAAATTTTTTATTGATGAGTGAGAAATCAAAAAAGTTTGGAGACAGTCAGTTCTATACAAGGGGTGATAAAAGTCTGAATAAGAGTCATGGCCAAGTGAATGGCAAGAAGGGAATGAATATGAAAGAGTTAAGCAAGTAGCTTAGTTTGGAGGAGAGATGGGTTTAGGAGACTGCTTCATTTTGGATATGTTGAGTTTGAGATAGCAATGGTACATGGAGGTAATGATGTGCAGTAGGTCTTGGAAAAAAAGGATGGAAGCTTACAAGAACAACAGGGATGGACAGATTGATTTTAGAGTCACCTATACAGAGATGAAAATTTAACCCATAGCAGCTAATGAGACTACCAAGAAAGAGTGGGTAGGCTGAGAGTAGAAGAGGATCTAAGCATAATTTAAAACAGTGTCATCCTGTTGTCATTTCAAGGTTGCTCAACAAAATAAGAGAAAAAAAGACTAGCATGCTGAGAATGTGTTAAAAGGACTTATTCACAAGACTAGTTACCTTATTATTTTTAACTTAAGTGTCAAATACACTTAAAATTCTAAGTAAACACAAATCCTTTATGAAGCCAAAGTTCAAATTCCAACACTGTGGTTGAATAAATCAAAAGAAAAAAAATTTCCAAAATATACAATGTATTTTTTAATATATCACTTTAAAAATAGCATTTGATAGAAAAAATATAGTCAAAATAATTTAACATACAGGAATAAAAGCCTCCAAAAACATGGGTTAGCATAGAAACATCAAATAATATATTCTATTCTGAATGTCCCTTTTTGGAAACAAGCAAAAAAGGGGATAGGAGACAGAAAACAATATAGATGTATATTTAGAAGGCAAGGGAAAATGTCTTAAGCAAACCAATTTATTTAAATAAGAATTTATTATTAATAAAAAGTTAGAGATCTTGGAGTTGTACCTCTAACCTCGAAAAACAGTATCACATGCATTCTAAACCTATAAATTGCTATCTTGGCTAAATTTCACATTAATTGTTATGAATATCTCCCTTAAAGGTTTAAAATATTGACTTTTCCATAATATTTAAAAACAAATGCACTTTATTGGATTCCTAGATACCATATATGATAAAATTTAGTTATGATTAAATTTCATGCTAAATATGAAAGGACTGTCCAAATTCCTATTTTGTAGTAGACTTTTATTTATTGTGTTGATTTTTAATAGGCAATCAAGTAGGGGTTTGAAATTAATTTCTTTAAAAGGGATTTATTATTAAAATGATACTATAGCTATTATAAAAAGATTTTATGTTTAGACAAAGGCTAGCCATTTTCTTAAAATGTCTGGACAACTTTTATAGTTGTGCATTTGAATCATCTTTTGAAGGTGTTTGAAAATATTATGAAGAAATACTTCTACAAATAATCTTGGATTTTAGCACTTTATAGAGATGTTACATGACTTAATCAAATGCTCAGTAAACATCACTATTAACTCCAATTTTTATTTTTCTTTTTACCACAAGCTCTTGATATAAATTTGGTTAGGTCAATATCAGCAAACAGCTCAACACAATTAAGAAAACATTTATTAAGCACCTACATACACACATACATATATGTGTATATATATGTATGTGTGTGGGATGGGGTAATATACACAAACACTTGGCACTATTTTTTAACTTAATCAATTTCTCAACATGTTAATGGAAGAAAATGCCACCTTGTTCTATCTTATTAAAATCATGATAAATAATTTTTGCAAAGCCACCCATGTGTAAAGTCAGGAATGAATGGGGTAGCTTTTTTCTACACAAAGATTTTCTAAGAATAGTGCACCTAAAAGGAAGAGAAACAAAACATAAAACTTCATGAATACTGCTTGTAGTTCCATATCAAACCACCTCTTTATGTTTTCAGGAAAAAAAGTGCTATTCCTTAGCAATCCTCTTTAGAAGCTTTATCTTCAAATAAAAAGGACAACTGTGTAAGTGTGTAAGTACATGAGCAAAAATGAATTTCTAAGAGTTTAACACTATAGTCTTAGATTGTGACTCACCTGGAGGTAAGAATTTTAGTTGGTTATTAGCTAATCGAAGGTGACGTAAGGATCTTAGACGACCAATTTCTGGGCAGACAATTTCCAAGGCATTGTCACTCAGATCCAGACACTGGAGCTTTACAAGGGAACCAATGGCTTAAATGATACAAAACCAATAAAAAATGAATTTTAACCACATTCAGACCTTAATGGGATTATTCTATCAAAAATATTTTGGTATTAACATCTATGTCTGAGTTGATTGTGAGACAGTAAAACCATAGATATAACAGAATATTACAGAAGTGAACACTCACAAACTCAAAATATAACCCAAAGAGAAGAAATAAAAATTAGAAATGTAAAAATTCAGACACAAAAACATACAAAAGGTCATTTTTTTTTCTGAGATATTGCTTTTATTTGTACTTGGGATTTAATTTGGACTAAACTACATTTTTAAGTCTAAAACAAATGAGGAAACTTTAGGGTTAAAAGCCACCAAATATAACCAAAGTATTAAGTAATAATTGGCATTGGGAGAGATTGGAACTCAGGATCAAGGTTTACTAATAAAAATGCTATTTAGCTTTTTCTTCTCATGTAATTAGTTAGGAAACTTACAGCACTTACGTGTATCTGAAATTTTAATAGAAAGGTAATAAACTTAGTCCACATGACAATGAAAAAAATGTATTAAGAAAAGCTACAGTAAACTCCTTTGCAGGTTCTTGCAGTAAGCTTCTTCTGAAAACAACAACAAAAACTACTTTACAAAGCAAAATCAATGCTAGTTTGTATACACTACAAAACTGCAAAGGAACTTACCTTCAGGTACAACAACTATATTATTTGAATGAAGGTACCTAGGCAAAAAGAGAAAGCAAAATTATAGCAGGTTCTCTCTAGTATTTTATTAGATTGGCAGAATTTAGAAGCTTATTAAATAGGCAGAGATCAGGAGTCTTATTATATGAGCTGTATCAGATCATAACCAACTATGATAAAACATGGAATCTACCATTGAATCTATTTTCACATTCCATTCAGACTATGGTACCAAGAACCCAAATGTTTCTAGTAGGTTGTAGCTATTGCTGATCACATTAAAAATCATTCACAAACACAACAATTATTTGCTCTAATAGCAACTCTTTAACTTATGAGTATACGAAAGATCTTTTATAAAAATGAGGAACTTATGGAATGGATAAATTGAGGGGGAAGGAAGGAGTGATTCTTCATTTTATACCAGAATTCATCAAATGGTTTAGTTCCCCTACTCACAAAAAATGATCAGTTCACAAAAACTGTATTTACATAAAATTTTCAGGGACACACCTATGCATAAAACTAAGGACAAAAATTTAATATATACCTTTTAATTTGTGATGAAATCATAGAGTAACCACAGAATATATTGTTCAAGGACGTCCATTATGTCTAAGCAGTTGCGAGATGTGGATCAAAAATAAAAAAAGTAAAATTTATGTCTGATTTATAGCACCCTCAGAAATATTAAGCCACTCCAGAATATAATTTTCTCTCTCTGAAATAAGCTTTAATAAACAAGGAACTAAATCCTTATTTTCTAAAATTTA
The DNA here is from genome assembly GCF_900497805.2 of Vombatus ursinus. NCBI lineage: Eukaryota > Metazoa > Chordata > Mammalia > Diprotodontia > Vombatidae > Vombatus > Vombatus ursinus. The sequence goes on along the minus strand of NW_020948983.1, from coordinate 42,815,864 downwards.
AATATGTTGACAAGTCCAGGCAGCTCTAAGCACAGAAATAATTTTACAGCTAAGTATCTTTAGCACACTCTGGTGGTGAATAAACACAACTACAATCATTTGAACATCATGTAACCTTTCTTACAAGGTTATTTAATAACTGATAATTATAAAATAAATTACTATAAGATAGACTATCTACAGCATTGATTTAAAACATAAACTAATTTTGGTCAACTATGTGGTCAACATTTACATAGTTTTGTTTCTACTACTTTTCTTTTTTTTTAAATATACCAATAATAATTTATATCTTCCCAGCAGCTACTAGAAAACATGCCTATTTTCAGTCTAATTGTATTACTGTAATTTCTTCTTAATTTTCACAAGGACTAAAAGAATTTTGATTTCCTTTGGAGATAAAGGAGAAAAGTGTCCATATGGGGACTAACAAGCAAAAATGCAGACAGGAATTTGTGTTAAGTCCTAGGGCGCTGTTTGAAGCACAGCCTAAATTGAATTATGCCAGAGCACATAGCTGAGCGACAGTGGCAAAATTTGAGCCTAGGCCTTACCTGAAAACCTAATGCCATATTCACTATGTGAAAATGCCTCTTTCCAAATGCATTTATTTTTTCCCCAAATAATGCCTGTCACACCTAACAATTTTTTTTCTACTTTTGGGGGGGGGGCTAGGCAATAGGGTTAAGTGACTTGCCCAGGGTCACACAGCTAGTAAGTGTTATGTGTCTGAGGCCGGATTTGAACTCGGGTCCTCCTGAATACAGGGCTGGTGCTCTATCCAGTAGGCCACCTAGCTGCCCCTCACACCTAACAATTTAAGTGAAAGAAAAACTGAACTTTTAGGAAACTACTGTCCAGTTAATTAATAAAATCATACTGGACTGCCAAGTTTCTAGTTCCAAAATAACTTAAACAAAGGTATATTTCTAGCATGTACTTTTTTTGGTGTGTGCTCAACATTTTCCACCTTTTATTACACTCCAAACATTAATTCTAGGCAGGATTTCCTGCCTCTTATCAAACAAAACTGGACATTCTTTGTGCCAAAGGACGAAATACAAGTGAAATGTACATATACAGTAATGTTTCATTAGCACAAAAGCCAAGATACCTAATTGAAAAATGGGGAGCATAAGAGCAGTTTTATGCAGTCAACAAAACTGTTGGCTATTTTCACGTCTATTTTGTTTACTCAAGGCCTATCCAAAAGTATATATCTCAAAATATCCATATCTTCTCCATTCAACTTCAGCCACAAATAGAGATTATATGACCTTGCCATCATCTACAAGTGTTTAACTTCTTTATTTATGAATTCCATAATTCCTTTATTTGTTCACTTTTTTTTATCATTCCAACTTTCCCTATGTCTTACAATCCTCTAATCCTGTTCTTCATCCTAGTGATAACTTCCATTCCCTCTACCTCTCAGTTCTTTCCTACACTGACTACACTATTCTTCCTCCCCTAGCTCAACACCTTGATTAATTTACTCAACTCTACACTATCCTCCATCCTAGATTCCACTGTTTTATCACCTATCACATTTCGACCACCCCTATCCTGGATTACCCCCACTAACCTGTCAACTTTTCTCCTATTTGCATCCTTTCAAACAGAGCTGGAGGAAGTTGTGAAATGTACAGATTTATGTTCTATGATCTCACGTGGGCTCTCACTGCAGCTGGGTAAACATTCTATTCCTCCCTAACAGATTTGCTTTTCCATTCTCCACAATGGCTGTTCCAAACTTCTTTCCTCAAACATCCTACAGCACTGCCCCTTCCCCACAGCCTCAATGCCAAAGACCTTCCTCATATGTCATTGAAAGAATTAAGGCCAAAAAAAAAAAAGAATTGAGGCCATTCATTGAGAGCTCCCTCTTCTCCCCTCTTCCTTGTCTCTACATATTCCTTTACTATTTCCTCCTTTCTGATCTCATCCCTTCCTGACTCTGAAGCAAATTGCCCCACTATTACCCTTATTATCTCTCATCTTCTCCTTATCTAATACTTCCTTCCTTGATGCCTACAAATAACAGCACTGCCATTCTCAAAAAAAATCTTCACTTGATTACACAATTTCCACTAGGTATCTTTCCATATCTCTCCTCACCTTCATTACTAAACTTAAGAAAATCATTACAATTGGTGCCTCCACTTCATTTTCTCTCACTCATTTCTAAACCCTCGGCAACATAGTTTCCTACTTATCATTCAACTGAAGCTTCCCACTCCCAAGTTACCAATGATCTCTTCAATGCCAAAACTAACAGCCTTCTTGACCTCGCTGCAACATGTGATACTGTAGATCATCTCTTTATGGATACTTTTTGCTCTTCTGGTTTTGGGGATACTCTTGGTTCTCCTGCTACCTATCTGATCATTTCTCAGTCTCCTTTACTGGCTCTTTATTTATATTATACTCTTTAATCATGGGTAACCACCAAGACTCTATCTATCCTAGGCCCGTTTTTCCTTTCACTCTATACTATCACTCTTAGGGATTTTATCAGCTCCCACGGTTTCAATTACTATTTCGATGCAGAGGACTCATATCTCTATCTCTAGCACATAATCTCTCTCCTGAGTTACAGTCATGAATCTCTAACTGCTTCTTAGATTTCTTGAACTGGATGTCTCATAGGCATTTCAAACTCAACATGTTATAAACATAACTCATTATCTCCTCTCCCCCTTTTCCAAACTATCCTATTACCAATGAAAGCATCACCATCCTACCAGTCACCCAGGCTGGCATCCTTGGTATTCTCAAGGTTTGAGAATCTTAAGTTCTTAAGGATTCCTTGATACACCATGTCTTATGGTCATCTTTTCTCCACTCACCCAACCCTTGCTTAGACTATTATCTCTCACTTGGATTATTACAATAGTCTTCTGCTTGATCTCTCTGCCTTAAGTCTCTTATCACTCCAATCTATCCTCCTCTACTAAGCTGCCAAGGTAATTTTTCTAAAAGGTTATTATGAACACATCAGTCCTCTGCTCAAGGAGCTCTAGTGACTCCTATCACCTCTAGGATCTAGGATCAAATACGAAGTCCTATTTGGCATTTAAAGCTCTTTATAACCTGGCCTCTTCTTTTTTTTGAGTCTAAACTCAATTTTTTCTTATATATTTTTAGTTCCATATTCTTTCTTACCCTCTCCCTTCTCCCACTCACAGAGAAGGCAAGAAAAACTAAACTCATTACATATATACATGTATATATATATATATACACACACATATATATATATAGTTACACATTAGCCATGTTAAGAAAAAAAAGCAAGAAAAAGAAATAAAGAGAAAAAATGCCCTGCAATCTGCACTCAGTCCCTCAGCTTTCTATTTGGAGGCAGACAGCATATTTTACCATAAGTCTTCTGGAATCGTGGTTAATCACTCTGTTGATCAGAGTTCCTAAGTCTTTCAGAGTTGATTTTATTTACAATACTGTTATTACTGTATAATTGTTCTCCTGGTTCTGCTCATTTCACTTTGCATCAGTACTTCCCAGGTTTTTCTGAAACCATCCCATTTATCATTTCTTACAGCACCAGAGTATTTCATCACATTCATATACCATAACTTGTTCCCAGTTGATAGACATCCCCTCAGGTACCAATTCTTTGTCACCACAAAAAGAGCTGCTATAAATATTTTCATACACATAGGTCCCTTCCCTCAGTTTTTGATCTCCTTGAGGTACAGACCTAGTAATGGTATCAGTGAGTCAAAGGGTATACACAGTTTAATAGCTTTTTGGGTATTGTTACAGATTGCTTCCCAGAATGAATGAACTAGTTCACAGCTCTACTGATAGCTCATTAGTTTTTCACTATTTTCCAAAATTTCCTCCAGCATTTGCCATTTTCCTTTTTGTCATCTTAACCAATCTACTTGGTATGAGGTTGTAATTCAGAGCTGTTTTCATTTGCATTTCTCTAATTATTAATGATTTAGAACATTTTTACATGTGGCTATTGATAGCTTTGGTTTCTTCTTCTGAAAACTGCCTATTTCATATCCTTTGACCATTTATCAATTGGGGAATGGCTTTCATTCCTGTAAATTTGACTCAGCTCCCTAAACATTTTAGAAATGAGACTTTTACATCCACATCCAAAGAAAGAACTATGGAGTTTGAATGCAGATCGAAGCATATTTGCTACTTTTTCTTCTGTTTTGTTTTGTTTCCTCTTTCTTGTGGTTCTTCCTATTGGTTCTAATTTTTCCTTATGACATGACTAATGTGAAAATATGTTTAACAAATATATATGTGTGTACATATACATATAATATGTACACACACACACACACACACACACACACACAGCCTATATCAGACTGTCTTGGGGAGGCAGGAGAGGGAGGGGGAGAAAAATTTAAAACTCAAAAGCTTATGGAAGTGATTGTTGATAAATCAAAATAAATTAATAAAAAAAATTGGAAATTGAGGGGACGTCCATCAACAGAGGAATGGCTGAACAAACTGTAGTATATGATTGTGATGGAGTGCTATTGTTCTATAAGAAATGATGAGCAGGATGCTTTCAGAAAAACCTGGAAAGACTTACATGAACTCAGCAGAACCAGGAAAATATTGTACACAGTAACAGCCATATTGTATAATGATCCACTGTGAATGACTTGACTATTCTCAGCAATACAATGATCCACGACAATTCCAAAGAACTTATGAAAAATGTTATGCATCTCCAGAGAAAGAACTGATGGAGTCTGAATACAGATCAAAACATAGTTAAAAAAAAGAGAGAGAAATGAGACCTTTATCAAAGAAACTTGCTGCAAAAATTTCCCCCTAGTTTCCTGCTTTTCTTTATATTTTGCATTGATTTTATTTGTGCAAAAACTTTTTAATTTCATGTAATCAAAGTTATCCATTTTACTTCCCATGAACTTCTCTATTTCTTGTCTGGATATGAACTCTTCTCCTATCCATAGATCTGACAGGTAATTTCCTCCATGTTCCAATAATTAGTTTATGATATCACCCTTTATCAAGTACCTATTTTGAATTTATCTTGGTCTACAGTGTGAGATCTTAGTCTATTCCTAGTTTCAACCAGACTACTTTCCAATTTTCCCAACAGTTTTTGTCAAATAGTGAGTTTTTGACCCCATAGATGGGGTCTTTAGATTTATTAAACTCTAGGTTACTGTGCTTATTTGCTTCTTTATATTGTGTACTAATCTGTTCCACTGATTAATCTCTCTTTTTCTCAGTACCAAATTGTTTTGACAAATACAGTTTTGTAGTACAGTTTGAGATTTGGTACTGATAGACTCCCTTCCTTATTTTTTTTTATTACTTTCCTACATATTTTTGATCTTTTATTTCTCTAGATGAATTTTGTAATTTTTTCTAACTCTATAAAGTAATTCTTCGGTAGTTTGATTGGTATATGACACTGAATAAGTAAATTAATTTAGCTGATATTGTCATTTTTCTTATATTTGCTTGGCCTACAATGAACATTTCTCTATTCACATTTGTCTTCATTTGAGTAAACAGTGCTTTGTAATTGTGTTCATATAATAATACGACCTCATCTTACTTTCCCAGCCTTCTTAGATATTATTCCCCTCCATGCATTCCATATTCTAGCTACACTGGCCCATTTGCAGTTCACGGCACAAAACAATCTATCTCCCGTCTCTGTACCTTTATACTTGTTATCTTCCATGCCTGGAATGCTCTTCCCCCTCATCTCTATCTCTTAATTTCCCTAAATTCTTTTAAGACTTAACTCAAGTCCCACCTTCTGCAAAAAGTCTTTCCCAACTCTCATAGTTGCTAATGCCTTCTTTCAGATTATCTTCATCTGCTCTGCACATTTCTTTTATATCCTAATAATTGACATTTTATCTCCATTATTGCGATATATGTTCCTAGAGGGTTGGTACTGTTATTTTGCCTTTTGTTGTATCCCCAGTTTGGCTAATTGTAAATGTTTAATAAACACTTGTTGATGAATTATGAGTTAAGACAAATAAAACTTACATAATAAATGAAATTAAAAGTACATTTTAAATATATTAGATTGTTAGTATGATCCCTCATTTGAAAAAGTATCATTAAGACTTTGAATTATGAGAATTATAAGCTGAAGAAACATTTCCAACGTCTCAGAGAAAGAGTTGTTTTTTAGCTCTTCTTTTAACCAAACATTAGTATACATCATGGCCAATAAGAAATTTTTAAAATCCTATAAAAACAGAACACTGATCTGACAAACAAGATACCAGAGAAAGTAGCTCTCAAAATAACTCTCTCATCCCATAACTTCAAAACCATATGAAATGCTCCAAATATATAGTAATTAAAAACTGTACCAAGAAGAAGAGAGAAATGTCTTCATACAGTGTAAAGCCTTCTCACACACCAGCAGAGGGCTGAGCTATATGAAAAACCCACTTACCCTAACCATCTGCCATTGTTCATTCCAAGACCAGCCTGAACAACCTGATAGACTCTGGTTGTGGTAGCTTCTACTCTGTTCCCCACTCCTCTCAATTCCCCCTTATACCCCGCAACAGAGAGAGGACAATGAATTTGTTCAGCCAAAAGAGTGGTCATTTATGGAAGAGGTGAGAGAGGCCTTGAAAAGCAGAGGTGACAAAGGAAAAATGCAAACCCAATTATGGTGTTTTCTCCCTAGAGTTTCCACCCAGCAAGGAGCCACAGCAAAACTAGGTGGTACAGTGGACAGAAAGCTGGATCTGGAGTTAGGAAGACAAAAGTTCAAATCTAGCCTCAGGCACTTACTAGTTGTGTGACCGTGGGAAAGTTACTGTCTGTCTCAGTTTCCTCACCTATAAAATGGTGATAATACAATGGCAACTACCTTCCAGGGTTGTTGTGAGGATCAAATGAGATATTTATTAAGCAATTAGCACAGTGCCTGGCACATAGTAGGTGTTTAATAAATGCTTGTTTCCTTCCTTCCTCCTCCTCAACTCCCAACTCAAGAATGTCATGAAAGCTGTAAGGCCTTTACGGCGTGGACAGAAGAAAGCGTAAGATAGAGCAGAAAGGAGAGGAGGACAAATAGTTCCAAGGCCTTATTCAATGGACTGATTAGAAGAGACGGATGGAAGCAGCAAGAAAAATGGAAAAAGACTAAACATAAACAGAAAAAAAAAAACACAAGGATTTTATTTTTTGAAAAGCAATTTCATTGTTGTAGGGAACTCCAATAAGAAACTTCCTCCATCAAAGCAGATCAACGCCACTGCTGCAACATATTGTCTTTGGAAAGTCACCTCAGATATTGAGAGGGTAAGTTAGTTGCTCAAGGTCATACAGTCAGTATGTGTGGGCCTTGAACCTAGATCTTCCAGCTCTCTATCTATTATGCCATTTTGCCTCTTTAGAAATAAGGTCAGAAAAGAAGAAATGACCCTACCCCCGTTTTTAAACTTAAAAGCTAGAAGTCCTTAGATAAACCAGCAGTGAGACTCATCATAGGGAAAAATGAATAAAAAACTCATGTGAAAACATAATGAATAAAATACTATGCTGTGATGGAAAGCAATCCGAAAACCCCAGTGAAAAAGCAGGCAAGACAATGAATTTTATCTAGAAGCAAAGGAAAATAATCTCACATTTCCAACTGCCTTTCAGATATTTCAAACTAGATGTCCAGTAGGTATCTTAAACTAAACATAGCCAAACCAGAACTCATTATCTTTCCCCCACACCCTACTCCTGTTACCCTGTTACAGTAAAGGACAACAACATCCTCCCAATCCCTAAGGCTCACAACAGAGGAGTCATCCTTGACTCCTCACTATCTCTTACACTCCCCCATATCCAAGCTGTTGCCAGTGCCTGCTGACTTCACTTCTGCAACATCTCTTGAATTCTCCCCCTTCTCTCTGGCACTGCCATCACTCTAATACAGACCCTCATCACCTTATTACTGGACTACTGCAACAGCCTGTTGGTGGGTCTGCCTGCCTCCACTACCCCTTCTCCAATTCATTCTCCATTCAGCCACCTAAGTAAAATGTAGGTGTGACCATGTCATTCCCCTAGTCAATAAAATCCAGTAGCTCCCTATTGCCTCCAAATGCTCTGGCATTCAAAGTCCTTCATAATTTAGCCTCCTCCTACCTTTTCATTCTTCTTACACCTTGCTCCCCACCAGATTCTTTCTGCTCCAGTGACACTGGCCCCTTGGTTATTCTATAAACAGGATACTCCATCTCTTGGCTCTGGGAATTTTTTCTGAATGTACCCGATGCCTGGAATACTACCTTTTCTCAACCCTACCAACTGACTTCTCTTGCTTCCTCTAAGTCCCAAATAAAATCTCATCCTTTACAGGAAGCCTATCCCAACCTCTTCAAATTCTAGTGCTTTCTCTGTTTTAATTATTTCCTGTTTATCTAGTATATAGCTTGCTTTGCATATATATATATATATATTTATATTTTTTTCCATATTGTCTCTCCCATTAGATTATAAGCTCCTTGTGGGCAGGGACTGTCTTTTGTCTCTATATCCTCAGCATTTAGCACAGTGACTGACACATAGTAAGTATTTAATAAATGTTTATTGATTGATTAAATGTGTAACCTGGCAGTTTTCAGAAGAAATCAAAGCTATCAATAGTCACATGGAAAAATGCTCTAAATCACTACAGATTAGAGAAATGCAAATTAAAACAACTCTGAGATATCATGTCACACCTATCAGACTAACATGATAGAAAAGGAAAATGACAGTTCTGGAGGGAATGTGGAAAAATTGGTACACAAATGCACTATTGGTAGAGTTGTGAACTGGTCCAACCATTCTGGAAAACAATTTGGAACTATGTCCAAAGGGCAATAAAACTGTGCATGCCCTATGACCCAGCAATACCACTACTGGATCGGTATTCCAAAGAGATCAAAGAAAAGGGAAAAGGACCTATTCGTACAAAAAATATTTATAGCAGCTCTTTTTGTGATAGCAAAGAATTGGAAATTGAGGGGATATCCACCACTTGGGAGATGGCTGAACAAGCTGTGGCATCAATTGGGATGGAACACTACTGTGCTATAAGAAATGATGTGAAAAAAATAAAATAAAATAAAAGTGAGGCAGCTAGGTGGCGCAGTGGATAGAACACCGGCCCTGGATTCAGGAGAACCTGAGTTCAAATCCGGCCTTAGACATATAACACTTACTAGCTGTGTGACCCTGGGCAAGTCACTTAACCCCCACTGCCTAACCAAAAAAAAAAAATAAAATAAAATAAAAAGAAATGATGTGGAAGATTGTTTCAGAAAAACCTGGTTAGATTTATATGAACACGTAAAATGAGCAGAATCAGAACAACATTATATGCAATAACAACAATATTATAACAATGATCAATTGTAAAAGACTTAGCTCCTTTGATCAAGACAATGATTAAAGACAATTCCAAAAGACCCATGATGAAAAATGCAGTCAACCTCCAGAAACTTTGATTACAGATTGAAGCATGTTTTTTAAAATTTTATTTTTAATCTGTGTTTTTATTTGTAACATGGCTAATATGGAAAGATGTTTTGCATGACCTCACATGTAAAACAGAAAGAAAACTGCTTGCATTCTCAAGAAGGGAGGAGAACTGAGAGGGAGGGAGAGAATTTGGAACTCGAAATTTAAAAAAAAATGATTGTTAAAAATTTTTTACATGTAATTGGGAAATATTTAACAAAATAAAAAGAATTTTTTAAAAAAAAATGTGGGGGCAGCTAGGTGGTGCAATGTATAGAGCTCTGGCCTTGGAGTATAGAGGACCTGAGTTCAAATCCGGCTTCAGACACTTGACACTTACTAGCTGTGTGACCCTGGGCAAGTCACTTAACCCCGACTGCCTCACGAACAAGCAAAAACAAACCAAAAAAATGTGGAATTTGGTCACTATGGACTGAATATTTAGATATGAAAGATCAGCCCAACAAAGAGAAGAGTGTGCCAATTTGCAAGAGATACAAATAGAGAGAAAAGGAGAAACAAAAAACACAAATAGAACAAATGAAACAAGACTTGAAAACTGAAAAGTCTGGGGTTAGGAAGCTGTCTGTATATATGGATATACATGTGTGTATGTATATATTCATATATATTTTATACACACACATATGCAGACACAAGAAAGTGAGCTATTAAATTAAAACAGAGAGAAAAGTTTCCAGTATTTTTTTTCATAACTCTGTCCTGTGATTTCATTGTTGTAGGGATCTTCTAGTGAAGAAACACCCTCTACCCATGAAGACTGGTACCTCTTCTACAACCTATGGTCAGAGTTGCCAAGAGCACTAAAAGATAAACTGACTTGTCCAGGGTCAAAAACCTCAGTCTTCCTGACTTGAAGTTAGTCTCCAAACACTAAGCATTGCTGCTTCTCCAATTAGAAGGAATGCAATGACAATTTGAATCAGCTTAGCATAGATTTGAAGTTGAATTAAAAGCTAACAAAGAATTCCTGAGGTTGGGCTAGACAACAGAAAAGAACCATAATAAACATTAAACAGAAGTAGAAAATTTCCAAACATTTGGAAGGCACTAACTGATCCAGATCTGAAACCAGTAGCCCCTGATTCTTCAACAGCAGATAGAAAAACTAGGGGTTTTCCAATTACCTAGGGACCACATACAAGGTGCTAATTTTCTCAGTAGTTATAGGAGATTCTGAGTCAGGGTTCTCAATAGGAGCTGGTAATTAACAGGAAAAGCAGCCCAGGTGGTAAAAATGGCAACATATTTAAGGAAGTTTTCCCATCTTTTCAGGAACAGAGATTAGAGATGCCCTGGAAATTGGACCTATGAAGCCATGAATTTTGCCTGGAGAAATGTCGGTTAAAAATGTAGTCTGCCTCAATCACATGTGAAAGAGCAATTCAAGGTCCCACACTGAACCCACAAAGAGTTTACACAGAATTCAGGAGCCAAAACAGTAATGGGAAATCTAGCACAGAATAATAGAGAAGCTCATTTTGATCAGTGAAAAAAAGATAAAGGAAAGCTTCTACATTAATAATGGTATCATAACTCTGTTTTCTGAATGTAATCAACATGAAATGCCCAAACTAGGAGATACATAAGTGGATTATTTTATCCATGTAGTCAACTAAAACAATGTAATTAGACTGTTAATAAGTTTTTGTGTTATATTTTATGTTGTTTTCTTCCACGTCTGTAAGTACATCTATACTTTTTCTTTAAAACTGTAATTATAAGAATGCTTTATAGTGGTGTTAACATTTATCCAATCTCAGCATTATAATTTTGGAAAATATTATAAAGTTGTGTTGTTTAATAACAAATTCAATTCAGCAAAAAAACATTCTATTTTGTGTTATGGTTGCTTGTTGAATTAAATTTGTTAGAATCTACAAAATTAAAAGTTAATGCTATAGATATTATAGTATTGTGGCTATAAAAAAAGCAACCAAATCAACTGACATAGGAAACAGAATACCGTATTTCAGGGAAAATGCCAATTTGTTTCAGGATATCTCAAATTTACTCATTCATTCAACATTTATTAGGCTCACACTGTGTGTGAAGTCCTGTGCATAGGTACTAGGGTAGACAAAAAAATTTAGATCAGATAGTCCCTGACCCTCTTTAACAAATATTTATTAAGCAATTACTAATGTTACTGTGCTGGGAGCTGAAGATTAAAAAAAAAAGTGAAACAGTTCTAGCCCTCAAAGTTCTTTCTTGGATCACAACACAGAGTTGTAAGAGACCTTATAGTCTAGTTAGCCCAATTCTCTCATTTACAGAAGAAGAAGCTGAGGCAAAGATAAGTTAAGTGACTTGCCCAAGGTCAGTCCAAAATGGAAACAGTTACTCCCTTCATGAAGCTTATAGCCTAGTAGGAGGATAAAACAAAAATCTGGATAGTTAATTTTTTTAAAATTGCATGTTAAATGCATTAAGCAATTGTGTAGCACTTTTGTGTTGGGGGTTGTTTTTTTCGTGTTTTTGTTTTTTTGGTGAGGGGAGGCTTACTTAAGAAGAAATCATTACTGACCAGAGGGAGTCAGGGAAGGCTTCAAGGAAGAGGGAATATCTGAGTCGGGCATTAAAGAATGGGAGGGAACTCAACAGGTAAAGTGACGTTTCAAATTCAACATGTTTTAAATGGAACTCGTTATTCTATCATCCCAAACCCACTTCTCCAGATTTCTCTACTTCTACTGGGTCTATCAACATCTTTCCAGGTGCCACGGTCACAATGTTAGAGTTAGCCTTGACTCTTCCTTTGCCCTCCCTTCTCAAATAGTTGCCAATTCTCGTTGATTCTACTTCTGTTAACATCTCTCAAAACTATCTCCTTTCCATTCACAAATTCACTAAACTAGTTTCAGCCCTCATAACTTCTTGACCAAAGTATTAGCCTCCTAATAAATCTACACGCTTCCCTCAATAACCCTTTCTACATAGATCTGCCAAAACAGATCTAACCATGTCATTCCCCTGCCCAAAAAGTCTTCCGTAGTTCCCTATTGACTATGGGATAAAATACAAACTCCCCAGCCTAATATACAAAATGTTTCTCACTATGACTATGTGTTAGGGTTAATTCTAGCCCCCAGTAAATGCTTTTAGTCAGTCTTAAAGATGCAAAACACACCCAGTTAGAAAGTACTGCACAAAAAGTCCCAAGCAAATTTTAACAACTATATTATAATGCAGAGTAGATCAGGATGATTAAGAGTTAACTCAGAAAATCAGGCCATGAACAAACTCAATGACACCTTTGTTCTTTGTTTTGCTATGAAGCCCCTTATGAGGTAATGGCTACCTGTGTAGAGGAATGAAGCCCTGGGCTCTGTGAAAGTCAGAGTCCAGGCAAGGCCATGAAAGCCAGCACCGATTTCTAAGAGAAAAGGCTCCAAAACTTACAAAGTGAACAACAGGGTAAGCCAAACTTTCTCCCCATCTATTTCCTTTCTTTTTTTTTTTTTTTAACATTTGTGACCATATAGCTGGAGAGAAGGTGACTAACATGAAAAATACTGTGGAGACAGAATCTACAAGATGTGGCAACTGACTGGATCTGGAGGCTGAGAGTGAAGATTCAAGGACGACTCCAAGGTTATAAATCTGTGTTACTGAAAAGACAGTGGCACATTTAATAGAAACAGAATGTTAGGAGGAGTGGGTTTGAGGGAAAAGAAATTAGTTCTTTCTTTTTTTTGGAAATGCTAAGTTTGAGATGTGGAGATGTTCAGCAGGCAGCTGATGATGTAACATTGAATCTCAGCAGAGAGGTAAGGCTTTGATGCAAAGGCCCTACATCTGAATCCCAGCTCTGCTATTTATAGTAACCTGTATGACTATGGGCAAGTTATTTGCCCTCTCAGTACATCATCTATATAGTGAAGGGGTCAAATTAAATCTGGGATTCTTAACCTTTTTTTGTATCCTAGAATCTTTTGACAGTCTGGTGAAGACTATGAACCTTTTCTCAGAATAATGCTTTTAAACAATTGAGGGAAATATTAAATTTCCTTCAATAAAGGTTACTGAAAATAAAAATTAAAAATTTTTCCCATTCAAGTTTAAAGACATCCCTGAAATACACAATAGGCAGGGTTCACAGATTCCAGGCTGAGAACTCTTGGATTAAATGACATTTAAAGTGTCTTTGAACTCAAAATCTCTAATTGTAATCACAAAATGTTTTAATTCAATGTAGGAACAAAAGCCAGTGAGAAAAGGGTTAAGAATTAATAGTGAGAATTTGGAAGCATTGGATATAGATATTATTTTTGAGAAATTCAGTAATAATTGGCAAAATAAAAATGTGTTAAACAGAAGAGCTAGAAAGGTCAAAGGAAGGTTTTTTTTTTTCATTTTTGAAGACTAAGAATCTTGAACATATTTATAGGCAGATGAGAAGGAGCCAGTGATTGACGATATATGAGAGAGATATGCTGGAGCTAGGTTCTGGAGGAGTCAGAGGAAAAGGGAATCAAGGATAGCAACAGGGGTACCCTAGTGGAGCATAAGTTTATTTTCTTTTGTAATCAGAGAGAAGGAAAAGAAAGGGATGTGAAGATGCTGAGAAGTTTTGAAAAATGGAGGGAGAGCTGAGGGAATTCGTACTGGATGGTCCTAATTGTCTCAATGTATGGGAAACTAGAACATCTCTTCAATTCTGCAGGTTTTAGAGAAAAGGAGAAAAGAAAAGATATCAACATCAATAAGAGTAGAGTAGGTTAGAGAGGCAAAAAATAAGGTCCCAACTTAGGTTATATAACAAAAACATAACAGATACTCCAAACAGGGGTGGGGAAACTGCGGCCTTGAGGCCATATGTGGCCCTCTAGGTCCTCAAGTGAGGGTCTTTGACCAAATCCAAACTCCACAGAACAAATTCTTTTAATAAAAGGATTTGTTCTATAAAGCTTGGACTTGGTCAAAAGGCTATACGAGGACCTAGAAGGCCATGTGTGGCCTTGAGGCTGCAGGTTTCCCACTCCTACAAGTCTAAGAGATACCTTGCCCTAGAAATAATACCTATTTTCTCTAGCCATAGGAAACCTCAAGATTCTTTTAGAAGCCAAATTTCATGAGTCTGCGGTTAAACAAAGAAAATACATTTGAAAAGAGAATTTACTTTAAGGTCCATCAGAACTAGAAATCAAAACACTATGTCATTAAAAATCATTAATTAAAGTGATATATTCTATTACTAAAAGTAACTTATGACTATTTATACGATATATATATATATATATATATATTTTTTTTTTTTTTTAAAGAAAGTTAACACTTACAATTCCACAAGGTTTGGGAGCTTCTGAGCAAGATCTTCTGGCTGGAAAAAAAATTTAGGCTTTACTGTTTTTAGTTCAAGGAAAAAGCACATAAAATTTCTAGTTATCATAAATATATGCTACTACACTAATTTTAAAATAATAATTATATTATAAAAACTGAATATGACTGTTCAGGTTAAGTTTGCACACTATGTTTTGTCAAGAATGACACTTTTTACAGCGTAGTATAGTTATCAATACATGGGATGTCACTATAAAGATAAACATATTTTAATAGCCCTTTCCACATTGTGTTTTTGTGAAAACCATTTTTTGGTTTGTAACTATGGTCACTGTTACCATTTGTAGTTCCATTTATTCATTGAGTTTGACTAAATAAATATTAAGCTTCTAGCATGATACAAGGTACTGATGGAGATTCAAATTCAACAAACGCAAATTAAAATTTAAAGAAACAATTTATTACACATTTGGATCTAGGACAGAAACAAATTTTAGATAATGCATGATCCCTGACCTCAAGGACCTTACAATCTAGTTCAGATATTTAAGAGTGGTACAATTTCAGGTGCTCACAAAATTATAAGGATTCAGAGGCAGAAACAATCCCTTCCAGCAGGTCGTGTAAAGATATAACACAGTATCTGGGTTTTAAAGAACACTCAGTATGTCAATATGCAATGATGAGAACTGGACAGCATTCCAAACCAGGAAAAGAACATGAAAGGCAACAGAATTAGAAAGAAAGTATGGGACAATGTTTGGGAAAACAGCAAGTCGTAACAACTTTTTTTTAAATTTTATTTTATAGTTAGATTCAAAGACCTTTCACAAATATTTACATATGTTATCAGGGCTATTCCAATCTGATCGCTACTTTTCTAAGTGGTTTGTGCCTCCCCATTTCACAGCGTTACAATATTTCTTCTTGTTATCTACTTGTTTGCAGTCATATCACATGATTAAAACAGGACACAGCCACTAGATGGTGAAATATTCTCATAATCAAACAAAACAATGAACAGATCCTCCCTTCAAGAAGCTTACATTGTACTACGTAATTATACCATATACACAGAAATATAGATAAAGTAATTGGAAGTGAAAGCACTAACAAAGGAAATCAGGAAAGGTTTACTGTAGGAAATGGTACCTGAGCTTCAGCCTTAAAGGATGTTAGTGACTTCTAAAAAGCAGAGATGAAAAGGTATATTCCATATAATGTGGCACAGCATGTGCAAAGGCAGGGTATCGGATATCAATTTTAGGGAACAGCTACTAGCCCTTTTGGAGTGAAATATAAAACTTTGAAGGGGAGTAATATGATATTTCTGAGAAAGTAGATAGGGTTGTGGTTGAAGATTTGAGCAGGGCATGGACATGGTCCCATTGGTGCCTTAGAAGACTAATTTGGCAGTTGTGTGGTAGATGAATTACAGAAGGCAGACAGAAACCAGGAAGATCTAAATTAGGATGCTATTATATTAGTACAAGCAAGAAGTGATAACTATCCTAGGGTAGGAGATGTGTGAATAGGAAGAATGCAACCACAGAGATGTATAATGAAATGTGGTAATCAACTGGCTGTGCAGGGAAAGGGAAAGAAAAGACCCAAAGATTACTCCAAAGTTTTGAATTTGGATGCCTGGAAATATGTTTGAGTCCTCAACACAAAAAGAGAAGTTTGAAGGGGGGAACAACTTTAGGAAGTTTGGAGGAGAAATAAGATGATCAGTTTCATTTTTAATAAGAGTTTGGATTGCTTGCAAAATAATGGCTGAAATTTAGAAAGTGTTTAAAGTTGGTGAAACTCTTTGTATATCTCATCTGCACCACTCTTAAACAACCCTGTGAGGCAGGACCATAGGTATCATATCCATTTTACAGATAAAGAAACTAGGGCTCAGAAAAGTTCAATGACTTATATACATGGTCATACAGCATGTCAGTGGCAGGGTTTAAACAAAAGTCTTCCTGACTTTCAAGATAGTACAGTATCTACTGTATCTCTAAGTACAGGAAGGTTATGATGTGAATCAGACAAGGGAATACTCTTTTAAAATATGACAGAAACTGCTAACCTCAGTCAATTAAAATGCAAGTTGGAAAACACCATACTTATACTAATGGAAAGACTTCATTTTGAGTGTTCTCATCCTGCTTTTTAATGTACAGTATATACCTAACAAATTCACTATAATAATTGCTGCCATTTAGACCGCACTTTAAGGTTGGCAAAATGTTTTACATATGTAACTCAGGGAGGTAGGCACTATTATCCTCATTTTATAGAACTATTGCAGAAGACTCAATCAACAAGTATTTATTCAGTTCTTACCATGTGTCAGGAACTGTGCTAAGTCCTAGGGATACAAAGAAAAGAATGCACATTCTAATGAGATAATATGCAAAATATGTACATATAAGATATTTACAGCATGCATTGCAGGTAATCGCAGCGGGAATTGGCTGGAGATGGGGAGAAACATGATGAAAGGCCTCTGGAAGAGGTTAATATCTGAACTGTCTTAAAGGGGGCCAGGGAGGCCAGAGATGAGGATGGCAAACATTTCATGACAGGGGACAGTGAAAAAGCATGGAGTAGGGAGATGAAATGTCATATCAGGAACCAAAAGTAGACTGGTGTAGCTGGATCATAGAATATATAGAAGGAGTAAAATGTAAGAACACTGGAAAGGTGGGAAGGAGGCAGGTTGTGAAGGGCTTTAAATGCCAAACAAAGGTTTTTATATTTGATCCTGGAGGGAATATGGAACTATTTAAGTTTATTGAGTAGGAGAGTGATATGATCAAACTTATACTTTAGAAAAATTATCTTGGCAGCTGACTGAATGATGGGTTGAAGTGGAAAGAGACCTGAGGCATGAAAACCAATCAGAAGTCTATTGCAATTGTCCATGCATGAGGCAATAAGGGACCTGCATCAGGGAGGTGGCAGTGTGGGGAGAAAAAGGAACATATATGAGATGTTATAAAGGTAGAAACAACCATACTTGAGAATAGCTTAGATTTGTGAGATGTGTATGTGTGTGTGAGCAGTGAAGGATGACACTGTGGTTGTAAGCATGGGTAACTAGGGAAATGGTGATAAGAAAGTTGGGAACATGAGAGCATTAAAAGGAAAGCTAATGAGTTCTGTTACGGACATACTCAGTTTGAGATGCCTAAGGGACATACAATTCAAAATGTCCAATAGTCAGTTGATGAAGTGAGACTTTAGCTTAGCTGAAGGGCTAGATAAATGGATCTGGGAATCTTCTTTGTAAAGATGACAACTGAACCCAAAGGATCTGATGAGAATACCAAGTTATACAGAGGGAAAAGGGAAAGAGGACCAGGACAGAACCTTAGGGGACACTCATAGTTAGTGGACATAGTCTGGATGAATATCCAACAAAGGAGACTGAGAAGGGTGATGAGACAGGTGGTAGGAAAATCAGAAGAAAACAGTATCACAAGCAGTGTCAAAGATTGCAGAGAGATCAAGGAGGAGAAGGACTAGGAAACAGACATTATATTTGGTGGTTAAGAGATCCATAATTACTTTAGAGAATGTAGTTTCAGTTAAATTACGAGGTCAGAAGTCAGACTGCACAGAGTCAAGAGCACGAGTGGAGAGGAAGTAGCTGTACCAAGTATAGAAAGCTTCCTCAGGTTTAGCCAGGAAGGAGAGGAGAGATACAGCATGATAATAAGATGGAGGTAGAGAGGGCTAGATCAAATGAGAGGGTTTTTTTTTAGGATGAGGGAGACATGAATATATTTGTAGGCATCAAGGAAGGAGTTGATAAGAAAATAAAAATCAAGGGATTGGGGATGATAAAAAAAAGGCAATTTGATGGTGAAGATAAGAGGGGTGAAATAAAGTGTATATCTGGAGGAGTTTGCCTTAGCAAGAAGTGCTACCTCTTCATGTGAAAACAGGAGTGAAGGAGGATTTAGGGGAGGAAGACAACTGAGTAATATAAGATGAGGAGGCAGCAGATGGAGCATACTGGGAATGGCCACAATTTTTCAGTGAAGTAAAAGGTGAGATCCTCAGGTGAAAGGGTAGGGAGAAGGTTTTTGGGGGAAAGGGAAACAGCCTGAGGAGAGACAAGACCATTTATAACAGCTGCTGTGCTTAAGTGAAAAAGCAAATTGATTAGGGAGGTATAGAAGGATTGCCTTGCTACAGTAAGGACTCAGTTTAAGTTATGAAACATTAATTCGTAGTTGACCCAGTTAGAATGGTTTTGTAATTTCCTCTAGCTCCATTTTACCAGCATGTGAAGAGAAGCAAAGGATGTAGACGGTGGGAATAACAGAAGATTGAGATTTGACAAAGCATGATGTACAAAGTATGTACATACACACATACACACATATATACACCCCACACGTATGTGTATATAAAATATACACAAATGTATAGTATGTACATAGTTGTTTACATGTTGTCTTTCTAGCAGGGTCTGAATTTTTTTGTATCTTTGTTGTCTTTCTAGCAGGGTCTGAATTTTTTTGTATCTTTAGTGTTTAGCACAGTATCTAGCATATACTAGGTGCTTTGAAAATGCTTGCTGACTGACTGACCTGTAGGCAATTACAAAAGTATATCTGAGTTAACTTCAATCAAAGCAAATTGAATACTACCACTGGAGTTGGATAATACGAGCAACTTGTTCTGTTTATTAGTCTTGTGAAAAATTTGCTGAAGTTGATGTGATTTTTATGTATTTTTGAGCACATTACTGAACACTTAGCCACCCACTTAAATTTGTTAAAGTTTTTTCACTTCTGGTTTGCTGGCTAAAAGAACATTTTTTTCTGTTTATAATTCTCTCAGTGCAGGTTAAAATATAACCTTGTATTTCTTAAGATCACTGCTGTTTCAATTCTAAAACTGCAAAATTATTCACAATTTTTTGCATGTTTTCTTGTGGGCATAAACTTCCAAAGAACAGTCATCAAAACACAGAAGCTTTTGGATAATTATCTCATATCCTTTTGAGTCTGAAGAAATTACTACAAGCAGTCTAATAGAAGCTTGGAGTTCTTTGACTGGATCCTCAAATAGAGCTATTTAAAATATCATTAATAAAATGGACATAGTATAG
Source organism: Vombatus ursinus (assembly GCF_900497805.2). Lineage (NCBI taxonomy): Eukaryota > Metazoa > Chordata > Mammalia > Diprotodontia > Vombatidae > Vombatus > Vombatus ursinus. Next base: position 42,795,931 of record NW_020948983.1, on the reverse strand, counting down.
AAATAGGCTCTTCATTCCCACCACTGGCCCCTGGATACAATGGATTAAACAGGACTATATCAACTAACTAGATATATAATCATAGGAGATTTCTATGTACTATTCACAGGTGAAGATGGAAAAAAAAGGAGGGGTTTCCAAGCCAAGGAGGAAGGATATATTCAGTTAATTATCTGTTCAAAAGGATTTGTCAAGGATTTGTCATAATTTGTTCACTTACAGAAAACAAGATATGATAGTGATTGTCTTTCTTTTCTTTGAAGATAGCTGAGTGGAAAGATTTTAAATCCTATGACATATTCCTTAGTTTTGCATTTTGAGGACAATCTTATTAAGCTTGAACAGCACCTTGGCTCTTTAATTCTGCCCTCCTTTCCCCCTGCACAAATTACCTATGTCAATGATACTCACGATATTTAGGGTCACTTAATAAAAAATGGTATCAGAGAGTCAAGCTTGTATTATTCACACTGTTTGTAACTCTATCTTACTCATTTAAGAAGGCTGCTGTGGTGGGTCTTTCTAGATTATATTTTCTTGATCCAGAAGCTTCAGTCTTGAGCTGAATACACTGCTTGCTTACACACTAACTTAATAAAATTCTGGAATACATTAAATGTAAATGTAAAAATGTAAAATAAATTAAATCAGTCCAATATTATATAGAGATATAGTCATCTGAATTTGTTATTGGAGACAGTCATAGATATCTCATTCTTGGTATGATGATAATTCAGATGATTCTTCATTCACTCAACAAACATTAAGTACCTACTATGTACGATGAATTACATTAAATTCAAGGCATTATACTAAAGTAGTAATATTAGCTAATGAAGGACTGACTCTCTATTCCTGAGATTTCCAATTATGAAAAACTGTTATTTTTCCCTAGTATTTTGCCATCAATTGTCCTGAAGACCTTTAATTTCATTGGCACCAGATAATCTAAGTATGGAAACACCCTTCACTGATGCACATCAGCAGCATATTTGTAAATAATTGTCTTAGAGGGTTTCTTGAGGATACTGAGAGGCTGACTTACTTGCCAATGGTTATCCAATTAAGTATGTTCCAGAGAAAGAACCTGAATCGAACTCTTCTTCACCCTAAAACCAGTCCTTTTATCCATGAAATTCTCTTTGGTGTCAATATACACACTAAAATCTCTTCTGACAATTAGCTTCTCAGATAATGACACTATTATTTATCTATCCAATTCTACAGAATATTTTTCCCTGTTATTTCTCACATTGAAATTGTGTGTGTTTGTGTGTGTGTGCGCGTGTGTGTTGTTAATTTTTCAGGTTATGCATTTAGGTTTACTAATGGCTCTAAATAAATACAAGGCTCATAAAAAAGTTAAGGTCTTATATCTGTCATTCAAAAAGGAAAGACTTGTCCATGGAAGGGGAAAAAGGCACATTAGGCACATATTGTCTACCCTTCTACTTTCAAACACCGTGGCTACATGAATCACGTATCTGGACAACTCAGAGACCACTTTTTTTTAGCTGGCTGTTGGTCTGACTTTTATGACACTCTTATGAGGTTTCCTAGCAGAACGGTTACTTGCTGTGCAAATAGCAGAGAGTGACACTGTGTTTTTGCTAGAATCAGTTTATTGGCCTTAATTAAATGTAATTCTACTTACTTTACTGCTTTAATTTTTTTAAACTACTAGCCTATGTGCCACGAACGCAACCCAAATAAGCTAAGCTGTGGCTGCCACCTGCTGACGCTTCACATTATTGCTCTCAAGTTCTTTGTACATTAGAAACATAAAGAGCATGAAGGAAATATCTGCAGTGCTCCTTTTGCTATTTATATATTTTAAACCATTTTTTAAAAAGTTACTAAAATCATTTACTGGAAACTACTGGGTTGATAGAATTTTTGGTAATTATGATATTATAGTTCAAAATAAAGTGCTGGATTACAACTGTCAAAATAGCTAACATTCATACAATGTTTTATGTTTTACCAAGCACTTTTACACATTATTTCATTTGACCTTCTTGGCAACTTTGTGACAGTTTTTTTTTAAAACAATAGAGATTTTTAGGATATAAATGATAGGTACTACATATAGGATATGCCTATTACATACCCCTTTATCCCCAGATGCAATAGTGATATCCTTACTTTATGGATAAGGAAAGTAAAGTTCAGAAAAGACTAATTGACTTGCCCACAATCATACAACTAGCAGCAGCAGTGGTATAATAAACCCAGGTCTTTCCTAATTCCAAGTCCAGCGCTTTTTCTACCATGATGCCTTTCAAAAATGTTCTAATCATTCTAACCTTGACCCAAGCAATTTAATTTCTATTCTGAGGTTTTCAAAATTCAAAGTACTTATTTCAGTACTTTAAGGAGCTATGATTTCATTAGGTGAGGATATTTCCTTTACCAATACTGATCATGAACCCTCTGCATCTTTACTTAGTCTTCTGGATTTTCTATGGCCAAAAAAGTTGATCATTCTATGGCTCATTCCAATTCCACAGATCATTCCATTTCCATGGATAATTCCAATCTGGTGATGTCTTTCTAAAGTTAGCTAGACTGGTCTTCAGATAACCAACAAAACTTAGAATCTAACATTGGGCTCATAAAAGAAGCTCTTCCTGATTTATAGGGCTTTCCAGGGAACCCAAAGTCACTTTCATGCCATGAAGTAGTTATAACATATTGCAGAAATCTCTGCTATCATTTCCTTTTAGAAACTGTTACTTTGAACAGCATAGTAATAAATTTCATTCAAAAAAGTCTTAACGGGCACAAGAATTCATAAGAACTTTTAAGCAGTTGTGGTAACATTAAATTCTGACTATAACAAGAGTTAAAAAAAAATAAGAATTCCTACTAGGAGGAATACTTTCCAGATGATTTGGTCATATCATGTGCATAATTAAGTGCTCTTTTTAAAGTTTAGGTTTCTTTTCCCAAATAAGGAAATAAAATTTAGTAGGATTATACCTTTTTGATATAAAAACTTTAAAAACTGATAAGCAATAGTTTGTTAAAAGAGAAAAGAAAACAAGAGGAAGCTACACACTGAAGTTCTGGAATACAGAACCTCATATTTACAATAGCCTGATACATCTGAGATTAGGAAATCCTGATGTCATGATCAAATCACACTTCAGAGTTGTTTCCTTTCCAATGTATGACTTTAGCATCTTATGTCAAATAAGAAAAATCCAGGTTATAGAACATTATACTAAAATGTTAAGATTCTGAATTCAATTCTCATTTCTTCAACTCAAAAAACGACTTCAAGAAAGGCAAAAATCATTGAAACAGACAAGAAAGTGAAGTCAAACTGCTTAGTGCAGTAGAAATAACACTAGCTTTGGAATTTAAAAAAATGGATTTCAACTCTCCCTCTGCCACTTATTAGTTATATTACCAAGTCACTATATCTACTATCTCACTCCTGGTCCCTTATATGTAAAAGGAAGAGCTTGGACTCTCTAGCATCTCCATGAGGTTCTTCAACTTCATTTCATTCACTGAGCACTTACCAAATACAGGAACTGGGACAGGTGCTGAAAAAGACAGAACTATTAAGAAAAAGTCCCTTCCCTCACAAAGTTCACAATCTAGCATTTGTTTATAATTATATAAACAAATAATTATAATACAAAATATAAAAATATAACAGCAATGTAAATCAAATACTGCGCTAAGTCCCTTTAAGTTCTAAAATTCTACAATCCTAGGAAATTTCAAACTGATGAACTAGCAAAATTTTCAAAAAATTTTCTCTGAATATAAAAGGGGGCAAGCAACTATCTTATAATTATGGTTACTACAGAGCTAATAAATGCTGTAACAACTATTTATAAAAGGGGCACAAAATATCATAAATTTATTCCAAATCCAGATCTTTATTAAAGTCCTGTTTTAATGACTTACCAAGTAATGAAAGTGATCCTGAGTTTTCAGTTATGTTAATGAAACACAATTCCTGGCAGTGAAAGGTTCAAGTATGGACCTGGTAACAGGCTATATCACTGTCCTACTAGCAGGCTAGCCTAGCTAAATTTGGAGAAGACCATGATTAGTTTAGCTAAATGGTTTTTAATTTTTCAAATACAGCAACTCTGTAAAACCATCTGTTAAACTGAGGAGTGGTTGGAATCTACATTAATGGAAAGGACACCAATACCAACAAAACCACAAATCCATGAAGTACCAAAGTAACTAACATACCTAAAAAGCATCAAGGTCATTTCAGAACTCTAAAATAAAAATCTAAGATCACAAAGGTATGGGAAGTTCACATTTCCAAAAGCCTGGCTATTATATAGTAGAGATGCATCATTTATTATGGTTATTTTTCATATTTATTATGGTTATATGGTTTTTCTACATAAATACAAAAATATTTTTAAGAGAAAAAAATGTTCTATGTTAAGAATGGAAAGCAAAGTTGAACAAGGTGTTTACTCCTAAAATGTACTTTTCCAGATCTTGTTTTTAAATTATCAACTGAATATTACTTTCAAAAGAGGTAATATTAATCTTTTAGATTCTTTGTGCCTATGGGAAATGCAATTAATGGGAAAGTATAAACTATGGAAAAGTAATGAGTTAACTAGAATATTTCCTATTTTAACAATCGCAATAATAAAGTAAATCAGAAATAGTGAGTAAAGTTATCATATTGTGAAATTTCTGCAAGTTAGGCACACAGATAATTACATTTCTTCACTGTTAGATTGGAGATACCGTTAAGTAAACTAATAACATATTGAAAGGGTCCCTGGAGATAGTATAAGGGCTACATAATAATAAAAATAACAGCTGAAATTCACATAGCACTTTAAGTTTTGTTTAACCTTTACATGCATAATCTCATTTGGGCCTCACAATAGCCTTGTGAAGTAGGTGCTACTGATATTATTAGTAATAATCACTGATTACCAGATTGAAGAAGAACCTCTGTCTGCTTTTCAAGGCTAGCAAAATGGAAATTATTTCACAGGACACCAGTAAATTAGTAGCACAGGAGATTTAATGAGGCAAAATAAAGCACATAGGTAAATTTTTATTATATAAATAAACTTCATTGAGGACATAAAATATTTAAAACTCTTTGGATTTTTGTTATTGTGAAAAAAAATGCTTTCAAGAATCTACCCCAAATACCTAAATTCTTGAAAGTATATCCATTAAGATGATGCAAATATTTTGGGCCTTGGGTTCATTAAAACCTAAATTAAGGTCTGCTGGAGATAACAGAATCATGGTCTTTCAAAGCTGGAAAAGCCTTTAGTGGCCATCTAGTTCAACCCATAACTGAAAAAGAATATCCTCTTACAACATACCCAACAAGTAGTCATCCAATATGATCATGCAAATAGCCTACTTATGGAAAGATAACAAAACAAGACATTTTCACAAAATTCTGGAAAAAAGGGGAAAACCCCGAAAACAGACTACATCACAAATTTTTAAAACGAAGTTCTGGATGATTATGCTACAGATATGTTTTTGTCAAAAAAAATTTCTCTAACATTTAAACATAATGTCCCACAACTCCTTGTAAAGTTTTATATCTAGGGTGTCTACATTCCACTACACTGAGAATCAGATGACAGACCGGTTGCTTCTATATTCCTTTCCACTAAATTTCATTTAAGTTATCAAGTCATACACAAGAGGAAAAACTAGCCACACATCACAAAGCAAACTGGCCTAAGTTTTCCATAACCTAAGCAACAAAAGGACAAATTGTTACATCTTTCTCTTTCCTGTCAGGTTGAAGGTACCTTTAAATGTCAAAAAAAAAAAACCCAACAAAAAAAAACTCCACTAATAATACAACTATAGGGATTATCATACCGTTAAATCCTCAGGATCTAGGCAATCATTTTATATTCAGTTATATTAATGTAAAAATTGCTTTTACAATACCTATTAAAGGAGTCAGTATTTTTATTACCAAAAACAACACTATATACATCAGAACAAAGTTATAGATTCAACATTATTATCAGGATATTGTTTTGTCATAATATACTTTTCACTGTGTCCGGACTGTGACATACAGTTGTATGGACAACCTGCAGGGCTGTTATATCAGTATGTAAGTCTTGGATAGGTACTGAAGATGAACAAAGATCTGCATTCAGTACTGAGCTGGAGTAAAGAAGCCTAGAGGGCCTTCAAAAATTTTCACAGTTCTGCTAATGACCCTCAGCTTCTCCCTGAAACAAAGGCCCAACTTTTTTAACATCAAAATTCTTGCTGTGATGCTGGATGGCTATGAATCATAGAATACCACAATCTTTGAAGAATTAAAGTTGCTGGTGATTCACATGCAATGGAAAAGCACAAGGTGGATGGGAGAAGGCTGCAACACATTATTAAAGAAGTGGGGAAAAGAAGCTGTATAGAATATGTATGACCAGAAAAAAAAAATATAGGTCTATCACGTAGCTAGACATACTGCACAGAATATGTGCTCCACTGATATCCACACAATATCAAGAGGTCTGGAGAAAGGTCTTCAACACAATGAATAGAACCATTGTGAAGGATTTATCGAATTCGGGGGCGGGGGAGGGGAGGACAAGAAAACAAGTCACACAGGATAAGAAGGCAACAATGAATTGTGAATTAAACCATTAGAAGATGTACTCGTTTGGATGAGAAATCACAGATCCATCCAACTACACTTTAAAAATGAAAAAAAAATCCATGTGGTTCAGGAAAATAGGAAAAATAATCAAAGAACATCTTTGCAAATCAAAGACAAATCATATGACAGAATTATAACTAAATTTGAAAATCACAAAGAAAATATTTCTTTAAAAAGGAAAAGTTTTTTTAGTTGAAGTGACTTGAAGGAATAAGTCCATCTCACACAAGTGGAACTAAGATAAATCTCTCAGTCTTTTCAATTAGTCTGCTTATAAAAATTTAAAGAGTAAATAAAGAATGACAAAATACCAGTGCTGCACAGTACCTTGAACATTATCCAATCAAATGTATATATTTTGTGGATAAAGAAACTAAAGTTCACAATTAATAATAATAACAATAATAAATATCATTTATATAGCACTTTAGGGTTTGCAAAGCATTTTACAAATATCTCAGTTGATCTTCAAAATGATATCTGCAAAATGGATATATTATAATCTGTGTTTTACAGATGAGGAAACTGAAGCAGGTACAGGTTAAGTGACTTGCCTAGGATCATATAGCTACTAAGTGTCTGAGGCTGGATTTGAACTCAGATCATCCTGATTCCAGGTCTAGAGTGCTATGTACCGACCACTTAGCTGCCTTATATGAAATAACTTGCCTAGAAAGTTAAGTGGCAGAGTGGGGACTCACAGTCAGATCTTCTGAATTCAAGTCCACTATACAGGACAACTATCCTACTTAATATATTCTGATAAGACATAAATAATTGATTGGGTGATAAAAACAAAGCGCTGGTTAGATAAATGGCACGCATTTCAAAAAACACAAAAACTCAAAATCCTTTAGTCACACAAAATATCTACAATATTAGGCCAACTATTTGAAAGTATAGATTGTAAGACCTATGTTCCTTTAGTTCACAACATAGTTTTGGAAGGGTCCAAGATCAATTTCTGAAAGCTTCTAGTACCATGTACATAATACTATAGGTGCTGAATATGTATATTTGTTGATTTTAATAAACATAATGGTATTTGATGTGTGATATTTAGCTACTGCTCACACTTTCAGGAAATATCTGTACAGTATTGACTTATGTACCTTCTGTTCAATTATATTATCTTGCAAAGATGCCATGTATCCATTGACATTAAAACTACGGGGGAGACACAATTTTAAGAAAACCCTCAAGGGCAGGTCCCAGTTTACAAAAGATTGTGTTCCAAAAATTTATTTATACGTTGGTCACTTAAAATTTGGGACAAATTTTTTTCTAGAAATAAAGTTGGCTGTGGTCAGCTCATAAATACTTAATTTACACATTACATAGAATAAGTAAAAGTAAATAAAGATAATAACAACAATAATAATGGTAGCTAGCATTTAGATAACACTTTAAAATTTGTAAAGTGCTTTACAAATATTATCTTATTTGATCCTCACAACCGTAGTTAATGGTGTTCTATATGAAAATATATTCAGAAAATTGCCCATTGTAGTGACATCAAGGATTCTCCAAATTCAAGGTACTAGAGATTGCTCCTATAACCTGAATTAAAGGCTCCATTAAAGTAGAAGCTGAAGAACTACAACAGGGACAAAGATATATGGTCTAGGAGGGTAAAGAAGGTTGGAGTCTCTTGCCAGGATAAATTAAGGCCTCCTGTCTCTCCTAAGTCATCTGTTTTCTTTCTTTTTAGGCCTTGGAATTAGCCTGCTAGGTGGCAGAGTAGATGGAACGCTGGCCCTGAGGTCAGGAAGACCCAAGTTTGAATCCTGCCTCAAAGGGTTGTTGTAAGGATCAAATGAGATAACAAAGTGCTTTGTAAACCTTAAAGCACTATATAAATTATTAATCACCACCCCTGTTACTTCTACCCAAGGTTTCCTGTCATCCTAAGACTACTGCAGAAAAGAATGCAGTATTACAGCTTTCTCTCAGCACACAGAATTTTCAAGGTAATGTAAAGGTTTGTATTCCAATACACATCTATACCTTCATCTATGCGTGGTGGGACGGAAGACACATTGGACCTGGATGCAGAGGACACTTATTTTGAATTCCAGCTCTGCTACTTAGTTTACTTCATCAGTTTAACTCTTGGGATCTGTTTCCTCCTCTGTGAAATCAGGAGATTGGACAAGATGGTTTGGATGACTAGAGGATCTCTTGACTTCCCATGCTATTTCCAGCCATGACTATTGCTCCAATCTCCTTCTCAATCCATCCTCTAGACAGCTGCCAATGATTTTCCTAAAGCAAAGGTCTGACCATGTCACTCCCACACATAATAAACTCCAGTGATTCCTCTCTCCTTCAGGATCATGTACAAACTCTTCTACCTCGCATGTAAAGCCATCCACAATTTAGCTCCAACATATTTTTCTTCTGTGTATCCCCAGCATTTAGCAAAGTGCTTTGCACACAGTAGGTGCTTAAAAAATGTTTGTTGACTTGACTTTTCCAGCCTTTTAAACAATATTCTCATTCCCATATTTTATAGTCCAACTAAACTGGCCTTCTAACTGTGGCTCATATATGATATTCAATTTCTCAGCCATGTACCTTTACATAGGCTACCCACTCTTGCCCACCCATGCTCAGAACGTACTTACTACTTATTTTCACTCTCTGAATCCTTTTTTTTTTTTAAGGACTCATCTCTGAGCTCTTAGAATTTATTATCTCCATGAGGCCATTGGTGATCCTCCCAGCTACTGGGACCTCCCTTCCCTCAAATTACTTTTATATATACATATATGTGTATATTTACATATATATGTGTATATATACATGTATACACACATATTATATATCTATGTCTATCTATCTATCTATCTATATATACACATACACATACACACACATTTTGTCTCCACCAACAAAATGGAAGTTCTGTAAGGGCAAGCCTATTTCATTGTCTTTGTAACCCAAGTGCCTAACACAATGCCTTACACACAGTAGACGCTTAATAAATGCTTCTTGATTCAACTGATTCAAGGTTCATACAATCAACTTCTATCACTCTCTCTCAATACTTGTTGCTGTCATCTTCCAACCTGCAGGTCATTCTTTTAACGTTTTAAACAACTTGCACACCTGGCTCATACCTTCTGCTCAATGTTATCCCCTTTTACCATACTCCCAAGACTCATATATTCAGTTTGGCAAGTTCTCTGACAACCTGACAGCACATTCCTCAATTCCAGTGATTTTCCTTCTGTTTTCCTCCTTCACTTTAGGCACCCACTGACAAAGTCAGACCTCACCTTAAAACTTTACCATCTTTTGGCAATTGTAGCAAGTTCAAGAACAAGAAATTCTAAATTTTACTTTCTAACCTCTGCTTCCTATACTATATTAAGTTATGTCTCCTAATACTCTTATTGATACCAAATCTACTTTTCATCCTTATCCTTACCTTTGGCTTCCTGACCAATCCATAACCTACTCCAGCTTCATTTGCCTCCTAGAAGGTAGTGTGGCATAATGGATAGAAAGATGGTCTTGAAGACCTGATTCAAATCCCTTCTCAGATGCCTTCTAGCTAGGTAACCCTGGGCAAATCATTTAAACTTTGTTGGCTTCAGTTTCCTTTTCTGTAAAATGGGAATAATAAGAGCATCTCACTCACAAAGCTGTTGCAAGAATCAAATGGAATAATATATGTGAAGTGCTTTGCAAACCTTAAAAGGTAATATAAATGTTAGTTAATTGTTATTAGTACTAATCCTGGACCTTAACGATTTCTCACTTTCATTTCTACTATCTACTCCCCTGCAATCCCCTGTCCCTCTGACCTGCTGCCTATCAAGTTGACTTGATTTCTCCTGCTGCAAATTCACAATATATAATCCCAGCTAGGCCCTAATTACTACTCAAAATACTTCTACTCTACCCTTACGGATTTTTCTAATTTCCCACAGGAATTACTCCATGCCTTTTCATCTTTCCTTTCACCCCCAAACACTAATTTATCCCTACATTTAGAGTAAATAACCTGCCTTACCACCTTACTAAAATATAGAAAACATCTACCATGAACTCCTTTAGCAGCCATCCTTTAGTTCTCAAACTTGTTCAGCATTATTACCCTTTCTTTCCTCCTTCCCTCTGGTAACAAGAAAAGATATTCCAACTACTCCCTAAAGCTAATCCCTCTACCTGCACCCTTGCTCTCATTCACTCCAGACCTTTCTGAAACCCCAATCCAGCTGTCACTGCCCTCACTATCATGCATCTTCGATCTCTCCATCATTTGCTTCCATCTCACAGTAAACATACTCAGGGGAAGGAGACAGAGGAAAAAGTTAGAGAAATAAAAGAACCAGGAGCTCTGAAGCCAAGGAAGGAGAGAAGAGCATCCAATAGGTGGTTAACAAAGCCAGAAAGTGGAAAGGTTCAAGGAGGATGAGGACTAACAAAAAAAAGTTACCTTGGAGAAACTAGTTTCAACAAAACTAGCTTCAATACAGAAGTATGGAAACACTGAAGAAAGCCCAGGTAGTGAAGTGTGGTATAAACTTTTTCAAGAAGTTTTGCAGTGAAGAAGAAGAAAGAGATAAGATAGTAGTTATACAGGATAGGAGGACCAGGGAAAGCTTTTTTTAGAAATGGGGAAGGCTTTTTAAAAATTTTTTACATCAACCCTCCTAAAGGAGTAATGTCACAACACCTCCCTTCTCTGACACCTATCATTATTGGTGACCTCTCTATTACATTATAAGTTTCTTGAGGGCAAGAATTACCTTTTCTAAACTTTCTCATTTCCTCCAATGAAAAACACAGTACTCCCTGCATATTTAATAAATGTTTCTTGTAGTTTAACAGTAATAAAAGTTCTATAATGTAATGTTCATACTTCATTTCTCATGATAAAAACCCTTCAACATAAGAAAGCCAGGCTAAAAATTGTTCGTCACATGGCATTTGTATGAATTCTTTTTATATCTGAGATCACTGTACTTTTCCAAACTTATCCCAAAATACCTCCCTCTAAGTACTCTGTCTCTAAATTGGACTACTCATCAACTCTTTACACATCCCACACTAGTAACTCCAGGCTTTTGCCCACACTTTTTTTATGCCTAAAATGTCGTTCCCCCATTTGTCTACTGAAATTCTAGTCTTCTGGATCCAGTCCAAAGGTTACCTCTTTAATGATGACTACCTTGATCATTCTAGTAGGAAATGATTTTTTCATCCACAGATCTCATATGTACTTATGATCTATTTTGTATATTTTTTTGTGTTATGTGTTACATCCTCTTATTAGAATGTTTAAACTCCATGATAATTTGGACACTTTATTTCTCTTTATGCCTTCTCCAAGACAATGTCCACCATACAGTAGGTATTTAATAAATGTTTGTTAAATTTAACAAAAACTTTGAAAAAGCTCAAAACAAAAGGACAGAAAAGTTAGGTTACAAAAGTCTAAAATGATTGCTATAATACTGGAATTCAAAATAACACTTACTAAAAATGTAATGCTACTAATAATATAGTAAGCCCTGAAAATAAAAGATACATAAATGTTCACTGCTTGAGACGGTAAAGATAAGGAAGAAAGGGGGGGAGTGGGTCTGACCTATGATTTCATGGGTATAGAGAACTTGTAATTAGCACATTCCCCCTGTTCTTTAAGTTACAGTCCTAAAGAGTTGCTCACAGACTTTGGAGGTTAAATGACTTGCCCTGGGCTACATAGCCAGTGTATGTCCTCTGTAGTCAGTTCTCTGTCCCTGTCAGTAAGTGTTTCACCACACTTTCAGGTCACTATTAATATTCAACATGTATTATCTTAATTCTTAACATATATTAACCACGTGTCAAAGCAGTTTCTCCTCAAATGGGAGGGCAAAAAGATAACAGGATGTTAAGATTTAATTTCCAAATGAGAAATCTGTTGAAATCTGTACAAATCTGTTGAAATGAGTACAGAATGGAATGATTCACAAGGAAACAATGAAACAACATAAACCGATCCTGTTAACCAAATAAGAAAATGTTGTGAATTATGTATTTGTATTGCCCATGAACACCATGAGATAATTCTCTTTATAAAAATCCCTAGAACAAAACTCTGATTTTGGTCAGCATTAATTTGTGAGTAAATATTTAAAAATACAATACTGTTATGTACTTTTCATACCAAGGTTGTAAGGGAGTTTCTTTTCATATAGAGTCTTTCCAAGTACTGCAGGCCCTCATCTTTCAGTAACTCCATTGGAAAATGGTGCAGATTCCTGTAATTTAAGAACAAATTCTTGTGCTTTTCCAGCTTCGCCACAGAGATTGTCTTACAAAGTTCTGATGCCATGTCTGAACCTGTCCCATCAGCCACATTACAGCACTACATCTTGTAAAGTACGATCTAAAGAGAGAGCAAGAAAATTTTTAAATTATAGTTGATCTCTTATAAGCATTTATAATATATCATCATACAAATTAGTGTGTAAAGTAGCTTATATCCAATGTTGGAAATAAAGACACTAAAAAATGAATTATCTTATCCAAAACTTTTTCAAAGTCTTTTGCAAACTCTAAAATAAAATTTACTAAAAAATATACTTTTTCACTTTTCTCAATCATCAAAATCTTATGTATATATATACATACATATATATATATATATATATGTCAACATAAAGTTTTATAAATAAAGTCACAACTTAGCCAAAACAAAATGATCAGGACATTTAATTCAGCTAGAAAAAGGTTTTTTTGTATTAAGAAAATATGCACAATACCTTTTTTGAAAGGTTCAAACTATTACACACACACACACACACACACACACACACAGATAAAGGAAACTTGTAAAAAATTAAATCAACAAATTCCACTTCTTTTTTCAAAATAGCTCCTTCAACATGTTTAAAACATTTTAATAAACTATAGGATGTGATCAATTTTCACTTATTCATCCCCCTTACATTTTCACTTCCTAAGTACTATCCAGTTAGTCTAACTTTCTTCTGTTTTTCCTTTTTTCTCAGTTTTGAGGGTTTTTAGGAAGAAATGAGCAAAGGACATATCCTGGGAATCACAGTTTTGTTTGCTTATTTTTATTTGAATGACAGAAGGATACTGCACTGGGAGACAGGAGATCAAAGTTCTAACCTTCCCCACCATAAGCTATCCCCACTGACTAGCTATGTAATCTTATAACATCATTTTATTTCCCTGGGCTTCAGCTACCTCCTCAATGAAGTTAATATTTTACAGGACCAGAAGAATGAACTGCTTTAGATCCCTTCCAGCTCTGGGACCTATCACATACTCTTTCATTCATGTAACTCCATAAACATTCAAGGAACTGCAAAATAGAGGTACAAAGACGTTGCCTTTTCTTCAACCTAAGAATTTCAGCTTGATTTCTCTGGTTACTCCTTCCAAATTCCTTTTGAAAATAAACTAAAAGTTTTGAAAATCATGAATTTGAGCTTACTTAAAGTAATCTACATATCAGAGTGCCTCATTAAATTACTTAACCAAAAAATTTATGATCCCTCAATGAGTTTCATATTCTTAATCCATAGTAATAGACCAATTCCCACTTCTAATAATTAAACAACATAACCTTATTGAAAGGTAACATATGAAAATTCACATATGTTACTAGTACAACATAAAAATTCAACACATTGCAGTATTTCTGATACCTGATTATTTACCTAAATCTATGGAATATGTGGTTTTTTGTTTTGTTTTGTTTTGGTGAGGTGTTTGGGGTTAAGTGACTTGCCCTGAGTCACACAGCTAGTAAGTGTTATGTGTCTGAAGCCTGATTTGAACTCAGGTCTTCCTGACTCCAGGGCCGGTGCTCTATCCACTGCACCACCTAGCTGGCCCTGGAATATATTGTATGGCCTTAAACATACTATTTCTCTGAGCCACAAGTCCCTCCTGAATGAAGGGAATAGATCATCTTTAAGTTCCTTAACAGCTCTAAAATGCTATAATTTTATATAGAAAGGCAATCTTTATATTGAAATGAGAACCAGTCAAATGGAAGGGAATTGGGAGGGGAGTTAGAATAGCTATAAGTTTCAAGCCAGAAGAGAGTGAAGCCAGACTATTTTTCCTTTGGCCTATATTTATAAATCTATCCTACTTCATCCTAGAACCTCACTGCCCACACTGCTATTTTATATTATTTGAATAACAAGCAAAACCCACTCCAAATAGAGAGTCAGAAAAGTCCTATACACTTAAGACTATGGAGTGATTTATTTGAAGTTCTACAAAGCAAGTATAAACAAGCTACAACACATAACCAATAAGAAATTTCATAGAAAAACAGAAGTAAAGGGAATCAAGAAACTTTAAAATAGGAAGAGAAGATGGGATAGTCATGTGGCAAGAGTAACGAATGACAAGTTGGCAGACCAAACGTTCCACTGGTACCCTTACAATGTTAGAAAGTAAGGAAGGCCTCCAGTGTTTGGGCGGTCCCCCGTGATGATTTCTGGGAGGACATCAATAAGAACCGTACATGATGGGCAGGTATGGATAGGTTGTGATCTTCATCAAAGGAGGAAACCGAAGAGATTACTGATCTCTACAAAATCTCCACAGATTCACAGATACAGATGATACATTCAGCATGGCTTCAATTAGCACTTCTGTTCAGGTGACTTCAAAATCAAACCTAACCAATCCCATTTTATCCAGGGCTGTATTTCCAACTGCTTGCTGGATAGAAATGCACCTGAAATAGTTTCCTACCTGTCTGATCACTCCTTCACTGGATCTTCATCCAGGTCACACCTGCTAACAACGGGTATCCTTTAGGGCTCTATCCTGGGCTCTATATACTATTTCATTTTGTGATCTTATCAGCTCCAATAACCTCTCTATTGTAAGGATTGCCAGATGTACTAATCCAGCCCTAACCTCCTAAACCACTCCAAAGGCCTTCTGGACATCCTGAACTGGATATTCTATAGCTTAAACTCAACATGTTCGAAACTGAACTCCTATCTTATCTCCAAATCCTCCCATCTTCCTAACTTTCCAATTACTGCTAAAGGCAGCAACATCTTCCTGGTCACAACCTAGTCACTCTCTCACCTCCTATATCCAATCAATTACCAAGTCCTTCACAACATGTCACATAAGACTCCTCTCCCCTCTGACACTGCCAATTACCCCAGTACAGACCCTTATCACCTCACACCTGGACTACTGAAATAACCTAGAGGTGGGGTCTCCTTGTTTCAAGTCCTTCTCCATTCCAGTCCATCCTCCACTCAGCTGTCAAACTGATCTTCCCAAAGTGCAGGTTTGATGATGCATCCCTCCCTGACCCATTCAACTAATTCCAGGAGATCCCAATCACCTCCAAGATCAAAAATAAAATTCATTGTTTGGCTTTCAAAGCCCTCCATAACCTTGTTTCCTCCTACCTTTCCAGTTTTTTTTTAATACTTTTATTCATCTCCATTTATTATTCAATCTAGTAAAACTAGCCTCCTTGCACAAGACACTCTATCTCACCCCTCCAGACATTTTCACTGGCTGTCCCCAATGCCTGGAATGTTCTCCCTCCTCATCTCTGCCTGCCAGATTCTCAATTTTCCTTCAAGTTCTGGCTAAAATCCCACCAACTACAGTAAGGTGTTTTTTGTTTGTTTGTTTGTTTTGTTTTTTACCAATCCTAATTTTGTTCTTTTCATGTTGTCTCCCCCAGTAGACTTTTAATTCGTTGACATTAGGGAATTTTTTTTCCTTTCTTTGAACCCCCAGTTCTTAGCACTAGTTACAGTGCCTAACACATAGGAGTTGTTAATAAATGCTTGACGGACATGACTGTTTTGGTACTTCAAACATGCCTAAAAATTCTCCCCAATAAACTATTCCTCCTAAGTTGTCTATTTCTGTTAATGGCACCACTATCTTTCCAATTTAATAACCTTGGAGTAATTTTTTTAATCTTTCCTCTTTTACCTACACTCATCCAATCAACTGCAAAGTTCTGATATTTTTACTTCTGCAATCTCTCACATCAGGACTCTTAACTCTCACTAAAACACCCTTAGTTCGGGCTTTCATTTCTTCTCCCCTAGACTGCTGTTAAAAGGCTTCTAATTGGCCTTCTTGTATCCAAGTTGCCCCTTTCTAATCAGTATTTCACACCAATGCCAAGTAATCTTCCTAATGCATCGCTAAGTTATCACTCTTCTACTCAAAAACCTTCAGTTAGCCCCTAGTGTCTACTAAATGAAGTTTAAATTCTTGACTCTGCCATTCAAGGCCTTCTACAGTCTAACTCCAACCTAACTGTTCATTCTTATCTCATACAATTTCTTTTTGGATAGTCTATGTTCCAGCAAAACTGGACTACTTTTTGTTCTTCATTCTAATTTCTGCTCTTTCCTATCTTTGCCGCTTTGTTCAGTCCTCTATGCCAGAAATAAATTCTCTCTTCACTATTTCCCTCTGTTTAAGTCCTTCTTGTTTTTCAAGGTCCCTCTCATATACCATCTTCCCATTAAACTTTTCCTAATCCTCTTCCCTCCTCCACAAGTAAAAGTGATCTCTCCCCTAAAATTTCTCATAGCACTCTGCCTGGGCCTTTTTTTTGTACTTATCTTTCTCCCTTGTATTGTGTACTTATCCTCGTTCCACCACCCCCAAAGGTTTGTATCCACAGACTCTAGCACACAGTAAATAATTAAATGTTTGTTGAATTAAACTGAATTCTCTAGCCCAACACAGATGAGAAAACTGGAGCCAATTGAGTCAAATAACTTGCCCGAGGTCCCACAAGTTAAAAGCAGAACAGAGACTAGAACCTAGGTTTCCTGACTCTCAAAAGTATTGATGAGCCCTATTAAAATACTTCGAATTAAAGGTCTCTAAGATTTTGTAATTACAAAGTAGTCATATCAGTGGGTTTAAAATTGATCAATGACAAAAATAAGATCATATAACACTAGTAACACCTATTACTGTTCCTATAATTCCACAGCATTCACAGGCAGTGCATAGCCTTCATTTATATACTAAAAAATACACTACAAATATTCACTTTGTTACTTTTTAGTTTCATGTACAGCTACACTGAAATATGTTTAAAGGACCCAACATAAGATTGCACCAACAAGTCTGTAAACTTTCTTATTGATGATAAATAAATACTACTATTAATCACTTACAGGCTATAGTCTACACTATGAAAATTCAGGTCTTCCAATAGGTTGCCTTCTGAACATGTTTCATTGTGCTTTTTTTAGTGGAATGAACTTAGCATAATGCCTGGCACATAGTAGGTATATAATAAATGTTGATTGATTGATTTGAATAGGAATCTGAATATTTTAATTTGAAAATAAGATCAAATATGATGAGAAAATTATAGAGAATATTCATGCCATGAACATACGAAGAAATATGGTTTTACACCAAGTCTCTGAGGACAAGATAAATTAGAGTCATTTTTTCCTGAGTCTGATAACTGTGTAAGTCATTTCAGAGTCAAAAAGTAGGTCTATGTGATAAAGACAAAGGAGTTTAAGTTTTTTCAATAATTTAGAGGCAAATTTTGTAAAAACAAGAAAAATATAATGTTCCTGCTTTCACTATACATCTAGATTAAGACCAGCACTTTTCTCATGTTTAAAAGGGGGGAGGGGTTTGGACTAGTTCACCAAATAGCTGTACAATATTATGACTTTTTAATCAATTCATATACTCTAGAAGCTTTTACCAGAGAACTGAGAATGATACATAACTCATTCTAGGTGATAAAGAGCTGGATTTGACTCCATAGTCAAAATATGTGGTTCAATTCTTGTTTCTGACACTTAACTAACAGACTTGATCATGGACAAGTCATTTAAAATCTCTGTGCCTTCTGTGCACTTCTCTTCTCAGAATACCTTCCATCTATCTACTCTCTCTCTATATAATCTTATTTGTATCTTGTTATTTACATGTTGTCTCTTCAATTAGAATGTAAGCTCCTTGAAAACTGAAATGTTTTGCCTTTGTTTCCCCACTTCCTAGCACAGTTTGGAACGTAGTAAGTGCTTAATAAATGGTTGCTGCCTGACTCATCTGTAAAATGAGATGCTTGAATAAGGCCTAGATCTGTGATCCTATGAAGCTGTATCCTCTTAAAAAAAAAAAATCAAACTCCTGACACCTTAATAAATGCTCCTGTTAACCCTTCCACCCCACCCCATCCCCATTTTAAAAGGGGAAAAGGAAGTGAATAGACATTTCTTGAGTGCCTATTATGCTCCGGGCACTGTGCTGAGTGTTTTTACAAATACTACCTCATTTGATCCTTACAACAACTCTGTGAGGTAGGTGCTATTATCTCCATTTTACAGTGGATGGAAATGAGGCAGAGAGAATTTAAGGCACTTGTCCAGGATCACACAGTTAAGTGTCTGGATTTGAATTAAGAAGTTGGATTTGAATTCAGGTTTCCTGACTTCAGGCACAGTACTCTATACCCTATGAGACCTAGCAGCCTAAAAGGAAAAGATTATTTTTTTTTTCCTAGGTGGTCCTCTGAAAGGAGTTCCTTCCCTAAAAAGAAGCTTCACACCTGAGATCTCAAGGCTATCACCCGTCCTAATTAGCACCACTACACTAGCCAAGCAACAACACATTCTCCACCCAGGAAAAGGGGTGTCAAAATGGGTATGACCATTTATATTCCCATACACTCAAGACACGTACATTTTCATACGACAACCCTTTATTTAGCATTACAACACACACACCTTCACAAGAATTGCTCTAATTAGCACTATTATAACCAACTCCAGGGATGTCAGCACGTCTGACCGTACACACACACTTCACGGACAATTTTCTAATTACAACTAGCCAACCAACTCCAAGGGTGTCTGTCAGCATGTGTCTGACCATATACACACATATACATAAAGTCTCAAATTAGCACTACTACAATTAGCCAACCAACTCCAAGCGTGTCGGTCAGCATGTATCTAACCATTTACACACATATACACACACAAAGCCTCAAATTAGCACTACTACAACTAGCTAACAACTCCAGGGATGTAAGCATGTGTCTGACCATTTACATACATACACATACGCACACACACATACACACACACACCCCCTTCATGAACAGTCCTCACATTAGCACTACAACAACTAGCCAATCAACTCCAAGAGTGTCTGTCAGCATGTGTCTAATCACTTACACACACACACACACACACACACACACACACACTCCTTCATGAACAGTCCTCACATTAGCACTACTACCACTAGCCAACCAACTCCAAGAGTGTCTGTCAGCATGTGTCTAACCATTCACACACACACAAACACACACACACACACACACACGCACACACCCCTTCACGTGACAGCACCGCAGTCAGCAGGCTGGGCGCCTCCAGGGAGGGGGACGCTCGGGCGGAGGGCGGGGGTGCGGGATGGGGAATGAGGGGGGCGCTGCGGGGACGGGGGCGCAGACAGCAGCAGGCGAGGCCCGGCCGGGTGGGGTCAAGACAGATGGGACCTGGAAACGGCTCTTTCCAGTCAGTCCCGAAGGGGGCGAAGGCTCGGTGGGAGACACCCTGGAGCCGGGGCCGGCTGGGACCCGGAGCCCCTGGTCGGAGGGCAGCCCCGCCAGGCGGGGGCGGAGGTCCGGATTTGGGGGCTGCGGAGGCGAGGACGAGGAGGAGGACGAGGAGGAGGAGATACTCACATCCAGTCCTGGCCGAAGCCCGCGGCCCCGGGCTCTCCCCTAGACGAGGCTGAGCTCCCCAGGCGAGGAAGGCGGGGAGGAGAAGGGGCGGAGCCGTGTGGTCTGGGGGCGGGGGCGGGGGAGGGGGAAGGCGCGGTGGGGGCCCTAGCTCCAATTGACTCACGCCCCCCGGATCCGCGCCCGGAGAAGGGGGGGAGAGAGGGGGAAGGGGTGGAGTCAGGGCGGGGAGATAGGCGGGAGGAGGCGGAGCAGGAGGAGGAAGGAAGCATCGCGCGAGCGAGACTCTATGGTTCTCGCGGTATCTGCTCACAGGCAAGAGCGCGACGTTTCCGCCTCGGCCCGGTTCTGTAGTTGTCTGTTTTTAATATGTCGAGAGTGTTGTGGTCTCTTCTGCGTTACCTTCCTGCTCTGTTACTTCTCCGATGATCGGAGGGCCCTCTCCCGCCGAGCCGCAGGATATGGGCAGGGGTGGTTAATAACCCAGCAGCTGCTGTTCCTCACAGGCCCTCCCTCCAGAACCGTGGAATGGCGCCCCCGGCGAAGGCGGGAAGGGGCTCCCGGCCGTGAAAGCTGCTCCGGAGGGCCAGTGCAGGTTGCTCCCGCAGCGCTGGCGAGCTGCTTGTGCCTCCTCACTTCAGGACCAAAACATGGCCTTTGTCTTCCCACTTAGGGTACAACCATGAATGACAAATTTTACCAATACAAGAGAAACAAAATAATAGGGAAGCGTGGCTGACTGTTAAGGGCTTAGCACAGTGCCTGGCACGTAATAGACGCTATGTAAGTGTTAGCTACTAGTACCGGATAGGGAATCGGCATTGGAACCCGAGAGACCTGGATTCAAGTCGCCCGTTTGACTTATATGGTCACTTCTTAGTGCCTTGGGCAACGCTGTAAGACAATAGACAGAAGTTTCGGGACCTGCTTTAGTAAAAGGAGTTTCCTCATCCAAAGAGTTCTTAATACAGATGAAATTGCATGTCTAGTTCTTCTCTGTATTCTAAGAAAGCATCGGTGAATGTCAAGTGCATTATTTCTCTGCAGAACCCTACTTGGAATGGAAAGAGCACTGAAGTTGAAGTCAGAGTTCTGCAAAGCAAATTAATAGTTGGGTGACCTTAGACAAGTTGCCTTATTTCTTGAAGCCTCTGTTCTGATGCATGTAAAATGAGAATAATAGTACTTAAATTACCGAACTGAAAGAGTGGTTATGAGAACCAAAGTATACGTAATCTCCTTTATGCCTGTCATGGGCTTTTAAAACATACGCTTTTATATAATGTTCACTGATCTAGCAAAGAGTCACAGATTGGAAACAGCAGGGGGCTGTTTCTAACCCCGTCATTTTATAGATGAGGAAACATTCAGAACGGTAAGTGGTTTAGCCGTCAACGCCCTGCTACAGAGTTGGTATTTGAACTGGTTGGTGCTTTTTCCACACTAAACTGAACAACCTGCCTTCAAGAGCTTTATTATCTTTTGGATGGAATATGACAACTATACGTATATTTATATCATACTTTAGGAGTAAAAGAACTTTATATACATTATATCATTTGAGTCTCAAAAACAATCCAAAGATAGGTTAGTAGTTATACCCCTTTAACATTTGAGTAAAGGGAGGCAGCAAGGTAGCACTAGTGGTTAGAGCACAGGCCTTGGAGTCAGGACGACCTGAGTTCAAATGTGACCTCAGACACATAACACTCACTATTTATGTGACTCTGGGCAACTCAACCCCAGTTGCCTTACCAGAAAAAAAAAAAATTTGAAGAAAGGAAGATCCCCATAGGTCAAGAGCTTTGCTCAAAAGGCACAAAACTATTAAACTGCTTTTAGAGAGATTACAACCCATACACTGGTTCCAATCCAGTGATTTCTGCTACGTTGAGATTCTTCGGTAGAAAGAATAGTGGCCCCGTGCTGATAGATAAATGCGATTCTTAGACAAACTTTTACTTTCCCTGGGGTGAAAAAAGATTAACACTAGGTTGGGAGAACAAAGTCATAAAAGAATAAAGCAGTAGGGGCATGTATTTCTATTTTTAAAAATCTGATGTGAGTAATGTCATTTTTCTTTCAAAACGTGTGTAGCAAAGGTATCTGGATTCATGAAAATATTAATCAAATCGATTATTCAAAATTCCTTGAAATTAACAACTACAATCAATGGCGTTTTCTAATCAACATATAGTATTATTTCTGTTTAGGTTTTTAATAAATAATAGTAATAGTAACAACTCAAGGTTCCTCTTGTGGAAAAATGCTGGATCTAAAGTCAGAGGAACTAAGCTCAAAACCCTACCCTGCCGTTCACCACCTGAACTGTGTAGGTCAATTAACATCTCTGTGCCTCTAATGCCTCAGTTTAAAAAAAAAAAAATTCCAGTTCTAGATCAATGCTCTTATAACACGTAACATCCTGATTTGAGAATTGCCCATTTAGTGTCTTTACAATGCTAACTAATAGGATTTAAACATCTTTACAAAGCACCTACCCATCTCGGTTACTAATTTTTAAACTTTTAAAATTAGTTTATTTTTCTCAAATGATGTGATTTAGCTTTAAGGAGAGACCTAGGAAAAGAGAAAGCCAATCCCTTTTTAAAATTCCCGCCCTAGGTTCCCAAGGATTGGGTCACAAACTTTGACTGGAAAGGGTACCTCAGGTCTTTTGTTCCTTATTGGCTAAAGCTACGTCAGTCACTTCCCTGATCCTGAGCTCTGTGAAGTAACAAGTTGCTTTTCCGGGAAATGGTTGTCCGATTTTAGTTTTAAGCTCTTTGAATTTAGTCACTTCCGTGGACATTAATCTCTATAAAGAAGTATAAAATTATAAAGCAGTAGTTAAAGTGGCTTGGAAAGCTGAAAATAGACAGCTGTGCAGTTTGCCTCACAGTGAAGTGGAGCAGCTTCTCCGAATCCAATGTAAGTTGGTAATGGAATTTATAGCAAAGTTGCCTGTTTCTTGAAGTTGTCCAGGATTTCTCTCTTAATTTTGAAGAACTGTAACTGCTGTCAGACATAAACCAAAGTAAGTGAATTGTTAAAGGACAGGAGTCAAGGGAAATCAAGAAACAAGTTTTTTCTGGGGGTACAAATTTCTCTTTACATTCAATTGTTGGGGAGTGGGGTGGGAGATATTGTTTCTAAAAGCAATTTTTAAAATATTATAAAAAAGAATAATGATTATCTTTGACTACCTTAAGGTACTATTTTTGTTTGTTTTGGCTTGCTGAGATTCATAGGGTCACATGTGAATATATCTTTTTTAAATGGAAGGAATATTTCCTTCCGTGAAATATATTCCAAATAACAAATAGGAAATACATTTATAACATGTTTTCCTACAAACTTATAAAACAAAATGGATATCAGAATAAGCTTGGGTCTTGAAATTGTGTACCCTTTTTTATCCTTGATTCAATGTTTTTTTTTTCTAATTTTTGTTTTTCTTCTGTGACTTTGGCTAACCTTATGTAAATAAAAGGACAAATCTGCCAAACCGCAAAAGAAACCAAAATGAGAGAACAGAAGCATATTTATAGCTAGAAAGTTATAACTAACTCTTCAATATAAAAATTATGATTCTTAAAAGATAAGGCTATTTCTTGCACCAATTTATAACCCCTAGGATATGCTATTTTAAAAACATTTCACGTGCGTTCATTCTAGACATTTTTACTGGATATCTACTGCCTTGATAGCACTGTACTAGGTCCTACATAATGAACTTTAGGCACAAGCCCTCATTTTAAGAGCTTATGGTCCAATTGAGATAAACACAAAACATTTAAATAATAGTACAATAGGGTATTTAAATACTACAAAGGTCAGGGAAGGAAAAGATTAGCACAGTCTGAAATGCTTAGAAAAAGCATTAATTGGTTTAGAAAATAAACTGAGCCTTGAAGGATGGATAGGATTTAGAGAGATGGAGAGGAAGATGGAGGGCATTTCAGATTAGGTGATGGGGAGGGAAGTAGTGGCAGGATAGGGGTGGAAGGGAGAAGAAAGAATGTGAGCAAAAATGTGACTTAGTAGTATTGAAGACTTGACTGGCTGGAATGGAGAATTCTTCATGCTGTGCATTACTGAGCAAGACTCAGGCTGTGAAGAGTCTTGAATACCAGGCTGAATGAAGAGTTGAGACTTTATGCTTTAAGGCAATGAAAAGCTGTTGAAGGTAAATTTTTTGGTTTTGGTGGGGTTTTGTTTTGTTTTTGGTCATTTTTTAAAAAGGAATCATATAATGATAGCAGGTTTCAACATTTAACTGGCAGAAGTATACAGGATGAGTTGGAGAGGAAAGTCTAGAAACAAAGAGAGACCTGTTAGAAGTTATTTCAACTGTAGAAAATGGCAGGTTAATAATCTTATAAACCTCTATGTGTTTTAATGTTTAAAAGAGCAAATACTTTTAATAGACTCTTGGTTGAATAAAATAAATCCTGATGCATCATTTTTTTTTTTCATTTCAAAAGCATCTTTTTTAGTGTTTTACCATTGAAATGAAACAAGATTTATTTTCATTTTTTAATAGTAACACCTTTAACAAGGTAGAGAGACAGGTAAAAATGCAATTATACAGTGAAAATTATTGTCCCTTTATATATAACATAAAATTCATTCTTCCTTTCCCTTAGAATTACAATATAAGGTTTTTTGGTGCAGTATAATGATATTGCTGATACCTCAGTAAAGAAGAAGCTCTCACACTTCCAGAAGATTGATTCCATGACCAGGTACTCTTGTTCAAACTGTAGACTAATACTCAGCCAGAGCCAGCAAAAGGAAAAATTATGAAATAATAGATACTTGTCTTCAGATCTTGGACCTCTTGATTCATTTGGCTTTTTACTCACTTTGTTCCCTCTGCCTCCCTTCCCTCTTCCCTATTAGGCACCATCATCCCCTTGTCAAAACCTGTTCTGGAGAAAGGATCTTAGAACCATTCAAATTAAACTGATAACATCCTTAAAATTACTCACTACAAAGGGTAGTCTGAAAAAAGACCCTTAAGGCCTTAAAGTAAGTAAATGAAGCTCCAGCTGTGGAATTTCTAGTCACTCAGGTTTGTAAACTGAGTCATATTTGTCCTTCCCTTTTTTTCATCTCCCAAATCCAGTCACTTGTCAAATATTTTTGAGTCTACCTCCACAATATCTTTTGTATTTGATGGCCATCACCCTAATTTAGGTACTCATTTTTTACCTATAGTATTGTAATACTTCCTAATTGTTGTCCCTGCCTCCAATCTGTACTCTCTTCAGTGCATACTTCTGCCAGATTAGTAATCCCAAAACAGGTCTGGCCATTCCCCTGCTGAAGAAGTGATTTCTTGTTGGCCCTAGAGTAAAATACAAAAATCTTATATTTGGTCTTCCACAGTCTGGCTCTAAACTCCCTTTCCAGACTGATTCACCTTGCTCTATTGCAGGGACTCTATGTTCCAGTCAAAGTGACACCCTTACTTTTCTCCTCCCATGACATTCCATCTCTTGCCTCCATGCCTTTGCTCTCAGCTTTTACCCCTTCATCTCTACCTTTTGAAACTCTAGCTTTCTTCAAGTCTTAGTTTCAGTGTCACCTCCTGCGTGAGGCCCTTCTTGGTCCCCCAGTTGTTAGTACTCTTCCCCCAACTACTTTGTATTTATTTTGTCTAAATTTGGATTTATTTCTCTGTGTATTTTCCCTCCTCTTTGCTTCACCAGCAGAATATAAGCTCCTTGAGAGCAAAGATCATCTCCAGTGCCTGGAAAAGGCTAACACAGTCCCTTGCACATTCTTAGCACTTAATAAATGCTTGTTGAGGTGAATTGAATCAGAGCCCCCAGTGGCCTCTTGATTATATCTTTTCCACCTTGACAGAGGGTCTTTTCCTGATCTCCCCTTGCCTGCTGGTCACTTCCATGAGCTCTTGATCTGGCAACCATGGGAGGGCAGTTATATTTTAATATCCTTTTTTATGATTGGATTGTGTGTTTTTCATGTTTAATTATTAAGTAGTTTTTTTCTTGAGTTTTGTAGTTTATGAGTTGCTATTGCACTTAAGCCAAACGTGGGCTTAGCTCCCGATAAGCCTCAGAGAAGTTAAGTGATTTGACTAAGGTCAAAGCTAAAATTTAAATCTATCTCTAAACATAGACCCAAGTGTCCTACCACCCAGGCCATATTTGCCCATTGGGAGGGTTTTTGTCAGTAGACTCCCTGAAATTCAGATAGAACATTCTCAGGTATTCCCTGGGGAGTTAGAAAGACCTGGTGGACTCTTCATTTTCCTAATCCCACACATCCAAGTCCTACACATTCCTTCTTCATGTGATCTTTTGCAGTTCAATTTGATTCAACAGACATTTATTAAGTGCCTATTCTGTGCAAGGTGCTGTGTTTGGGCTTGGAGTCAGAAAACATGGGAGGCAGCAAAGTAGAGGAAAAACAGCCCTGCCTCTGAGGAAAGAAGCCTTGGAGTCACATGCTGCCTCTAATGCTTTCTGCTTGCCTGGCCTTGGGACTCCATTTTCTTACCTGTGAAATGTGGGGTTAGGGATTAAATAGATGGTCTCTGGGGTCTCTTCCAACCCTAGAAATACCAAAGAAATCTCAACCCTACCCTCGCTAGCAGTTTCATGTGCTTGAGATGGCATTTAGCCTGTCTTGGCCTCAGTTTCCTCATATGTATAATGGGGATAATAATGCTTTCATTCTCTACTTCGCAGGACTGTTGTGAAGAGAGCACTTTGTAAAGCACTCTAAATATGAGATATTATTATTATTATCTTCACCACCACCCCTTAATTTTAGTACCTCACATTTATACTATGGCAGTAGTTCCCTAATTGTTCTTACTGCTTCCATTCTCTTCTCCCTGTATTGTATTCTTTGAATAATAACTATATCAATTTTCTTACAGCATCACTTAGTGATCCTATCGCTCTTTACCTTAAAAGCCCTCAATGGTATCATACTGATCATCAGTTTGGCATTCAAAGCTCTTTACAATCCAGTGTCAATTTACTAACCTTATATTCCACCTTTCTCCTAAACATACCATTTGCTCAAGCCAAACAGGGATATTCATGATATGCTATATGTGGTTTCTGAATTTCCTATACCTGGAGTGCCCTTGTGGTACAATTGAAAGCCAGAGAACCTGGGTTCAAATTGCTACCTATGTGACCTTAGACAACTCATTTAACTTCTCTGGGCTTCAGTTTCTTCATTTGTAGGATTAGGAGGTTGGAATAGATGACCTGTAGAGTCCCTTCCACTTTAAATCACTTCTAGCACTTCCTACTATTCACCCCTGTGTTAGCAACCTTTCCACTTTGGAGATGCTGCCACCCTGAGCCCCTCCTGATTGATGAGTCTTTAGCTCAGGCCACTATTTCCTGAGGGGACCAGGCCATACTTAACTTCACACCCAGCTCCACTTACTCTTCAGACTTCTCTCCTTACCTGTGCATCCCCCCACCATTCCCATCCAGTTTTCCAGCTCTGCTTTATGTATTATTTTCCCCCATTAGAATGTAACTTTCATGAGGATAAAGACATGCATTTGTATCCCTAGTGCATAGCACAATGCCTGATATATCAGAAGCAGTTAATAAATACTCTATCTTTCTATCTGTTTTTCTAAAACTGTCATCTCTTTCCACTCCCGTCTTCATATGAAATCAGTTCATCCTTCAAAACCCAGTAAAATGCTACCTACTGCATGAAATATGTCCCTCTCACCCGCCTCTGAACTTCTTCCTATAGCTCTTTATTTGTTCCAGTCTTATGGCACTTGTCACATACTGCTTTGTATTACAGTCAATTGAGATTATATTATGGAGGATCTTAAATACAAGGCTAGATAGTGTGTATGTTATATGGGGGGCAACAATGTACTATTCAGAGTTTCTAACTTTGAGGTGACAGGATTCAAGAAGTGCTTCATGTAAGGAAAAATTCCCTAATAATTATAACTATCCAAAAATAAAGTGGCTCTTTTGGGAAAGAGTACGTTGCTTCTCACTGGAAGTTTTCAAGGAAAGGTTGAATGACCATTTATTGTGTATATTATGCCGATCTTAAGATCATAGATTTAAGACTGGAGGGGATTGTGAAGTTCATCTGGTATACTCCTTTAGTTTATGCATGAGGAAGCTGAGGCCCAAAGAGATTAAGTGAGTTGTCCAAGATTGTACAAGTGGTAAGGGATAGAATTAGAAATTGAACCTGGGTGTTCTGACCACAAATTCAGTTTTCTGTCTAATCTACCATACTGTCTTTGAAGTGAATTATTCATCAGGTCCATATTGAACTAGATGACCTCCAAGGTCCCTTCTAATTCTGGAATTCTGTGATTCAGTATACACATCTCTCTCCCTTAGTAGCTTATTAAGCACTTTGATGGTAGGGAGCATGTATTGTATTGATCTTTGTGTCTCCTACACAGTTCCTTGAACATAGTAGATGATCAACAAGTATTTGTTGAATGAATGAAGAATGTTTATTGACTACATTATTCATTGTTGCTAAGGTAAAAATGAAGTTGACAATGGTCTGGTAGCAATAGAAAAAGCCTATGGATTCTATGACAACCACAGAATTTGAAATTTTCGCTAAAAAATTCTAAAAGACAAAACAAGCTTGGAAAATATGTTAATAATTTGAAACAGTATTTTTGGATAAGCCGATAAGGTAAGGTTGGAAGTACTGTAACTAAATTAAGACCAGTAGGAAATTGGGTAATCATGATCTGTATGACTATTATGTATGGATTAAATAGTACCTGTTTGCTATAGTACCTATCTTACTGAAATTTGTACATGTGCTACTCTTAATATTAAAAAGTAAATGAATACTTCTAAAAGTAACTTGATGAGTTGCTATGATTTATGACTTTGAATGTTTTTGTAATGTTCAAAATTAGAAGACAGATAACAGAAAATGCAAGAGGATCAAGAAACTCAAATTTCCAGTCACCTAACTGAAACCAATGATGCCCTCTGTACAAGATCTAGACAGATTCAAAATGAACTGCCTAATAATCCTATTACAACCTCCTAAACAGAAACTTCTGGAGTGTGAACAAAAAGTAAAGTTTCATTTCAGCATTCACGAAGTAAGATAACCTCTTTCATGCACATTTTATCTCTAATTAATTACCTGCTTTCTTATTTCAAGATGCATCTGCCTGACAGACATAATGGGTTACTAAGGGAATCTAAGATAATAATAATAGCTAAGGTTTATATAAGTACTTTGAGGTATGCAAGTACTTTGCATATATTTTATAGTTTGAACCTTATAATAGTATTGTAAAGTTGGTGCTATTATACCAATTTTACAAATGAACTAACGTACTCAGAAAGTATGAGTGATTTGTCTAAAGCTTTGCAGCTACAATGTTACAACTGAGATTTGAACCAAGATTTTTTGCCGCCAAATCAGTATTCTTTTCCTACACCACATTTGCCTCCATGCCCATTAAGGTCCACTTCTGACTTTTTAAGAATCTATGATTGCTTTTGTCCAGTTGGTACAAAAGCCCCTGGAACTAAAAGAAAAATTGGGGTTTTATTAGAAGACAAACCAGGGAGCATAGTTAGGGTGAAGTCTTTCTCTGTCTTGGATTAGTTTCTCATAGTAAAAAGCATAATTAGAATCCCCAAGTCCTGATATATAGTCTAGTATTGTTATTGTTCTCATGCTTTTAGAAATCTGCATTAGGGACACTATAAAGATAAATTTAAACACTATAAGAAATATTTGAACCTTTTTATAACTTAACTCCCCCTAAATGCTTGTTCTAGTCTTCCTTTACTAAACTCACCTACTAGCTGCCTTCTTCTTTAGTCTGCCACTATTCTAGAAAGCTTCAGATGTAGTCCCAGTTTCTTCCTCACCATAGGGTAAAGCTTAGGAAAAATTCTACAAACATAGCAAAAATTTGAACTCAGCTCTTTAATGTTAGATTGGAAACTTGGGTGTTCCTGGATCATACATTAAACTGAGTTCAAGTTCTTATTTTAATATTACCTGTCTAACCTTAGGCAATTCATTTAACCTCTTTGGGCTTTAGTTTCCTCATCTATATATTAGAAGATTGGGCTAGATGACCCATACAGCTCCTTTGAGGTCTAAATCTATGAACTCTCTCTACCCTCTATAGCTATGACTAAGGGTAAGCAGATAAGGTGCAACATACATAAGGGCATAATAAGGGACATTTTTAACATTACTCTTATTTATAAAATTCTGGAGGTTTTTTGTTTGTTTTTGTGAGGCAATGGGGATTAAGTGACTTGCCCAGGGTTACACAGCTAGTGTCAAGTGTCTGAGGTCACATTTGAACTCAGGTTCACCTGACTCCAGGGTTGGTACTCTATCCACTGCGCCACCTAGCTTCCCCTAAAATTCTGTTTTCCATGGCATATAGGTATTTGTTTTATGGTAAGTTAAATTGTAGTGTGCTACACTGAAAGCACAATGCCTCTGGTGGGCAGTAAGGAGCAAACAGGAAACATTGTTTTCAAACCTTCCGTAAGGTGCTCAATGAATTGTCGCAGTTCTGACAATGTGTGTCCTACAATATTCTCTTCAACCTCTCCCAGAGCTCTGCCTTAGCCTCTGTTTCTTTCACACTTGAGTCTTACCTTAGCTTTATTTCATTGGCCAGTTTAAACCCCTTCTCTAGTTTCTGTCAAACACTGACTGCTGGTCTAGGAATGTTGTTCTGATAGACCGTAACCCTGAACTGACTGAGAAGTCATTTGAGCCTTGAAAGGAGTTAATATGGCTTTTGGGAAAGAGCTTAGACTGGACCTAATTAAAAGACTTAGAAGCCTTCAGACATCTATTATCTCCATGAGGTCTGGAAAATAAAAAGCATCTCCCTCTTCTTATATTATAATGTTGATTGTTGGTCCTGCTGATCTTGTTTGCATCAAAAGCTCTAAGTCTCTGAATTATTATACTTTAATTATCCAGATTGTCCACTATGATTGCCCATTTCTAAATCTTAAAATCTCTTAGATCTTGAAATCTTACAATCTATAGAAATCTGTATAACTGTCATAAGAGTATGACATCAAAATCAGGCAAATAATGGAGAAAAACAAGAATTGAGGGGTAGTTAAACCTCAGAGGTGACTATTATTAATTACTGTGTTTTCACTCTTTTTTACATTTTTAGCTTATTTTCTTTGTGTGTGTGTGTTGTTTTTGTTTTGTTTTTGTGAGGGAATTGGGGTCAAATGACTTGCCTGGAGTCACACAGCTGGTGAGTGTTATGTGTATGAGGCTGGATTTGAACTCTGGTCCTCCTGACTCCAGGGCCGGTGCTCTATCCACCTAGCTGCCCCAGCCTATTTTCTTAGAAATCTCTTACAGTGGTCTGTCATAGAAAAGTTTAAGAAATGTTTATAGAAAAGTTAAAAAAGAACTCACCTTTACAAAGGTTATAGAAATTGGGATATTTGTAACATAATAAGAGAATTCATATCTCAAATACAGTCACAGTGGTTTTTATTATCCTTATTTTCACTCCACTACAATGTGGCTTTTCTTTCTCTGTAGTTTTTCTGTCTCTGCAAACTCCAAAAAGGGTTCTTAGTTTGAAACCATATGAAATACAGTAGTCTATATGATATGAATAAGTGAACTAAGAAAGCCAAATGAAACTCTCTTGTATTGGAAAAACTCCTGTGACATGAAGTTTTCTTAACCTAGGGTTCACATACCCCTTCCTCCTACCACAGTCTCCATGAAAAGATTTCAGGGGTCTATGAACTTAGATGGGCCAAAACTAAATCTTTATTTCAACTTAATAGTTTTCCTTAATCCTGTGTATTTTATGCATTTAAAAATATTATTTTGAGAAGCAAACCATAGGCTTCATCAGATTGACAAAAAGGTCCAAGATACAAAAACAATTAAGCAAGCACAGACAAACTGAAGAGGCAACTTAACTTTTGTGTCTTTAGAGTTTAGATTCTTTACATGGCTAAATATATATACATATGTGTGTGTATGTATTTCTTCTCTAATAGTATAAACAAGCTATAAAAGAACTGGTGCGTGGTGTGGCACTAACAAGAATTTGTTATGGAGACCATCATTGGAAACTAGCAGAAGCACATGTTAATTTGGCTCGAGGATACCTACAGCTGAAAGGTGAGCTCATTACAGATGGATGGTTAACTAGTTCCTGTCCTTTCTACAAAGTTGTTGGATTGAGCATAACTGGATGAATATGGATTTGGGTTATCTCAAATTTAAATGTTGTCTATTCTCTTGGCACACATCGAGATGACATTCCAAAGGAAATTTGAGAAAGAATGTATAGTATAGGGAGAATATAAAGATTGAGAAATAAAGAGGTAAAAAGTTCAACTCTAGTTATTCTTTCTGTAGCCTTTAAAATAAGATTCTTAGGAGAAAATAAGTTTATTGGATATGATGTGAGTTTTTAATGTGACGACTATTCCTCTTATAATCATCACAACTTCACTTAACACCTGATGTATTTTCTCATATTACTTTCTAGCTTTCATATCCTTGCCTCCTATAACTAGATTATAAACTCCTTGAGCGCACAGACTGTATCTTATGATATTTTTTTGTATCCTCCACTGAACCTAGCATAAATCTAGGCACATAGTCCTCATTAAAATACTTTTAGCTTGACAGGTAAATATGGGACTTATACAAAATTTACGACAGTTAAAGGTCTATACGAATCACTATAATAATAATGTTTCTTTAATTTTTTTGACTTCTTAAAAATACTCTTCTTGTATTCTAGACATGGGTATACAATTAACTTCATGTTTTGATAGCCTTCTGGAGACTAGAGGTATAATTCTGTGTAATTAAGAACATAAAGCTCAGAGAGCATTGAGGCATGACTCTTTAATAGAAATCATGGCTATTTCTCATGATTTTAATGGGGTTCTTTAATGTCATCTTTATAACATTGTCACTCTAATATTGTAAAACGAGTCAGTAGAAGAAACTTGAAATATATACATTCCAGGCATTTAGTGGTTGTATTTTTGCTGGTAGCCTGTGCCGCATTTACCTGTTACCACATGAGAAATATGTCTTATTAGATGATTCAGATATTTTAATGCCTCACAAAAATTTCTTAGTGGTAGGAGATCCCTTTTATAGATGGAGAAACAGAATTTCGGGGAGGAAGAATAAATGATTGGCCAGAATTATATTGGAACCCTTTACCAAGGGAATTAAAATTTACTTACATCTAATTTCTTGTCCAGAATGCTATAACTTTTAAATGCACCATTTATTTTCTAATAACCTGTAATTCTTCATACCTTCTAATTGTGGAGAGAAATCAAAGAAATTCAATTCTAGCTTGTTTTTATTACCTTGTTTTTAAAAAAGATTCTGAATAGAATTTCACTTGAAGACTTAGAGAAACATATTTCCCCTTTATAGTCATGAAACTATTTTCAGATAAACTGTAATGAAAGTTTTGCCTAAACCTGCCCAGCTGTGCTTCATGCTGAGATACTCAACTCTGCTTCTCAGAATGAATTACCATGTGAACATTAATAATATAGGAAAGAAACATCATTCCATTCACAAGTCATTCACAAATATATTCCAGTTCATTGATATGAAAGAAAGACTTAAACCTCTTTTGTGTGTGTGTGTGTGTGTGTGTGTGTGTGTGTGTTTATGTGTTTATGTGTTCATAGGACTATCATTACAAGCAAAACAACATGCAGAAAAAGCCAGAGAAATTCTCCTCACCAGTTCATTTTTGCCTTCCTCTGAAGAAAGCATAGATGTTTTCAGGTGTTCAATTGACCTTTTTCATACTTTGGGAAGAGCTCTAACTGCACTTCAGAAGTATCCTTTTTCTCCATCTTCTTTGTAATTGGAGGCCCTGTCATAGTATGTATATTTAATTTTCAAGACCAAATAGTCAAGATGATTCATATAATGGTACATAAAGGACTAGGAGTCAAGGTAGACTGGGAAGTGGTGATCAAGAATAAATGACTGAATATAATATTATCCTTAATGCAACTCAGATTAAAGGAAGCCTCACAAAATTTAACAAAAGCTGAGAGACTTTCAAAGGAGCTATTGGACCGTGGAAAACTTTTAAAGGAAGAATGGGTAGAAATTCAAGCCAGGATCAAGTTGGCTTTTGCACAGTAAGTTTTAAGTTTTGATTCTTATAGCTATAATGGTGAAGATCTGCTAGTAATATTTATCTTCTCAAAGTAGATAGCTTCTTACAAGATTGTTCTTA
Source organism: Vombatus ursinus (assembly GCF_900497805.2). Lineage (NCBI taxonomy): Eukaryota > Metazoa > Chordata > Mammalia > Diprotodontia > Vombatidae > Vombatus > Vombatus ursinus. Next base: position 42,761,275 of record NW_020948983.1, on the reverse strand, counting down.
GACTCAGAGCCATTTCCAAGCAGTAGAAGAGAAGAGCAAAACTGCATTGTAAATCTGATCCCAGAGTTTCATTATTAATAGACTGTGATTAGACCTGCAGTACTCTCAAAGTTTATCCTTGTATAAACCCCTCCCTCCACTCTTCCCTCTCTATTTCATCCTCCTATGATTAAATGTTTGGGAGTGGATAACACATAGTAGGCACTTAATAAGTACCTGTGGAATTGAATGAACACATATCTCATAGTCAAAGGGGTAGGAAATGTGTTTTTGATATCTCTACAAATAAAGAAAATGTGTATGTATGGTAACACACCCACTTCATGATCTGATGGTCAGGTTTGCGTCTGCTGTTCTCCTTTCCCTAATGGTACTATCCTATAAACCAGGGGTTAAACTGTAGCCTGAGGGCCAAATCTAGCCCCTCTGCTTGTTTTATATAGCTCTCAAGCTAAGAATGATTTTTGCATTTTTAAGTAAAGGGAGTTTTTTGCATTTAAAAATATTAAAAACCATTCTTAGTTCCTGGCAGTGCAAGAAGAAGCTGAAGGTTAGATTTACGGGCCATAGTTTGCTGACCTCTACCTAACTTTGTACCTCCTCCCTGACTCACAATCACACTCTGTTATCTCTTGTCATTTCATTTTTACTACTATATGCCCTGCATTTATTCCCAAACCACAATTTTCTTTTTGACACAAAGATTCACACACAGCAGGCACTAGTCTCTTATGCTGCACCTACTTAATCATCAGTATCAAGAGAATATCTTGATGTACCTAAATACTCCCAGGGAACTGACAGCTGAAAGCCTTCCTGCACTCACATATTCTTAGATGCACACCTGTTCCTCTTTTATGAGCATCACTGGGGCCATATTCTTGCCATAACTTGACCACCACCTTCATCTTCCTTTCCTCTCCATCTATATTTTAAGAAAAAGTCCTGTTAAAACTTTTAAATTTCATGTTATGTTTTCCAGCATTATGTGATCATGGTGTTCCATGATTCATAGCCATATAATATCACCAAAAGAATAATGATGTTAAAAATGTGGGCCTTAGAAGAAGGGAACAACTTGGGGTCAATGAAATTTCCCAGATCTGATCCAGTTCATTCATCTCTATACTACTACATTCTGGGTTCAACTCATTGTCCATGTAATATACCCATTCATCTATACATTATAGTCTGGGCAATATTCTTTCTTCATTCATTTGTTTTTTCTATGAGGATTATTAAATTGGTATCCTTTTAACTGTTATTCCTGGAGAGCTCTCCTTTCTCCCCTATTAATTATCTCATCATGGAGACACCTTCCCCCACTATCTCCTTTTGTACCCTGGTCTCACATGAAGAGCCAGCTCTTCTTGCCAAAGCTAACATCACAATGTGCACCTCTATCTTATCACCTTCCGTGGCATTGGATATATAATTAATTTAGGTAAAATTGTTATTTTTATTATATTGATACTCTTTGCCCTGGAAGATTCTTATAGGGCATAGTCACAGGAAACAGAAGGAGGACAGTGGAGACACATGGGACAGCTGAACTGTAGGAAGGGAGTGTTGAAGGTGTTGAGGAATTACAGAAACAAGGCCACAGAAATGTCCTTGAAATTATCTCTGCCCTGGAGCAGGGCTGCCTAGAAAGTGCTGGGGTATGAGGGAGGAAAAGGATTTCTTAGGAGCACTTAGAAATTTCTGGTCAGAGCAGGATAAGGGTGTAGAGTTTCCTAGAAGTTGACACTTTGTATCCCCAGCACCTGGGACATAGTAGGTACTTAATGAATGTCTGTTGACTGACTGGCTACCCCACCCTTTCCCCAAAGTATAAATACCCAAATTATGGAGAAGAAAAAGACAGTTTGCATCTAAATACTCACAGGCAATTGATAATGTTTATGTTTTTCAACATTCCAAGTTTAGTTTTTTAGGGAATTATATTGATTTTCTTATAATTTCCTAAATCATGATGGAGGTACACCTAAATTGTATCATCCGACCATTTTTTTAATCCAAAAGGTAAAGATGTTACTCAAAGATCTGAGCCTCAGAAGAAAGTCACTTATTAGTACCTATTTGAGCTGTCAGATATATTTATACTTGGTGAGGTAGGAAGCTATCATTTCCTCATTGCCAATCCAGCATCACTTTTTACCGTCTGTCACTATGTCATCATAATGCCCAGTATTTTCAATTCAGTCTTACCTCAGACCTGGAATTACATTTATCATCCAATGTCAAATTTTGCAATTCTGTGGCACCTGATAGTGACATTAGTGAGACTCCACATGGAAACTTCTCCTGCTTATTTTCCATCAAAGAAAATGCCTTAGGAATATGTGTTCAATTCCCTTACAGCCTTTTCAGATACTTCAAGACCCTTTTATCATTCCTGGCGATCTCATTCTAGGTTTTTGACCTAAGACTGGAAATCAGTGTCCAGAAACGACGTGCTATCTTTGGTTTGTTTTTTTTTCCCCCTTTCATTTAATTTTTTTGGATTTTTATTTCTTAATTTTTTTTTTTTAGTTTTCAACATTCACTTCCACAAGATTTTGAGTTCCAAATTTTCTCCCCATCTCGTCCCTCTCGCCCACCCCAAGATGGTGTGCATTCTGAATGCCCATTCCCCTAATCTGCCCCCCCTACTTCTCTTATCCCCTTCCCCTTCTCTTTTCCTGTAGGGCAGGATAGATTTCTATACCCCATTGCCAATATATCTTATTTCCCAGTTGCATGTGAAAATATTTTTTTTGGGGGTTAGGCAGTGGGCTCAAGTGACTTGCCCAGGGTCACACAGCTAGTAAGTGTTATGTGTCTGAGGCTGGATTTGAGCTCAGGTCCTCGTGAATCCGGGGCCGGTGCCCTATCCACTGTGCCACCTCGCTGCCCCAAAAGCAGTTTTTAACATTTGTTTTTAAAACTTTGGGTTCCAAATTTTGTCCCTTCCTCTCTCCCCATCCACCCTCATTGAGAAGGCAAACGACTCGGTACAAGTTATACATGTGTAGTCATGCAAAACACTTCCATAGTAGTTATGTTGTGGAATACTATTTTTCCCTTCATCCTATCCCGCTTCCCATTTATTCTATTCTCTCTTTTGACTCTGTCCCTCCTCAAAAGTGTTTGCTTCTGATTACTCCCTCCCCCAATCTGCCCTCCCCTTTATCATCTCCCCACTCTTATCCCCTTCCCCCTTATTTTCCTGTAGGATAAGATAGATTTCCATATCCAATTGAGTGTGTATGGTATTCTCTCCTTAAGCCAAATCCAATGAGAATAAGATTCACTCATTCCCTCTCACCTTCCCCCACGTTCCCTACACTGTAAAAGCCTTTTCTTGAATGTTTTATGTGAGATAATTTACCCCATTCTACCTCTCCCTTTCTCCTTCTTTTAGTATAATCCTCCCTTAACTCTTAATTTTACTCTCCAGATATCACCCCTTCATCTTCAAAACTCACCCTGTGCCCTTTATCTATCTATCTATCTATCTATCTATCTATCTATCTATCTATCTATCTATCTATCT